>NC_073723.1:101260873-101602123 GCF_023634155.1 Falco peregrinus | reverse complement strand
GATCGGGATCGGCTGATACAGTAAAATGTATGGCCCTAAAGAGTGATGTCAGAGAACTGCATAACTAAGGCCTCACCAGAGGCACCCAGCGGGGTGAGATTTCTAGCTACTGATAAATCATCGTGTCTGCTCTTAATGTAGTGACATCAGCACATCCCCTGTGAAAATACTCCCAAATTTTGCCTTAGTAGCAACTGATGTGTAACCAGCTACATCCAGTTCTCCAGCTGCTCTGCCAGAAGCACCTGCAGCTACTTCATCTTGCTTCTCTGCTTGCCCACAGGGCATAACCAAGATGTAGGTTTTCTCTCTTTTGTCGTGAGTTTCCCGATTTTTGTGGAAATCAATGAGGAACTCAAACTCCTTTCCGTATCAGTGGTCATTTCTCAGTACTCTTACTGCTGCTAATAAACAAGTAAGTAATTTTAGAGCTGTATGGAGATCCTGCTGAAGACAATTACAGACTACAGATGGAGCTGACTTAACGCTTAGATACTAGCTAAAACCTCAGCGCTTCTTCCACAGTGGTGGTGCTTCCCCTGAGAAAGCAGAATTTTTGATTGCTGAATGTCTTGATGGCCTTGAACGTAAAGATGGTGCAGGAGTAACATTTGCTCTTGAAGGCAATCTAACAGCCCACTATAACATACGCATGGCAACTATGGACTTTTTTTCCTGATCTTATACTATCGCTTGGGTGAAGTGCTGCAGCTTTGCACCAGCTGCGCGTTGCTTGTGCCCACCCCACCTCTGTGTGGAGAGACCACATTTCTGATGCAGGTGCATGCATCAGGGCAAGCATGCAGGGCAAGTATCAGGGCAACAAGCAGGGTATGCATCAGGGAAAGCATGCAGGGAAAGCATGCAGAGAAAGCACCAGGGCAAGCATGCAGGACATGCATCAGGGCAATCACGCACAGCAAGCATTAGGGCAAGCATGCATAGCAAGCATCAGGGCATGCATCAGGGAAAGCACTGGGTTCCCCAGGCCAGGTTCCTCTTCATGCTGGATTTTACCCTGGGTGCAGCGCACCATACACCCAGCTTAAAACCAGCAGGGGTGTCTGGCACCCAAGCAGAAGGAGGAAAGGGAAATGAAAACTTCTTGTGATTTGCCCACTCCCATGGGCTACTTTCGTTACTGCCTGCCAGGAGAAGCCCTGTGCTCAGAGATGGGGGGTTGCCTGGAGTGTGCTTGGCAGGGCCCCATGGCACTGCTCCTGAGCTGCCAGCAACTCCAGAAGAGCAGAAATGTCTCTCAAAAACTATTCCTGCTGGTGACTTCTGATAAAACACTTGCAGCCTGGCAAGAATATTGTGTTATTAAAGCGTCACTACCGGAGGCTTTCTGCAAGGTGGGGAGCACAGAGCTTTGCTGTCTTCAGCTGGTGCACAGAGCCTGGCTGGTGCCACCACCTCAGTCATGGGGCAGAGACAACAGCAGCCACTGCCTGAGCTGTGCTCACACTGAGCTCAGCTGCTCCAGCCGGCACTGCGCTAGCTCAAGGGACATGTTTTCTGTGGCACAGCATTTACCAAGAGCAGACATGAGCCTCCAAAGAAGTAAGAATAAAGCAAAATCCCTAGGTGCCTGGGAATTCAGTGGATCTCTCACACACACCAAAAAAAAACCCCAAAACAAACAAACAAACAAAAAAGTAATAATTTCAAAATTCTCAGAAAAAAAACCCAATACAAAAACAAAACCAAAGAAACAAACAAAACCCCCAACAACATGGAGAAAAGGAAGAAAGAATGCCTCAGTGGCAAACAGCCAATTTGGCACTACAGCAAAGTTGCTAATTTTGGATGCGCTGCCCTTTGCTGCTGTTGTACAACAATTATTCACACAGGTCTGGGGCTTGCCCTAGCTTATGATACATCTGTGTTTAATTATACCTAAGGTGGGGATGTGAGTTAATTTGGTAGACACAAACAAAGTAATTTTTGTTTCGTCTCTGCAGGCCTGTGAGAACACGTGTGAGTGTGATGGATGGCAGTGGGAGTGCACGCGTCCACATCCCGGCTGTCAGGATGGGGCTCTGGAAGTCGATCCTTTCTGCCAGCGCTTCTGTCCTGCCCATTCCTGTGATAACCATAGGCAGGCTCTGCAGCTGGCCACAGAGCAGAAGTAGTTTGCTGTGTCCTGGAGCATTTGCATGCCAGCCAGCCAGGCAGGAGTGCTGGTGGTGCCTGAGACTCCTGACGAGTCATCTAAACCTGCTCACGACATCACGCTGCAGGCAGGGAGGTAGAAGTGCCAGCCAACGACATCAAGTGTCCAGCCAACAGCAAGTCACCTCTCATTTCTGCTAGAAGTGAAGCTAAACTGGTGAGCTTTAGCTTCTGCGTTTGTGAGGAGGAGGTGGCATGAGAAGTACCATGAAGCTTAGTGAATGTGTGTAAAGCGCTTCCCAGCAAAAATCCTCCTATCTAAAACTCACTTGTCAAATGTCAGGCTGTCAGTGTCAGTCAAGCGTGTGCCACCTGTCTTCTGCTACTCAGCCACATCACAGCCTCCTGTGCATTCACTGACAGTGACATGACATCTCTCTGACTTCAGGTACAGGCTGGTGCATGGGCAGTGGGGGAAGCAGCAGCCCCAGTGCTGGGTGGTAAGTAGCGTGCATAAATTGGCTCACCTCGGGATGCAACGTTCATGAAGCGCCCTGTGTTTCCCCCCAAAATAAATCAGTCACTTCTCTTACGGAGTGCTAGACTTCCCCATCACACTCCCTGAAACGCTCAGCTTAACTGGGAGGTTGCTAACGACAGACACAACTGCCCTGCCATCCAGCTAGGAGGCAGAGCAGGGCTTCGCATCCTCACTGGGGCAGGGAGGCAGCTCCAGGGGGAGGTCATCTGCTCCACCACTGACACCGAAACAGTGGGGAAGCCACTCAGTGGGACTTCTGTGAAAACAGTCCCAGAAAAAACAGCTTTCAGTGCCAGTCGCAGGTACCAGAGGAGGAGGCAGCATCGCCGCGCCCCTAGGACAGCCACATTGCACGTCCTTCTCCCACGCAGGCCGTGCAGAAGAAGTTCTCAACACAAGTAATTTGGGTGGTGTGTGATGTGTAGGGGCTGCGGCTGCCCACAGGCTGAATCCATGTCACTTCCCAGAGAATTTTGTAGCCCCCTGTGCCATCTAGTACATCCCTGTCCTAGAGAAGGATTGATGGTACCTGTTTTTATTCTTGATCAATATTTGTCTGTGTCCTCAAAATTCTCTGATGCTGGCAACTCTCCTAGCCCATCGGAACCCTGTCCCTCCTGCTAGAAAATATTTTTAACCTCTTTGCTGATTTTTTTACTGCTGAGATTTAAGACTCTGGGTTATTGCCCTCCTCCCTCTCCTCTCCTATCCCTCTTCGCTGCAGCTTTTCACCTTTCTGGAGGCACTTTTCTTGCTATTCCTCCAATTTTCTCTTTAGGCTGAATAACTCCAATTTTTATTCACGTGTTTTCTAGACTACTGAATAATCTGGGCTCTGCTCAGCTGTCCTGCGTCTTTCGTGAAAGAGCAAAGTTCCCAGCTGAGGCTGTAGGAGAGCTGGGCAGAGTAGGAAGGATTGCTTCACGTGTCTGTAGGCAAGACTTCACTACTTGCTTTATCATGACTTTTTCCTTTTTTGCAACATCTCAGCGCAATCTGGTTAGAGACATGACAACTCCAGATGCCTTCTGCAGAGCAGCTCCCCAGCCAGCTGCTCCTCAGCCTGCACTTGTGTAGCTGGCTATTCCTGTCTGAGGGTGGGATCCTCGGCACAGGAAATCATGGCCCAGGACACTTGCCAAAGCAAAGCTGGATGCACGCTACACTCATTTGTATATCATTATCTCGAATAGGTTGTTTCACAGACGCATTTAATTCTGAGCCCTGGGAATGATCCAAAGGCTTGGCTGGCTTTAGCTTGTGTGTCAAAGTGATGTTTTTCATCTGTGTTCTAGCAGGAACTACCTTGAACGGTGCTTTTGAGAGGGCTCGTTCTCTGTAAAGTTCTACTGAAAATTTTGCACTTCTTTTGTACTCGGATCTGTTATTGAGACTGCATAGATTTTACCAGTGGGATCAAAGAAATTAAAATAGTCTGTAGTTTCTGTCAAGAAGAAATAGTCAGCTAGAAAGTCAGCATTTTCTTGCAGTAAAATAAAGAAAATAAAATACCAGTTTCCTGAAACCTCTGACAGTAAGTTTTCTTTACTGAAAAAAAAAAAAACCACCAACCTGCTGTGGATATGCTGAATGACAGATTCCTGCTCCTCTGAGTAGGCACAGGAACATGCACAAAATCCTTTTCCGCAGTAACCTCCAGTTGTTAATATTTCTGGGGTTAGTGGCTAAAGGGAGACATAGAGATGATTTTGGGGAGATTCCATCACAGTGGTTTCATTCACCATTTGTATATTTTGCTTTTAATAAGAAAATTGATTGCCTGGGGAGAGCAGCAAGGATGCTGGTATAAAGGTTACTACGGCAGAAAAAATGGAAAATAAAAGAATGAAAAGGATAAACTATTTCCCTCCTCCCCTTCCTCTCTCTTTTTGTTGCCTGGAGCTGCTCTATTTTATCAGTAGGGGGGAAAAAGGTATCAGTAGCTTTTCATTCAGATATTTTCTTACCATGGCTTTGATAACGCCGGAACAGGATAATGGGAAACTCTGACCTTTGACTGAGAGTAGGATTGTCATAAAAAGCATGAAAAAACAATATTCATATGACATATTGTCTCAACCTTTCAGCCCCAAGACAGTTTTTCTCTCCTCCCTTCTCCCTCTGGACCAAAGCCCATTTCCCAGCGCATCAAATGCAGCATGAAAGGCAGCAGTGGCCCCTTCACCCCAGAGGAGAGGAGCCCCAGCTGATACGGGCCGTAGGGACGCACCTCGTGTAGCATCACTTTGCTTCCTCTCGGGGTGGCCAAAGGGTGCTAAGGACAGGGGGGACCTGGGGGTCACCACCGGCTGCTCGTGCTTCCCTGGGCAGGTGGGTAGAGGCTGCGGCGCTGCGGGGCTGTGGCAGGCTTCCCACAGGCTCCACGAGGAGGGAGCGCATTTTTCTGAGACAAAACCCTCTTCCTCCTCACAGACAGAGGGGGTGGGGAGAGAGAGGACATTACATCCTTCCTGGTCTCCCCATGTGGATTTTTTTTTTTTTTCTGTTCCATGGGTTGTACTAAATTTGTAGTTATTTCCCACATGAGTAATACCTGGATAACTTATGGCTTACATAGGCTCGACACTTGAAATGAAAAGCAGATTGCCGTGCAGATTTGAATTATCTTCCAATATTTCATGATATATATTCCATCTTCATGGGTTAGTATTGTTATATATTTCATAGTTATGATTTCCATGGTATCAGACTTCTCATTATCTGCCAGTGCTATCCAGCTATAAATGCCAGAGCTCTCCAGCAGCAGTGTGTCCTTTTTCAGACGTATAGTTCTGTGTTCTGTGGATATTCAGCATTTAATGGTGCTGAATAAAACAGAACTGCCATCACGCTCACACAGAAACCCCAGCTAGGCTATTGACAGTGTAAGTTTCATTTAATTCCTTGATTCAACAGCCATTTCTAGATGTTTCCTGAGCAATGCAATAAACACAAAATGCAGTGCTCAAATTGAATATTTAAAAGTCAATCAGGCTTGAAATTTAATTTTATCTAATTGGTTTGCTACATTCACACACAACTGAATGACATTTAGAAAAACTCAACCATCCTATATAATTTCATGTTTACTCCAGTCACAAGATGGATATTTTTTTTAACTTCTTTTAATCTCATTTTAATGCTTTAGCTAATTGACTACCAGCTCTGCCACAGTTTTAATACAGTGTTTTGGAATCCATCTTTGTTCTACTGATACACAGTACTATCAAAGCAACCTCCAGTCTTATTTAGCTCCCCGTGCAGGATGCTTAAAGAAAAGCATATATATTTTTGTGGATCTCATTTTGCGAGGTGGGAAAGGGGTTTGGTAATTCTGTAACATTTACAGGTAAGTGTTGAGTCAGGAATCAGACACAAGCCAATGTTAGTTTATTGGTCCTATAGAAAACCAAGGGCGGGTATTTAATGGTCTTTAATTTCCTTTACAGGTTCTTTGTTAATCAATGATACACACACACTGAGGGACAGATCACTCCTGTCTAGAGCCGGTGGGCAGCGTTACAGGTTTCCAAGGTTCTCCTCTGGAAAAGGAGTTGTGCCACAAGCTGTCAGTGATGCAGCCTTGTGCGGAGTAATGGTCACCTCAACAAAGACATTTTTGAAGGGTTTCTGAAAAGCACAAGGAAAATTATAAAGGTGCAACATATATATATGTCTATATATGTGTGTATATATATATAGACAACATATAATGTACCTTTGCAAATAAAAATTTCTCTTGACTGTAAGAAAGAGACCACTGTGAAACACAAGTTTAAAAATAAATGTGCAATTGAATGTCGTAGGTGAAGAACTCCCATTACATCTCTCACAACACCAAATTCCAGGGGACCTTCAGGGATGGGAACCTGAAATCCCAGGAAGATGCTGCGGGGCTCATTGCCACAGGAGCCTCACCTGCAAGGGCCAGCGGAGCAGGTCCATGCGAGTGCCTGGACGGGAGCCCGGAGCGCTTGGACACTGCTCTGCTCCCCCACCACGGCCTGTCTGGACCTACCAGCTTGCTCTCCATGCCACCACCATGCTCTGCGCAGGCGCAGCCAAGGCTGACCAACTTCACAGCATCTTTTAATGAGTCATGCACTCCTATAGATAGTATTAGCTACATTAGTTAAAGCTTTTACTTTAACTAAGTTAGAAGGTCTATAAAAAGTCAGGGTGTAGTGGTGGTCTCTAACGGCTGGAGAGACATTTCTAGGAAGACATTTATTTGGAGAGGACATTTATAGGGCCACAATTGCCCCCTGGAAAAGGCTGAGCCAGGGTTTCTTGCTCCTTCCCAGCAACCAAGGTCAGTCATTTCTGCAAACAAGGTACTAGACCAAGCAAACAGCAGTCTGGGTCCCATACCTCATTTGACCTGTCCCTTAAAGCATTACTAGTCTCTGTGAGCATCTCACATGATGCCACTAATTTCAAGCAAGATCCTACCTCAGTGAGTACCTGCTTTTCATTTCCCGTAGGAAAACCTGAGGAGCTGGCAGCATGGAATTATTTTATTTTTATTTGACCATTATTTTTCTTCATTTTCCTTTCCTTCATACTAACAGCTATACAAAAGAGATGAATCCCTCCTGGAAACATACCAAGGGCACAAAAGCTGCTGAACATAAATATTATTTTTTGGCATATAACATCAGAGCAGATATCTAGTTTACCCTTAAACTTAGTAAAAGCTATTATCTCGCTTTGATATGTGAAGCTTTATACATTTAACTTCCCATATAATGAGGTGAAAATACAGCTCCCCATCCCTGGAAGCTCTGCCAATTTGTCATACTGTGTGAAGATGGACAGACAGTGCCTCTTCCTTTAAGAAAAAACGCATGGATAGCAAAGTGATTGCCTAAGAATACAGCTATGCACAAAACACTTACAGAGTACCTGAAAATAGAGTGTGTTTATAAAATCTGTATAATATTTGCTGTCAAGACTTTAAAATTCACTTCAGTAGTGACTAGCAGAGACTAACCCATGCCTGGTCGGCTTGTGGTGAGCTAGGACACAGTCAATCCAAACAGCACTTCAGGTTTTTCTTGTGTTGTCCTCATTTTCTGCAAAATGTATGCTTTCATTTTTCTAAAGTTGAAGTTTTTTAACTGTAAGATTTCCAAGACAACCCTCAGAGAGGGAAGCAAGGCACTGGTGTTTGACAGGGGCAGCAGGCAGTCAGGAGCAATACTTCCAAGAGAAGTGTGAACAACTTCATTTGTCTCAGAAGAGCATTGGCTCCAACACCCAGTGATGACAATTTAAACATCAACTATTCCAGGCTAAGTGATTTGAACAGAAGCATCCAACTTTGCCTTTAATCCAGTGTTGGTGGTTACAATACAGATCAGAGATAGCAAATACATGGTATGACACCTTTTCCATTTCCTGAAAGGCCAGCCTAGGTGGTTTCTGAACGTACTTATACCTCAAATATTGCCACGTCTAGTTTTAACGCAGAGCTTTCTCTTCCACAGGTTTTCCCACCACCACAACTCCTGCCCAAAAAACCCAAAAAACAAAAAACAAAAAAAAAAAAGGGGGGGGGGGGGGGGGAAGGGGAAAAAAGGAAAGAAGAAAAAGGTAAAAAAAAAAAAAAAAAAGAAAAAGTATAAAAAAAGTGAAAAAAAAAAGTCAAGTCTGCTGAAGAATTTCAAAGTCATTCTGGGACAGCAGCAGCACTTTGAGTTGGGCAGGTGCAGGCTGCACCTCCCCTCTTTGGGACAGATCCAGCCCACCCAGACTGGTGCTTTGGGACTGCAGACGCTGCAGTTTAAAGAAAGGAAGAGGAGCGGGGTGACCTAAACACCGATGGCTGTTGTCTGGGTGCTTTGCGTGCTTACCCCAAGCATAAGCAGCGTGGGGGGAAAGAGGGGCAGAGCCGCGGGGCAGGGGGGGCTCCCCCCAGCTCCCTGCCTCCCCACACCGCGGTGCGTGTCAGATATCCAGGCGAGGTACAGCAGCATTTGATGTACTTTGAAATGCAGCCCAGAGCCAGTTTCTCAGAAACCTGATATGCTTTTAAACCCCTCCGGTCTCCCATTAGTAAACTCAAGAGATATAAGTAATGACTTTCCCTAATCAATTAGCTTGTCTGGAGAGTGTTTAAGTCTACACCTGCACTGTGTGTTGAACCCGTGATCCACTGGCTTGTTTAAAACTGTCTTTCAGTTGTGGGGTTTTTTGTTTTTTTTTGTTTTTTTTTTTGTTGGTTTTTTTTTTTTTTTTAATATGTTTTGGGTGTGTTTTGGCTGCCAGATCCTGGGAGTAAAATGGTTTTCTTGACACCCCTTCTGTGTTATCTCACATCTGCGTATCTAGCTCCTTAACACCTAATAAAGTAAAAACCTCGCCTCGGCTTCTGACGTGTAATTCCAAATGTCAGTCGATTACGGCTCTGGCTGTTTGAGCATCTGCACTTGGGTGGATATTGCTTTTTGGCTTATTGACTCCATACCTTGAGTCTAGCCTGAAAGAACAGAAGCAGAGTTTTCAGACAGTGAAAATTTCTACAGCCTCTGAGGAGTAAGGACCCACATCTGATTTGGAGAGGGATAATTTTGAAGGAAAGGTAATCCTCAGAAAGTGTAAGAGCAGCTTATGCTTTCAGTCAAGCTCCCCTAGGACATGCCGTGCATTGATGAGTATTTTTTCACTAACACTTGTCAGTAAAAAGTCCATATTCTGAAGTAAATGCCATGAAAGAAATTCATATGAACATATTAATGAGATTATGAACTATAGAATTTCTCCTATGATTTTTTGTGGGTGCTGTTTGTAGGTCCTGTGTCTGTTCTCTCAGAGGGAATGGACAACAGAGCCTTCCATGGAGGGACCCCCTCTTTTTCCCTTTTTCCCTTTTGAAAGAGCTGTGGTCTGCAACCAGTCTTGGTTGACCTGGTAAAACCAAAGCTGTTCAGTGGCAGAGATCTCCACTGTGCTCTCAGGCTGCCGTGGGTGACCCCAGGGCATTGCAAATGGGGAGCCCTTTCAGTGACAGCACACAGCACCAAGGGAAAGCAACCCCCTCTCCTGATGCCGTCAACGCGACGCAGGACCACAAGCAGCTGCCTCTTTTGGAAAGAGCCATGTCAAAAGCAGCCTGGCCACTCTGCAGCGTGACGCAAGGTGCCACGTGGGTTGCAAACTCTAGCTAAGCCTCCACCATATGGCTTGAGAAAATTAACCATGTATCTTACACCTGCTATAGGAATGAAGCAGAAGTCCACACTCTTTATTGTGTTTTCTCCTATTTTGTACAGGTAAACCCCCTTTTTTCTAATTTCTTTAATTTACACTAGGATATCTGTCTATAGGGAAAGACAAGGAAGAGGAACAATACCTTTACTAGTGGGAATAAAGTCAGCTGTCATTCATTTTCATTGGGTTAATTTAATTTGGGTTAATTTTGCCTAAAAGTGTCTAGATAAAGGACTAATAAATAAAAGGAAGGATTGATTTAATCATCAGGAAATGACTGGGAAAAATACAAATTAACTGAGAATACACAATAAGAGATCAGAAGATACAAGGGCTAAGATGGAAGGTGCTGTGAGCCCTTAAATTGCTATACCTTTTCTCAGCTGAGTCAAAAAACATTTATTATTTGCTTGAGTGATTTAATCTGACTAGGTTTGAGATGAGAATGGAGATTTAGACCCTATGAGCATTTCCATCCTATAGAAACAAATGCCCTTCATCAGCAAGATCGATCAGCTGTAGTGATGACTCTGCAGAGCTGGAGAGCCTTCCTCCTCTGGTAACTAGACTCTCCTGTACAGTTCATCCTGTGAAAAGTGAAAGCATAATTATTCCTCCTAAAGACAGCCTCTTAATTGGACCTAATTACCTGTTGTATTAATTTGACAATAGATCCTGTTTGTGCAAAGATTTATTTTCAGATATGACCTCAGGTTAGTAGAACTGTAGGAACAATCAGCAATATATTTGCTATGCATATATTGCCCAGCTTACTCTTTTTAATAAAATCTATAAAAAGTACACAGAATGGGTGTATTCCATTAAGCAGCAGCATGGTTCATAAACTTTGAAGGCACAAATATCCTTAGGTTAGAAATCTTCAAGGTATTGGATTCTGCTTCCAAATTAATATCAAGGTCCTTCACAGAATGTTAAAGCCATTCATGGCACAGACACCACTTGGCCATTTCATGGGCAATGGATCTCGGAAACTAATTTAGTGCTTTGCAACAGAATCCTCAAAGTTTAGTATGATTTTTTTTTTCCTTAACACAAACAAATCAGAAGCACTCAGATTAATTTAATTTTGCTGTACAAACAATCTGGGGGAGAGCATTAGGGAGAACAAAATAAGGCATATGAGAAAAAATCATGGGTCTGAGTTTAAAATGATACCAGCCCTCGAACACTAAACGATTAGTAAATGTATTTCTCCATGCTGAAAGGGAGAAGGAAGAGTCAAGACATTTGAAACCCATCAAAACAAAACCACCATTTTGTTATAAAAAAGAATGAAGAAAATTCATCCACATAGTGTAACTGTTGGCATGCCAACAGGGGTGTCCTGAGGGCCATTTGGAATAACTGTATGGATATTTCAGGAGCATCTAAGATTTACAGTGGACCCGAGGGTGCACTCCTGAGTGACCTGTCGTGTGCTTTGCTCCCATGTGGCATGCCACTAGTCTGCCAACATATTTCCCACAGTTGCAGTATGGCCCTTGCTGTTATCCTCCCAACACGTGCATGACAGAAGGAAAATCTTCCAGTATCAACGATCTTGTGATCTCTGCAGTGGGTGCTGGGTGGTTTGACATCAAAGGTGAACATGTTGTGCATCCTGAATGCTGCTGTGATGCCCCCATAGCGGAACTGCAGTATGGTTTTCGCCAGGAAAGGTTGTGCAATTTGCTAAGAAATCACCCTGTGGGCTTCTTGCACGAAAACCTTCTGAAGCCTGACAGATTTGAAAGAAATAACTATGCAGATGATGTCTGAGAACACAGAGGTTTCACACAGTTTTGAGAGGGACAGTTTCAGGAGGGCAAGGTAAGCATTTAGGGCTGGAGCAAGAATGACACTGCCAGTCAGAGCAGGTTTTGTTTGACGAGAAGCCTGTCCTCTGGAGACTCCCAACAGCTCTAATCCTCCTGCAGTGTAGCAGAAGATTGTTCTTGCTGTTACTCCATAAGCATGGTATTTCTAGATGTGTTTGTATATATATATATATATATATATATATATATATATAAAATGGTATTTTGGAGTTATAGAATGAGAAAGAAGGCCAAAATGGAAGAGGCACTTTAAGAAACCAGTTTATCTATATGCCTGCTGAGTTCCTTCTTCAGGTGTTCTCTGCTCTTCCAGCTTTGAGCAATGGTTTGGAGGAAGGGGGGAGTGGTGAGGGGTAATGGGGCTGACAAGAAAAGTACAGTGTAAAGGAGATGATTGATGACAGAAAAAAACCAAGAAGATACACAAGAAAGTTCAGATACGATTTGAATTTTGGGCTTGTAGATTATATTGAAGCACCAAATCATTTCTTTCATGTATCAAAACCCTAGCATGTTTTGCTGTTACCTGATCTTCCCCCTCTTTTTCCACTTCACCCTCATAGTTTTGCACCTTTTAGATATGCTTTGATCTGTAGGATAAAATTCCCGTTTAATGAACTATCATTCGCATAATTCCATGATGCACATTGTGACTGGGGACCCCTTAGTAAGTTGCACGAGATCTGCTTTACTCCAGCTCCAGACCAAGCAGCCAATGGTTAACACCACCAAAGAGCTTCATAGCTTTCCACCCAGTCTTTGCACCTCAGAAGTTCAACCCCTACTGACTCAATCCTCTGTAATATACAATATGTATTGCATGCAATATGCAGTGCAATAGAGAACTAATAACTATGGATTACAATAATAAGTTTCTGGAATTAATATTTAGCTTTACTGCCATGCCATCTTGACTCAAGTAAGTTTGAGTGCTGTAGGAGAAGGTGGTCCGTACCAGTTAGAAAAAAATGAAGAGGTGATGCAGCTGTGTGAAGGACCTGAGATTCAAACGATAGATCATCACACCCCCAGGACAATTTCCATAACATTTTCACCTTTTACACCTAGTCTTTCATTTCCATCGTTACACCCTATGTGTTCAGAGGCAGTGCATTCGTGGGGATAGTCAAGAATGGAAACAGGCTCAAAAGACAGTGTCAGCAACAAAAAAAGGTTAAAAGCAGTATCCACAAGTGCAGTAAAAGCCTATCTGGAAGTATGTGTTCAGTTTCTTCCTCTATCTGTAATAATCTGGAAGGCTGATAATGTAGGAAAGAAGTTTCAGTATTTGAATCAAAGGAGCACACAAAGCCAGCTGTGGGTATTATGGCTCAGTAGTTTGTATTATCCCCAGTCCTCTCCTCCATGAAGACATTACTCCCAATTAAGTCATAGATACAGACTCATTCCTTGGATTTGGCCATAATTCAAAGCACTCTTGTGCTCTCATGTGCAGACACTTGGTTTGTATGATCAATGGCTTTTTTGCATGTCTGATGTTGCCCCATTGATTCGTTTTTTGGCTCACATGCATATTGTATCACACTGGCTTGTCGTGCTGTGCGGTGAATAATGGTGGAAAGCAAGATAACAGATGTAACACAATGCAATAACCAAAAAAAGACAAGTAATTTTCTGATCAATAAGCCAATCCAATTGGTGAGATAGAAGACATCGGTTTGGAGACATGATTTATTTTCCCTTTAGGCAATGCTTGAAGGTCCTTACAATTAGGAGTCTTGTGTGTCTGACTTACCAGAACTCTCCTGTGTGTAGGTCATGTAGCACAGCTGACAGATGCATGATGGTTTTCCACAGTGCTCTCTGTGGGCATGCTCTGCAGAATTTCAGGGGTCTGCACAGGCGCTAGTTTCCAAGGCGCTAGATGTGCCCCCTTTCTCTCTTTTTACTGCAGGTTTCCATCTGCAGAGGACCAGCTCCAGTCAACGTGATCCTGCTTATCTGACATCCCCCGTGTGCTTGCCTGGACTGCGAGGTGGAGCCAACACATCAGATATTGCTCACTAACACAACTTCTGACCAAAAGCAAAATAAATCTGGGACATCTAATATACAGGCAGTAGTCGGAGCTACCCGACTAAAATCTAGTGGTTCCAATCAAAACATTAGGCTCAAAAGGACCAAAAGATCTCTGCTCACCTTAATGCCTTTTCCTGTTCCCTTTTCATGGTGATGGTTCGTTTTACCATCGGCATGATAGCCTTATCCCTGAGAGACAGCACTGTCCACCAGCCTGCCTACCCAGAGGATGTCCCCTCTGCCCACAGGACAAAGTGCTTCTCCATACAACACCTGGGACATACAACACCTGAGGACCTGGCTGTCCTCAGCCTTGCTTATATACATATATATATTCCCTGTACACCCACCACTACTTCCAGGGCACTCCAGTGCTTGAGAAGCAGTTTTATTGGGGGCAGACAAATAGTTTTCAATACACATCAAGGGACTGCAGCTCACTGCGTGTGTCAATGACGCTTGTTCATACCTTCTGCAATGGGTGAATGGGTGCCTATAGGAGGGGAGAGCCTCCTTCCCCCTTCTCCAGGAGTCTGAGTGGGTCCTGTCTCTTCTTCCAAAGATTTATTGACATTTGTTACGTTAAAAAAGGAGTGTGTTCTCTAAAGTGTTTTTAATGAGCTCCTGAGGTTGTACCTAATGGGAGAAGCGATCAACACCAGAGACGGACAATTCACCCCAAGTTTTCACTCTTGTTTGCTGGCAGAGCATTACCAGCAGCTATAAGGATCCCGTGTTAGCACATCACTGGTTTTATGGCTGTCAGGTGGGAATCCTGGTCTGATTATTTGTCTGGGAGGATTTCAACTCCTCATTTCAAATTTCAAAAGAATAGGCAGCAATTAGTTTCAGCACCTTTGTTTCTTCTTCTTCACAACCACATGCAAAACCCGGGATGTTTTACTCTCAGCTATTAGTACTTCCATGAGATTCCTCAGCCTGCCTTTTCCTCTTCCGCTCTCGTCTGCTTTGTCCGAGAGTGCAGAGCTGACACAAACCCTGATAGTTCAGCGCCTCAAAGAAAAGTTAGACATCACTGTCATGAGACACAGTTTGACTGCTTGTTAGCAAATACTCCAGCAGTTTGCAAATCTCCTGAGTCTGATCTTCATGTTTTCTGATGATTTAACAAGTCAAGATTTAAAGAGAGAGGGGAGCAATTAAAAAAAGGCAGAGAACAAAGGCTACCATCATAAAAATCTGGTAATGACTTATCCTGAGGGCTGGATGCTAACTATTGCCTTTAGGATCCTACACACAAACTTTCATCTCTTCTGTCCTGTAAGTTGCTATGACCCTTCCTGGTATACAGATGTTCCTTCTTTCTTCACTAGCTCATCACTTTCTGAGGCATTCACCTTGCAAGAGGCATTTTTTTCAGTGTTGGCTCCTGCCTGCAGCCGTTTTATTTTTTTAACAATGTTGTTAAAAGAATCCTAAAAAAAGTGTAGTTAAGAAAAACGTACTTTCCCTATTCAGAAGGGAAAAAAAATGATCCAGGTTATATTTTAATAATTACAGAATCTTAAGGGGATAATGGAATAGTCAGTGTGGAAATAACCCAGAGGGTAAGGTGCTATTGAATCTTCTGTTGAAAAGTCTCGATGGATAGAGAATTTGCCAAAAATAGTGATAAGCGTGTGAACAACTGTGACTATGCAGATATTGTATTTTTAAAAGGAGAGATTTCACACAGGATGGACAAAACAAGAACTGTAAAGGTGACCTTTATTGTTTCACTGCACTATTGGTAAAGCCAAAGCTACCCCAATTCCTCTGTAGGGTTAGAGCTCACAAGGCAGGGACTTGTTTCTGCGCACCCTTTGGCAGCCAACACACAGCACCAATTACCAGTTGATTTAGAGGAAGAATCTTTCCATCACTTTCTCCTCTTAAGTGCACACATGCTCTTGCCCCAAGCTTGCCAGCTCTCCTCTTCTTTTGCAGTCCACAACTGCAGCATCTCTTGCTCTCCCTGCTTCTGGATGCTTCCTCATCCACTGGGCTTTGCCTGTCTGCCTACCCTTCCCTTCCCTCCAAGTCCTCCCCAAATGAAAGGTCTTACACTGCTGTTCCCTTCTGGGACATACCTAGTTATCCCCACCTCTTGGAGAGCAAAGGTGAAAAATCAATCGATGTTTTGGGCTCCTGTACCTTGCCTCAGACATTGAAGTGTCATTGACATGACCACCACCTGTTGGGAGCCCCAGAGAATACTGCACTCTGGAGGTGCCTCCTCAGAGGGAGGAGAAAATGCCACATAAAGGAGCTACTGTTGCTATTTCAGTGTTAGGAAATTGCATTAAAAAAAAAAAAAAAAAAAAGTGCTGAAGTTATGCATCAGAGGCTGTGAAAGTCAGGTGGGTAGAAAACTTTATTTGAACATCCACACATATCCCCTTCCCTTGCACAGACATGTTTAATGTTTGTCCTAATCCCGTTTACAAATAATGCTGCATTACACACTGTTCAGAAAGCTCATTTTGATGACTAGGCAGATAGACGGTAGATAGGCAGGCAGGCGGATAGGCGGGCACAGATGCAACAGCGAGATGCAGCTCTTCCTTGGCCAGGGCACGCTGCTTATCCAACCCCCCCCACTCCCAGCTTGCTGCCTGGGTGCCCTGGTTTGTGCATGTTTCAGGCTCGGTTTTGTGTTCAGGTAAATCCTGACCACCAGGGATCCCTTGTTTACAGCATGTTTACAAGCACAGCTTGGCAACACCCCCAGTAACGTCTATATGGCTGGAGGGGTCACTGCCCAGCTTTGGCTCCAGGACATCTGGCAAGGGTAGCCTTTTCTCAATATTAGACCTATAGAAGTTTTTTTTAGTTAATTAAGTATTGATGGCTGCTTTAAAGTGGAAGTTTAGAACTGGTGAGTGCTGGCATCAGTTGCATAAGGTCTGTTTTCTCAGAGAAAGCATCTTCCCACACAAGACTCAAAATAAAGACAGTGGCTGATGAAAGCAATAAAAACTCTACAGCTACTACAGAAGAAAATAATTACACAACACATTGTTACATATTTTTTTCAAAAGAGTTAATGATAGCTTGGGATGTTTCTGCTATTGATTCCATGATTTCTGCTTCAGCAGTAAAATGTTTTATCATGGAACCGTTGCATGACTTCATCACTTCAGAGCAGCACTAATGAAAATAATCAATCTCTATATTGATAATATGTAACTGCATATAACCATCACTACCCATGTATAGAAGACAGAGAGCGGAGTGTAAAGGACTGGAAAGTTGTTTTTTTTGCAACAAGGCACTTTCAAGAGAAACATGTGCAGGTCAGCTAGAGTTTTCAGCTCCAGATGCTGAAGGTGCATGGTTGCATTACTCAGTGTTGCCATCATTTGGGTCCCACATTGAACAGTAATCCCTGGACTGAGAACACTGAATTAGAACTGCTTGTTAGACCAAGTGGAGAAGGCAATTCTGACAGCAGCCATCATTCCTGGGGTGAAAAAAAAACCATACAAAGCACGGCAAACATGAGGATGTGGTTCTCACAGGTGTATTTGTGGAGACAACACCAGCATCAATAGTTGTGTGCCATTTTACATTCCCTACATCTCCACCATCGGTCCTCTTTGAAGACCTTATCACTGTTTTTACTGGAGCTTTTAACAAGGTGCTGTTAAAAGTCAAAGAGCTCCCGTGGCTTTGCCTCCTCTGTGGGAATCCGGAGTACAAGGGCATGGCCAAGATGCATGTCGCGGCAGTGAGCTAGCTATGGCCAGAACCCCTCACAAGCCACAGCCTTCACTTTGGGGCTTTCAACATGGAAATCAGAGGGTGGTTACAGCAATAGATTATCTGGCTCACCCTCCACTTTGTCACCTGTTTTTTTACAATGATAATTTGGAAAATAGCTCTGCTTTCAGAAACATTTTGATGGAAACATACCACGTCACTGTAACCTCTTATTTCGTCAGCTGCTCCTGGTTGTTTCCCTGCCCCCCCACCCCCCACCCACCCCACCCACGCCCCTCCCCACTGCCCCAGCACCAGTAAATTGAAAAGGGCCGGCGTGTTTTTGCTTCACAAAGGCCACATGTATGGACACTTCAGACTGTTTGCAAGACAGAAGCCTGTGAAAAGAGTACAATCTGTTTTAATGAGCCAGAACTCCGCTTCTATGAGACTTGTTCTGCACCCCACAACAGGGTTAAGTGCCATACATTACCTGCACCCCACTACATGGTTAAGTGCCATACATTACCTGCTTAGGAAAAGCCCCTTCGTGAAAGCATGAAGTGTATGAGGGAAGCCATTGACATCACACAAGCATAACGAGTGCAGGAGTCCTACAATAATGATGCAATCATAACTAGTCTCTCCAGGCACACATGTTCTCTGACTCTTTACAGAGCACTGGTGTATAAAAACAATGATTACACTCGTTTTCTTTTTGCTGGAAAGGTGCAAACCACAATCCCCTTGTCCTTGGAGCGAGAAGCCTACGTGGGCCATGATGTTGCACTCAGGCTCGTGCGAGGGGTACTGCAAGCCCACCGAGGGGAGAGGTGCAATGGTGCTTGTCAAAGCAATCGGTGTTTGGGGGGTAGGAAAGATCCATGGAGGAATGAGAAGGAAGAGAGGGAAGGAAACGCAGCTGTACCACTGAGCTTATGGTGTGGTAACCAGTGGCTGGATCATGCAAGCATGCTGAAAAGAGCTGAATGCCTGAGGGGAGGGCATGGATGGGAAATCCATGTCGCAGTCCAAGTGTGACCATCTGGGGCGGATACACCTAGCTAGTCAAAATGTCATGGAATAAAACCGAGAGCTAAAATCCTTTCCATGGAGGAGGTCTGCAGCCCTGCCACCCTTCCCCTTGCTGGCATTTCCAGTGGGTAATGGTACATTAAGTGACAGTGGGGCTGCTCAGTCCAGTTTTAAATGAACACTGTAAAGTGGGCTTTTGACAACTTATTAAAAATTTAAGTAAAATTCCAAACCCTCGAGGTAGTTGATTTTATAGTTAACATTTCTCTGTTGGAATAGCAACACATGATGTCTGTCAGCAAGCCAGCCACAATAGCTCCAGGCTGATTTTCCAAAAATAAAATAGCAGTCTATATCTCTCAGGGCTGTGCCGGTGCCATGTTCTACATGGGCACTTCTTTAACCTGATAATTCACACAGCTGGAACTTGTCTAAGGATCGGCTGAAGTCTTCTTGCAATGTGGAAGAAACCCTGTTCTCTTCACCAACATGGCATAATCAGACTAGCTACTGGCAACAGGCTTTCAAAACAGTCCACAGGTTATGTCAGAGAGCACCGAAAAATCACAACTTACCAAAGTTAGGCAGGTACATGAGGAAAAAAAAAAAAAAAAAAAAAAGAAGAAGAGAGAGGTTGGTCCATTTTAAAATGAAAAGACGGTTATAGAATTTTTTTTTAAGGGAAGTAAGATCAAGGAAAAAATGTGCTTCAACAGAGCACTGCCCCTGATGGCAATGGAGACCTAAGTTTGCCCATGTTCATGACTGATTTGGTATGTGATACCTGGCACAAACACAGCCTGGCTGGGTTTGTTTTCTCCTTTTCTAAGGAGGGTAGTGATGTCCCAACGACTTGCAACTGCAGTTGAGTGTGTACAAGCACCCATACAAAATCTGCATAAAATGCAAATGTTTACTGAAAATCAAGAAGGTTAACTTTTAGGGTTTTTTTTCAAATATAGACTAAAATCAATTGTGCCGAAATATTTTAAGGAAAGAGGCACACCACCCCAGAGAACCTAACAGCTTTGGAGGCTAACAAGGCAGCCATGTGCAAGCCCTTGTGTTGACTGACTTGCAGTAACAACTTGGGGCTTCCTCAGATGCTACCTTAACCTAGGGACAGGGAGTCAAGCTCTCTTCAGAAACTAGTTTTTACAAGAGGAGATAACTTTAGCCGTATGATTGCTAACTGGAGGAAGAGAAGGAGCAGAAGTTCAGATGCAGATAAAGATGGGCTTAGCGTGGGACCCAGGTGCATACCAAAGCGCTTGACTGTTCTGCAGTAACAGAGTACGCAACGTTTTCCTCGGTAATAACTGCTACCCTGACCGTGAGAAAGTGTTTCCAAAAGCAGCTTTGCTATCTCCATCATTTACTCCATATAATTTCGTTATTTGGGTAAGCTTGCTTTTTCTGTCTCTCCCTCCCAGTTAAAACTTGCTCAACTCACACATATGTGTGCACAGTATTCAAATATTTAATAATGTGCATATGTCTCTGTAAAAATTTCAGCACACACACAACTTCCAGCTATAGTAAGATTGATAGTTGGTCTGGGGGATGTTCTTCAGAAAAATGAAAGAGCAGAACTAAGTAGCATTTACTTTGCAAGTGCTTCCAGTTTGGCGAATTTGAAGGCCTTTTTAATTACTTATTCTCTGTCTATAATACTTCTATCTGTGAGCGTTATAAAGGGCGTCACAGGGAAGGATTATTAATTTATGGTTTCTCTTTTTCTATTTACAACAGTAACGAATTGTGACAAGGTTACAGAGCTGCTGTAGTCTGAACATGGGAAATTACATGGAATATTCCCATTTCACTGCAGAAGTGATTGTTTATAGTCTGTTTTTCCTTACAGAATGGAGATCCATAAGGACGCCACTGTCTGCATTTCAGCTAAGAGTACATATGAAAACCCAAACCATGAGGCCATGGAATACAGCCCCTTTTTAGAGATGATGAAGTGACAGTTCAATTTGTCATGGCACTGAGCGCAGCTGACCACTAAGGAAAATGGATCCTCTGTCTGCAGCGGTCACGTTCTGAAATTAATCCTTTCACTGTATCGCACTGTTAGTGAGACTGTGAAAAGCCAGGCATTCCCATCGAAACTGATCAAATTTAATGTAATACAAGTTACAATTATTGCCCATATTTGTGGTAAAGAGATTCTGCTCCAGAACTTCACTTCTTGGATGGGACTTTTCAGTTTCAACCCCCAATTCATTCAGAAGCAGTCTGTATGTATTTATTTCTGTGCCACCCCCGGTGTCTTTGCTTAGCTCTCATTTCACAAGGCCAGAACCAGGCGAGGGGGTCGAGCTTTCCAGCCATTACCCTGGTCAATTGGCCTTTTTTCTGCATCTATTCCTCTTTTATTTCAGTAGATCTTTCCTCATCATGGAGCATGAACATTGTACACAGTGTCTCGTGTGGAGTCTTCCCATATTGTTTAGAAGGCCATTAACAGCACTCTGGGAAATGCTCCCACTTAGCAACACTTGGTTTTCTAAGGAAAAAGTTGCTTTTCTTCTCAACAGACCCTTATCTAACTGAGCCTAAGGTGCTGGGCCTTTGCTGCTTCCCCCTTAAGTGAGGTCTGAGATTCAGCAAGACTATTACTACTGCACAACAATACAGATTGCTATAATTGCAAATGGATTTATTGGATGAAAAAAAAGAGGTACAAAACTGTATCTACGAGACAGGACAGAAGAAAAAAATAAAGTAAGTTAGGCATCAAATGTTTCTTACATTTTTTAGGGAAGTGCTGAGTATTGTACTTCTTGCTACATCACGTAGAAGTTACATATGTCATTGCCCAGTTTCCAAGTGTAACTATATCTGTCGTGGCCATTACCCATCTTGCGTTCCATCAGAAGGGCTGGTTTTAGTTTCAGTCCAATCTGTCGTAGGTTGTGTTTGCTCTACTAAAGAGGATTGTATTGCTGCTCAATGATGTATGCTGGAGGCACTTTACAACCAGCTGTAAAAGATATTAAATATATGGGAATGTGAGCAAACATTTCAATTACATAGAATGGACAAAACCCAGTTTTTCTTCCCTGTCCTCCTCCCTTGCTACTGAATTAAGGAATAGCACTTATCCTTAAGCCATTGGCTCCATTGTGCTCATATGCTTAAGTCATTTTAAGCACAAGCATAGTAACCTATACTGAGAAAAACTAATTCCCATCTCTCCCTTGCACCCTGTTCTTGAACGTACATGCTGAGAAGCAATGGGTGAGTGTATTATGGAAGTGGAAGGAATACATTAAGAGAGATAGTCTCAAATTTTGTACTTCACTGTGCAATACTGTATAATGTAATAAATGTTATACTTACACTGATGTCTACTTTATAGGTAAGAATTGTTTGAGGAATTGGATAGCACCTCTTGCTCCCCCAGATAGTTTTACTCATCTTTGTCCCATTTATCACTAATGTGCGTAACACAGGAATAAAGGACTGGGAGGGACATCCTGGTCACAAACGTGAATGCCAAAATACTCAGCACCCCTGTAAAAGTCTCTTCCACCAGCTGACAGCCTTCCTCAGACAGCAGTCCTGTTTTAAATAGCGCCTGCGCTACTCTGCCTTCACTGCAGTTGCACGTTTCCGTAGCACACCATCACTGATATGGAAATGCCATGTAACTACAGCATTAATAAGGAGATGAAACTGTCATGATTTTTTTTTTTTTTCAAATAAAATACCGATTGTCTGCAAATTGACTAACATATCCAGGCACTTTGTACTTCATTCCCAGCAAAAGTTCCCTAAAGACACTGGACTTAGATCTTACACAAGGACATGTCTATACATCAGGAATATATGTGTGTGAAGTTTAAAATGCATTTGTTTCTTCTCTCCAATAATATCCTGTCATTTGACTTAATTTATTTCATCATCAATAAAAATTTTCTCTCTTACAAATCCCAGCTTTTGCCCTTTTGCAGCAATGTTAGCTAAGTCTTTCCTTCTATGAAATCTTTCAAGACATACTTCAGAACAGCAACATAGAAGCTTCACTGAAGGATTGAGGGTTTTTTTATATTTATAGACATTTCTATAGAGAATATCACCTGAGCACTTTGATTGAGTTGGAACAGACGTTCAAGAAGGGTACAAGGAAAGAAACCTTGCTTAAACGTGAATATCTTTAATAATGGCTCACTGGGAAAGTGACTTTGATGGCACTGTGGGTAAGGTGAGAACCAGGCTATACATCTATCCAAAGAAATTCAGAAGGCCACATCTTTTGTAGTGTGTGCCTTTTCACGTGTGTGCCTGAGCACAAGCCCCTGGTGTTTCCAGAACCCTCCACCTGGCATGGGAGAGCTCTCAAGCTATATTTGGAGGTATGCAACACATTCGAGAAAATACCACACTATGCACAGGGCTGTCAGGCACTTGCTGGTGACAGCTCATATGATGAGTTAAAAATGGAGAGGTAGATAGGATACCAAGCCTCTGCTGGGCCAGATTAGGAAAGAGAAAAAAAAAAAAAAAAAAAAGAAAACCAATCACGGCTGTAAAGTAAGCATTAGTGGAACTGTGTCATGGATTTACCTTGGGACCGTACTGAACTCCCAGTATGAGCAGTCATATATCGGGCCACAAGGAGAATAGTCTGGTACACAAAGCAGAGAGAAAAGACGAGTATGTCGAAAAGAAAAAAGAGAAAGATATAAGTCCTTACAATATTTGGACTCAAAACTCCTCTGGCATTTCGCCTGCATCTTTTGCCCCCATTTAAGCTGATAATTGCCCAGAATGGCAAGGAAACCTCTAAAAGCACTACACTGATTCCCACTGATTCCAGATTTCAACAGGAACCATGGCTATGTATATTGTTTCCAGGGAGAAAGTACCCTGACATTCAGCCATATATCCTGCTCTTTAGCAGGCAGGCATGATTTATCAGTGTTCTGGCAGAGCTCTCGCTTTGAAGTATTTGTCTTGCACTTTCATGTCAAATGCACTATGTCATATGCACATGCCTCTTACCTTCTGCACCAGAAATATCCTTGGAAATATCACAAGAGAGCCAGAGGAGAACTAACTGATTTTCTGGTCTAGAGTGGACAGTTTGAAGCTGCAAATGAACCAATACCTCTCAAGCAATTTAGCTATTCAGGACTGGAGGGAGCATGTTTTAAAGCTGCTTAGCATAGCCAGTGACAGCACACAAATCTGTTGGGCTCTGTCTGGTAACAGCAATACAGGAATCACAGCGCACTAATTGTGTCTGACACTGTTGGCTCTGTGCAAATGTCTTTTTAATTAGAAAATGTGGGAAAAAGTCTAAAGCACCTAGGTTAAACTGCAAGTGCAAACATGACATGTAGAGATACAGGTGATTTGGTTTAGGCTTAGATGAAATAACACAACAGTCCTTCACGATGAATGTTTTCAGTCTCTCAAATGTGCAAGGAATATGTATATTCATTTTCACTTCCCTTTATTGAGTTGTTTCACCTCTCTGCTGTCATTCTCAAAGCAAGGAGAAGCATTAGTGTGACAGCACAGGACACATTCACAGTGGTGTTCAAAGGTTTCAGAGGCTTTCAATATTTTTCTAGAGATGTCAGAAGTACCCATTCACCACGGGACGGCACAACCTTCAGATCCAGCACTTGAAAATGCACCAGGAGTGCCGTGATAGCTCACACAACTGATAGGGATGTAGATAGCCAAAGATGCTGACATGAAGGAATGCAATCATGGCCTCACTGGAGTTAGCACAGACTCAGGCATCGATCTCAGCGTGACTGTGATTTTAACAGTGATTTTAGAAATGCCAGGCACGCCTCATGAGCCTAATTGGTGGAAACATTTTCATGAATGTCAAATTTTAAAATGCCATTTTTACCTCAAACACATGGCTTGCTTCTATACTGATTCCAAGTGCAGGCTTTTACAGCACAGTATAGGACATACCATGATTTTTACACACATAGCTCTGATAGCGGGGTCCTCGATAGCTGGAGTTATTGCTAGGATGTGGAATAACGCTCAGGAGCTCCAGCTTTGTGCCTGCATAGTTGTGCTATTGGTGATACCAAGCTGTGCAACAGTAACTTCAAATAGTTAGCTGAGAAAACAAAACAAAACAAACAAAACCCCCCAACATTTCTATGTAATTAAGACTTCTGCTTGAGCACCCAGCATTTCTGCAGTGCCTATACAGCAGCTTAGGGAAACCAAACTAAAATCAGCTGTTACTGCATCTACAACTCCTTTCACTGTTCCCATAGAGGTCCCACAGAAACAGCTGCAAGTCAGGTACTCGGACTGGAGAGCAATGGACGTTCTTCTTCTTCCTCTAGTCCCCATCATATGCTGTGCTATCAAACAATGCCAAAGCCAGAATATAAATAAGGCTAGAACATATCTTTATAAAATATACATCTGTATGCATGCACATGCTGTATACGTTAGCCCAGGTGCACATAGCATACTGGACTGCTAACCAGCTCTCTGTATGGGCTTTGCAGGAGCAGAGACCCTGTTATGAACTGCTCCCCTTCATTATTTTTTTCCCCATACACTCAAGCTATTGTAACATCTTCTCTCCCAGCAGTGCTTCTTTTCTCTTGACCTTTTAACCCCTCTGCTTCAGCACTTCTATGAATGGCAGTGAAGCAAAACGGGAGAAAAATCAAGAGAAGAGTAATTAACAAGACGACGACTGTTCCAGCTCCTCAGAGGTATCCTTACAGAGTGACTCTCTCAAATCACCAGTGCAACAGAAGACACCAGTGTCAGGGTTAAACAGGAATGGGCAGAACTTGAAAAAAACCCTAAGATAATCAAGGGACTGCCTTAGTTAATTTTGACTCCCTTTTTATTGGAATAATATAACATCAATGCGAATTAAAAGCTTATGCAATTTAGGCTGGCATTATGTTTTTTAAGCTATAGCTGTTCAAGTGGACTGTATGGTTATACTGATGCTTCAGCTCCTGGAAATCTTGTGTCATGTGTGTTTGAACAGTATCAAAACAGTAATACTGGGAGAAAAGTCTGTTAATACTCAGTTATTCAATACGGTATTGCCAAATTACCTGGAGAGACGCCGTAGATAGAACGTTGAATGTTAAACAGCTACCGAGCCTTATCTGTTTCATCTAGCTCTACCTTGAGTAATACAAGAGCTAATATAGATTGGGGAATTTCAAATGTATGCCCCAAGCATGCACATATATTACAGCAGTAAAACCTAATAGTGAACCTGTTCCTTAGGCATTATTAATAGGATTTGGATAATCACAGGAAAAGCCCTTGGTGCTGAAATGATATTCTTTTTGTTGACAACACATTACCTAATGGGACTGTATGAAGCTGAAAAGAAAACACACTGATTGACATGCATATTACAGTCAAAAAACCCCAACAACTTCAGTGAGGCCTCCCTGCAAGTTAATAATTTGCTTTACATTCCCCTCCTTGCTCGTCTCAAGGAATATTTTTGAATGAAAATAACATGCTCGTGCCTCCTAGCTGGAGTTAAGTACTCAGATAGCAGGTTCTACAGTGTGCGCCATGGGGCTTAGAAGCCCTCCTACCAGGAAGCCACACCTGGTGCACATTTCGCGCAGGGACCACGGGGGTCCTGCCTTGAGAACGCTTCTTCTCGGTCATTTCCTTCATCACACACACACAAAAAAAATCCATCAGTGACACTTCACACGTTGTTTGCTGCTGCAAGCTCTCCTATCCTGGCCCTTGACCAACGAGATGAAATTATATATATTCCATAAAATTACTGAAAATTGTGTTTCAGCATCTAATGCTGCATCTGATGTTCCAGCATCTCTTAATACGATTGCTGCTGCGTGCCGAAGAAAGACAGACCGAGTTAGGTAAAGAGAGGCTACAGCCAAACTGGAACAGTTAATAATTAACTGGGAAGTTTGAAGGACAGATGCCTCGCAGAAGGAGGCTGTCCCTTGGCTCTCCAACATGCCCTTCTCCCGGTCATCCGTGAGCTTCTCCTGAACGTGCAGCCCGAGTCATTCTTCCATGCAAGGATGTGGAAGGAAGAGCAGATTCTGCTGCTTTCCCCCCCTTATTCCTGGTTTCTGTCTTTTGCCAGTGGGCACACAGTCCCACAAAAGGATGACAGAAAAGCAGGCACGTGTAGAAGTCACTCTCCAGTGGCGTTTTACTGGCACCAGGCTACTGTGCCACGAGCAGTTATGGGTCACACACTACAAACTTTTCTTTCCCGGCTTTCTGGCCACAAGGTACCAAACGCCCTGCCCGCAGCAGGAGGCAGGTGCCTGCTGCTGGTATGCGACCAAAGGGAAGAGGAGCTTTCCAGACTCCTTGGGCTATTCACAGCCATTGTCCTAAGCAACCTTTGGCTGCTGGAACGCTGTACCTTACACTGAACATCACGTGGTGGGGGTAGAGGCGGGGCTTTGATCCCTTATTTCTACAATTTGTAAAAAGGTAAATGTTTATCTCAATTTTGGCACTGTGAGGAAGAACAGAGAGGGGTTTAAAGGCACCTTGCCTGTAAGTATTCATGAAACAATTCTGTTATTCTTGCACAGCGGGCGGTAACCAGCAGAAAGAGACATAACAACGTAGCAATGCAAAATGAGCTCCAGGCATGTGGTAATTGCACCTTTTTTCTTTTTAAAAACCCTCACAACACTGAATTGCACAGGGTCAATCTGACCTGTTCTTGACGCTGTTCACAGTGGTAGGAAGCCTTTGTGATTCACACTTTCAGTCAGCAGAACACTTTAGATTATTCAGGTGGGGAGAGAAAAAAACAACTGACTGTTTATTTGCACCCATTTTATGACCTCAAAGGGCTCTGGGTTTCATGATTTGCATTGGTTAGTGATTTCTAAAAGTATTTATCCAAAAGATGTGGTTTTATCATGCAGCCCCCAAACCAAACATAATTAGTTCCATTATATGCAACCTATCTTTCTGCCTTTATGTTAAGACATACAATGATATGGATCTGTGGAAGCATGTGATTCAGAGAAGCAATGCAACGTGCCAAATGTTTGCAATTTAAAGGTACTGGCTGTTCCCTGGGGCAGGTACTTCAGCATCATGACAGCCAGGATGCTCTGTAATGAAAGCAATGGCTGTGGATGGCTCAGCCTCTGCTTCTCAGAGTTTTTGTCAACTGGTTCCTCATGCAGCATCTAAAAGCCTGTGCTCCATACCTGGTGCTCCTGTGGAAAGGGTGGGGAGAGATGAGTGCTTTTAAATCCAAAACCCAAGCATCCAGGCAACAGGAATGAGCATCCTTCCTGGCTCTACCAGAGGCGAGTATAGCCAGGCACCTGCAGAAAGAAACATGCACCCACCACCAGCAAGGCGAGCAGTGACACTGGCTTTCAGGTGCTCCTCTGCTCCATCAACACTGCATCCCAGGTGGTGCAACAAGGAGACAGGTCCCGCCACACCTACCTCTAGTGCCAAGAGATGGCATTAGCCAGGAGGTGCCAGGCTAGCACAGCCCCCCGCGGTGCAGGCGGCAAGAGCCCAGAGCCGCAGGCGGCCAGACTCACACGATGACCACAAGTGCCCCATGGCTAACCTCGGCACGGCACTGCGCCCAACAGGCACAGCCTGGGAAGAAGCCTGTTGGCTGTGCACCATCCTGATGGCTGCACGGCTCTCCAGCCAGAACGGGGCTGGGAGCACCAGTTGGGAGCACCAGCAAGCAGCCCTGCTCCCCAGCAAGTCTGCTCCTGCCATCTGTCATCGCTGGGAGCTTGGTACGTAGTGATTTGGGCAAAACCAGGATCTGAACCTCGCATCCTTCCTCAAGATGAGCAGTCAGTATTCTTTACTCACACCACTTCAGTGTGCAGGTCCTCTGCAGTAAGTAAATGCCTTGGGACTCAGCCAATAAAAAAAAAATTGATGACAAGTGGATGTAAAAGATTGCGTATTCCTACAGATAACGTTTATGTGCCTGTAACCCACCTTGTAGTTAACCATACAAACAGTATTAAAAAACACCCAAACAAAAATATTTAGCTCTCACCACTAGTTCTACTTCTTGCAATTAAGTGTCATCCATAAATACCGAGGGGTTGTTCACTCCAACCATGTTATGTTTTAATTGTTAGAACCAGAAATAGTATTACTTTTCTGCCACACATTCAATTTAATAATAGTTACCATGTTGGAAAGAATAATGAGAAAAACCTTTCCTTAGGTTATCAGAGGGAGAGAGCTAATATCTGCCAGCAAATCCCATTATGATTATTATGTATGACTCTAGGTTGGATTCATTCACAGATTGCACAGATATTACTAAATAAGAATTCAGGCAAACACACATGAATTTCTGTAAATTGTGATCAGGCCTCAGCACAGTGGCCGCCAGGTAATGGATTAACGAGCTGTCAGTATTAAATTCATTCATTTCCTCTTATCATTTACAGCGCAGGTGGCCTCTAACTCTACCAGTCTGCACACACAGCTCTGAAAGACTTCGAGCTTTTTGCAGAGAAATGGAAGGAACAGCAGCAGATTTCATTTATCAGGAATAACATTCTGCTCATGACCTTTCATCTCCAGCACCTAGGCAGACTCAATCTGCCGCTGCTATTGACCCTGCACATTTTCTGCAGGCTGGGGTGGAATGATGATAAATATACTGAAATAGGATAGACTTGCTGTAACTTGAAATTAAGCAAGGCCTTGAAAGAAAAACCTTCAAAGGATTAAAAATGTGTGCATGCATGCATGTATTTGTTCAAAGAAAGCACGTAGTGATTGATTGGACCGTGTTCTGCAGATATGCACATATATTGGTTTTGGTGGAACTGTAAAGTGTATAACTCAGTGCAAAATTTGTCTTACCCTTCTAAAAGTCAAGTCAGTCCTGGCTGTTTCTGTCACATACACAATGTAAATTCGGATAAATTTAAAATATGTGAATTAATTTCACTAATTTATTTAAAACAAGTAAAACTAAAAATGCTGGAAACATTTAATAGTTATTTTAAAATAAAGAGAGATAACCCCTAGTCTAGTCAGGATATATTGTCCCTTTTCCCCCTCTCCTTTCACTGTACTAGAGCCAATAAAATATTTGGCTTGGAAAAATGAAAAAGGGTGGGAAAGAGTTCCATTTTGACCTTTAACTCAACAGCTCGTCTGATTGAATCTCCATATGCTGAACAAACGAAGGCGGGCGAGCAAGCAGGAGAGTTTCCTTTCACTAGGCAGGGCCTCAGTGGGGCTACACTTCCTATCATCTCCCTTGTTTACACAGTGTGTTTATAAAAACTCTTGCAGCTCCCTATCTGCGTCTGCAGTATTCCCATTACAAGCTAAAAGGGTACCAAGGACTCGCTTGGGGAGGAACGGCAATCACAAACAAAGTGAAATGTCCACCTGCTCTGCACCAGCAGGGAGCTCTTCTGCAGGTGAAGATAAAGAGGAGCAGCACAAGATTTGTTGAAAGAGTTTTGTAACACTTCTCATCTTGTCTTACCATGGTGGTAAGTGTTGTCAAGGAGTGCTTTCCCCGAGGAGCTGAATTACAGTCATCATAAAGAACGAGGCCATGCTATTGCCATCAAGACTCCTGATGGCATAGTGCAACGCTGTGTGCAATGAAAATTTGAAAGACAGGATGGATCTGCCATCAAAGGAAGCTTTTTCTTATCTGGACAGGGGGGTTTTGCATGGCTTTTTACGAGACTTCTGTATTTAAAACAAACATACAAAAAAACCCCACAACAGATAAAGGAATTTTTAAAGTAGCCCATGAGAAAAATCGTACTAGAAACACTTGTTGTCTTTTGGGGGGTAACTGGAATGTATGAATTAGGGTGGGTATCTCAAAAAAAAAAAAAAAAAAGAAAAAAAAAAAAGAACAGCCAAATCGTTTCTCCAGGAATTGTGTATGCTTACATTTCTGAGCCCTACACATGTGCTAAAAAACATCTCTATTTTCATTCCCGAAGCACCGCTGCCATGCACGGTACTTGGAATTCAGAGCAGTGTGACATTTAGAAGGCAGGTATAATGTAAAACTGTTTCATTAAAAGCACATCATATCAGGAGCCAAACAGAAATACACTTTATCCTGGAATGCCTGAAAATTGGTCTGCACGGTCTCTTTTGCCATGAGCTTCTCCGAAGAAGGTGGCCCAACTAGACCTTTACGTTGTGCCCCAGAAGGGCCTTTGGACACCCACGTTGCTCAGAGAAGTGTGACAGCAGCTGACGCTGATTCCTAATTCCCAGGCAGTGACACCACAGAGAAGTCCACTTCCACAATTTTTTAACAGAAGTAATCTCTTCTTTTTACCTCCATGTGGATGAACATACTCGCATGGATCCCCACCTCACTCCATTTATATATAACTGAAATTATTCAATTGAATTGAATATATAGTAATTTCAATTGTTATTGAAGGTAAAAAGGACAGTGGCTGGTTTTACAAAGTCACAGTAGACAATAAACCCATTTTCAGTCTTTTGGCATACATGTCCTTTCTTCCTGAAAATAAGAAAATTGTGCTTTAATAGAAAAAATCACCCAATTGTTTCCCCAATGAATCAGAAAGTAGCTGTTTCTGTCATGAAAAAAGAAAAAAATAGTACTTGAAATGGCGCACACTCAGATGCAATTATTTCTATTTTGCTTTTTCCCTTTCTTCTTCCTCATTATTCCATTGGGTTAATGTTCTCCATGTGAAATTTTGAAGAAGTTGAAAAAAGAAACCCGTGAGATTATCCTCCCTTTATCTGACTTGCGACCTGTTGTGTATAATACCCTATGCATAAATAATTATATATACATATAATAAAATAGGTTTCCCATCAGTTGTTTTTTTTACTTCTATGGGTAGCCCTGACCTTTTTCCCCTGCTTCTAAAATAAATGTTTGCTCCAAAAATATGCTAAACGTCCAGTGTTTTGTTTGCACTCTATTCAGGAGCTTGCATAAACATTCAAGATACACAGAGAAAAAAGGGAGGAAAATGCCTGATATTCTACTTTACGTTACTGGGATTCCTTACGTGACTGAAACAAACCCTTAGCCACGTTTGGTTCACACACTTCTGTGGGGAACTACTGGCAAGCCATGTGAACCCTGGATGCTGGGTCTCTTCTCCTTTCATCTCCTCTCTTTCAGTATATAGGGATTCCTTACTGTATACCACCTACCTACACTTACACTGCTGGCAGCACGCCAGCCTGCTCTCCCCCTGGTTCCTCCTTCACACCCTCTTTGCCCCCCCCAGCCTGCCTGCAGCATCCACCTTGCTCCCTAGGCTCTCCCTCATTCTCTTCTGTTGGTGCCCTGCTGATTAGAACTCCTCCACCAGTTATTTCCCAATCCTTAGATACAAAAGGGTATGTAAAATGCTTTCAGTTTGCCACCTCAGTGGTGTTAATCAACTACTCTTCCCCAATCCTTACTAATGAAATGGTATGTAAAATGCTTTCAGTTTGCCAGCTCAATGGTGTTATGCAAGTTATTCCATTGCTTATCAGATTAATGAATATTTAGATCAATCAGGCTTTCTCTAGGCAGCCGGCTTCAGTGTGTGCAGGAATGCTAATTGCAAGGTGGGGGAGATAATGACTCACTTGGTACTTTGAGCAGCCAAGCAGGTACCAGGGAGGGAAGCCAAACTCTTTGAGCCAACGACCTTCACATCTCATTGCTGATGGAGACCCACAAGTCACAGCCCATAACCAATTACCTATATTTTGGAGTTGTTCACATCAATCAATACACTTGAGTTTTCTCTTTGTTTTGTAAGGAAACAAAGCCTACATAGCCGCTCTCTCTCTTTCTACTCACAAACGCCTAACACTTGGTGTTGGTTTTTGGTACTGGATTGTCCCCTTTCACATGCTACCAGCCATCAGCCAAGACACAGGTCAATAGTCCTGCAAAATGGGGACAGTGCAGAGGTTTGCATTTGTGCAACGTAACCCATCCCAGGCACTGCGACGGTGGGAACACAAGAGACAGTACATGACAGGGAAGAAGCCCACTGACATTTGCAGGAATGTCTCTGGTACTTTTAACAGCCTTTTGTACCAGCCCTGTGAGAAGCTCCTCTGCCGCAAGCCTCTCTCTGCTCTCCTGTTTGCAACATTTCCTAGTCCAAAGCTGAGATCTTCAAAGGATACAAAGAGATTTAGGAACATAAATGTCCCTGAATGCTGATGGCACTTTGCTAATGTTCTCAAACTACTTATAAGAAATGCCTCTTCAACGGTTCTGTGAGTGATTTTATTTTTTTTTTTTAATCACATGGTCATTCTTTTGGTTCGTTTCTGGACTGCAAATCAAAAGAAACCAATTTTCTACTCATATAGTAGCTTGCAGAAAACTTATTCAGCCTAAACTACATCCAAAATTTAGCCACAATTCAGCATGGAATTTAAACAATATTACAAAAACAAAAGGCAGCAATAGTCTATCACTAACATTTAAAAGCACTAGCTTTATCACACTTCAAATATAGAAAATGTTGCAGGATTAGTTAATACCAGTACATTTTTCTTACTCTCAGCCAGAAGTAACTGATCTCTTGTTAAACACTTTTTCTCAGAAAGTAATCCACAATTTGTAGTACTTCCTGAATTTAAAAAGTTAATTGCTATCTAACTGAAGTAGCTTATTATACAAGTACTGGGACTACGCCTGTCTGCCAGTCGAATACACTAAAGCATTCCATTTAAGCAATTTAAATTAAAATATAATTTTATAAAGTTGTTTTGATTGTGATTGCATACTGAGATTTTAAATAATTTTGACTTAATTTCAAGGGAGATGGATTCATTTTGTATATTATCAGATTGTAATCATTTCTATGTGATTAACATTTAATTTATGTCTACACTTTTAGCACTTTCCTTCCCTATAGCCGTAGTTGTATTATACCTTGTAAAACAGCTGAGTGTTCTGTGCAATGCACGGTGGAGATGAAGTTGCAAAAAGCACGATGCAAAACCCCACATTTGGAGCTCTACCACCAGCCCCCCAGTAGAAGGCCACCATCACGTTTCATCACACAGCCAAAAAGATAGCGCTGTAACGGTAGAGGAGGCTTTGTAATAGAGACAAATCAAAATACCAATGGGTGCTCTATAGTGCAGTATAGTCCCCTGCTAACCAGAACCAACACGAACCAGAAAACAGCTCTAGATGAGCGTTCAGCCCAACCTTTTTCTACTCAGGAGACAGCAGCACAGACATAGTAGCGCTGTCCTCTCTGCAGCACAGGCGGCTGCCTCTTCTCGGTCCTTCTTCAAGGTCTACTTCAGGACTCACCCCTCCCCCATTTTGAGAAACAGTGAGACCGCACATGCTCCACTGCAAATGTATTATTCATGAATGGAAGTGGGCATTTCTTTTCCATTTTGGTAGCTGGTGGGGTTTGGGGGTGGGTTTTTTTGGGGGTTTTTTGTTTGTTTGGGGGGGGGGGGGGGTTGGAGGGGAGGGTATGCAAAATAGCTGAATTATCAAAACAGTGAATAGTCTGCACAAATAGGTCATCTGTGGTGAATGGCTCTAGCCAAATGTGATAAAGCAGGAAAAATAAATGTCAGGAGCAGAAAGACAAAGCCTTCTGATTTTTTTAAAAATTATTTTTTTCTGATTTTTTTGCTAAGTTCACTGGGGGACACCTTTTCTAGTCGTTAAGCTGCATTTGAGGTGAATTACCTGGAAACAGTCCAGTTCAGATAACTTGGATTACCTAGGGAAGGCTGCAGGAAAATATATGCCTCTGAATACGCTTTCAAAGTTAAAGGAGTGCTCTGAATTCCCTCAGCCATGAGCAAACTGGTGAAGAACAAGCACGGACTGAGACTTTAGCTTTTGACTTACACTGAATTTCACCCAGGCAAATCTTTCACGTGTACACAGCAACCGCTGTGGTCAGTACGACTTTAAATCCAAGTGTCCCAGGTAATTGCACAACTCCCCGTGTCTCTTCTGAAGGAAATACCGTTAGCAGCGATCTGACTGAGCTCATCGGAAACAAGTGCCAAGCAGGAATTTACATCCTGTCTTTGTCTCAGGGCTTGATCTCCAATTTACAGATTTGTTTTCCCTGCTAAGGTTTATAAATGAGTCCATGGATGGTTTGTCAATGCGCACCATGTATTATTTTCCCCCCCTTGTCAGCTCTTTGCTTTGGAAAGATGATGTGAAATATCCCTGCTAGCAGGTTTTTCGAGTGTTCGGTTAATATGCTGTAAACCAAAATGCACACATAAAATAGAAAAAGAAATAAAAAATCTATAAGGTAAATGCACCAGTACAGCAGCTGAAGGCACTTACAAAATTACAGTCTTTGTAATGACGCAGTAAAAGCAGGAATAACGTAATCCAAAGGGCAGATTGTTTTAAAAAATCTGCACATGCAAGTTACAGCAACCATATTTAAAGTATATTAATTTGGAATTTTTGGATTTGGTCTTTTTAAGGTTAAAAGGTACCTTTAAATACAAGTTCTAGCTCACCAGCCTCAGACTTTGATTTGCACCTAAAAAGGCAAATCCCAAGAATTAGACTCCTCAACCTTCTCTACCTTCAGGCAAATTCTACTTTAAAACGCCTGTCTAGTGATCCTAACCAGCTGACACCACCGTTTTGTTCACCATCTTTTTAATTGACTTTGGGACATTCTCAAATAAAATTCCCCTTGCTTAAAAGGCTGTGCACTGAAAACAAAAGGTTAGTTTATTTCAGTGAACAAGCCTCACCTGAGCCTTCTGAGTTTGTCTAAATGTAGACACTTCAATCAACATGGATTGGCAGAATGAAAACCCACCAGCAGAAAACAAAGCTAACGACCTTCACACTGCACAAAGGAAAAAGTACAAAAAGAATTGGTTGCAAAGGGCCAAATCCTGAGGGACTTTAAGCACCCACAGGATTGCTAAATTGACAAAGATGTTGGCACTTGACAGCTCTGAAAATTTGCATCTAACAGAAAATCTACCTGTTCTCATGTTGCATTTAATCACATGAAATACTGTCATGTGCCGTGCTTCTGTGCCCCACGGTTTTGCTGCCCCTCCTACACTGAGGATTTTTGTCCAGCTCTAGGTCTTCTAGATACTTTCATATTCAAAATGGACAGAAGAATTTACAGAGCATTTGTTTTTTATATAGCATCTAGTATTTGTTCTATCTACAGAAATTACATCCCTGAAGCGTCTTAACCAATAACAACTGGAAAAAATATTTTAACTGAACTAATGATCTTCATTCCTCCACCTCTTTTACATTAACACATGAACTACTGTAGAGCTCCTTACAGAGCTGCAACACAAGCTTTGCAACCTGCAAGACTTATGCATAACAGGGTTTAGTGTTTCACATGACAAACTTTTGCCTTGATTTCCAAGTGCTCCATCACACTGTCTGAATTACTCCCCAGGCAGGACACCTGAAGGTATGGCAGATATGTAAGAGGTCACCCTTACCATTAGCTTCAGGGACCACCTAAAGGTCTCTGAAGAACTTGCAGGTTTGATGGACTCTCAGAAAAGAGCTGGGAGTACAGATATCTGGGCCGGTAGAGCAAAAAATGAGGCAGAACAAGTTCCGCATCTTCTTCCATTAAAAAAAACAGAAAAACCTTGCACCACTGCTGCATGCAGTTTTTTTTGAGAAGACAGCATTACATTACCAGTCATTCTTGAACAATGATGTTCATCTCATAGCGGCGTATTAATCTTATCACTTACCGCTTTCATCTCTGCCATTTCTTCTCTTATTTACGAAGGCAGTGTGCTACCCTCCACTTTCACATAGTCACAGAGATTACAGCCTTACGTAAAGGATTTGGGTCAAAATGAACACTTTCTTCCTCTCTTTGCTCTTTCTTGATGTACTGTGGGAAGTTGCCTGAAGAACTTACTCTCCAAATAAAATAGTTTTAAATCCCAGCCCCAGCAGCTTTTGAAGCTAATACACACTTTTTTTTCCCCTCTAGTTACACATGCTAACTTTTCCAGAAATCCCTCTAATACAATATCTGTGTGTGTATACACACATCTTTTATTATCTTGGCAAGGAAGCGTGGACAAAGAAGACTTAGTAGCAAATCATTTAGATAAGAGCTAAAAATCCATAAAAGACTGAAAAGCTATCTTACTGTGGTGTTCTTTTTTTCCTCCTTAAAACATTGCTATTCCAGAGAAGCGCTAAAAAAAGGAGCTTTGGGAAATGAAGCTCTTCAGAATGGGTTATCAGTCTCATTGACCCATATCTCTGTCCTGCCTTTTCATCCTTGTGTGACAAGTTCAGTCCCTGTGACTTCCCTAACCCACTGCCAGCTAGGTTAGCCAAAACAGCGAGGATTTACATAACACGCTCGTCTGTCCCGTAGACAGGAGGATGAAATGCAAACATGCAGCTGTCAGATTGTCATACCTTGAGTCTCTGCAGAGCAGGCTCAAGAGCTGTGGAAGGCCTCCTGCTCACAAACCCCCTTGCACAATCAGTGTTGCAAAAAGCAGCAAAGAAGCCACATTCTAGTAAGTTGACTGTAATTAACTACATTTTGTGAAAGGCCTGAGGAACAGAGGGGGAGAAGTGAAGCAAGAAGTCTGTCTCCTGGGTGAGGGTGCCCAAACACCAGCATGCTGCGACCTACCTGGTGGCACATGCGCTGCCTCAGGCAGGAGGGCAGATCAGGGAGCTCATCCCGTGGCTGGCTTACCGCCCAGGGAGCCTGCAGGACTCTCTCTCTGAGTATTTCCTAAAGGTAGCTTTCAAGATATGCCCCAGCTGGTGAGCCTGTAATTAGAGTAAGGGCTAATCACCATGGTGGTGGCCCCAAGCTGGCGGACATGGGTGAGTAGTGGGGCAGAGGAACTGTTCCTCCAACAGGATTCAAGGTCAGCCTCCAAGGCAGCGAGGGAAAACACAGATGCAAGGAAAAACATTGGATCTCCTGGCAAGGTGGCCACACATGCTCACCCTGCCCTCCCCACCTCCGGCCGTGCCACCTGCACTGGCATTGCCCAGCCTCCCTGCTTCCCCAAGGAGGGGGGAAATATTTTTATATACATATATATATATATATATATATATATATATATATATATAAGTTTCCCAAGTTTCAAAACACTTCTAACAATGAGCTGTTGCTGCACCTGCTTCCTTAGCACCGAGTGAGCTGCCAGAGCTCACCTCCTGTGCAAAGGCAAGCCTGGCTCACGATGATTAACTCCAGAACACAATGGTCAACATCTGAACCGCCTCTGTGCCAAGGAGCATGTTTTCCTTGTTTATCTTGCACAGCAAGTTTTTAGCACTGCTTTTTTTTTTTTTTTTTTTTTAACAAAGGCCATGCCTACTCCAGATTCCCAGACAGTGAGTCAGCCACAGTCCCTGGTAAACCTGGGGAGCCATGTGATGGAGGGTGAGGAAACTTCACCCGGTGGAGGGGTCAGGCGGGCTTGCCACTGGCACGCAGCCGGATTTTAAAAAACAAACCTGTTTCCTACCTCCACGCTCTGGCCTCAGCCAGCAAGTAAACAACTCGTGGAGGGTGGGTTCCCTGCAAACCATGCTTCTGCTCCTGCCTGTCTTTCCAGACTCAGGGCTGCAGCAGCAAAGTGTCTGCTTTTCACCAACGCTCGGCATTATACCCTCATGGTATAGAAGCATGATTACTCTTTTTCTTTTTTTTTTTTTTTTTCCCAAGGCTGAGTAATCTATGTACATTACAGGGCTGTCATCTTAATTCCTAAGCCACCCAAGCTCTCAGTCTGAAGTACAGGGTGTGGATGTGCTGTCTCCAGCAAAACCCAACAAGGAGAACAGGAGTTTGAGGTCATGAGCAGCCAGTTGGAAATTACAGCAGCCCTGAGGCTAAAGAAACTCAGAGGCGGTAGAAAGTTTCAGCTAAGCAAGAAAGAAGTCCAACGTGCAGAGTGTGTGCTACAAGGACGTTTGCGTCCCACAGCATTTGCCATCTCAGTAAGTGACTTGTTAGAAGTGAGAAGTATGGAAGTGATGATATTTTGCACCACCTTCCCACTTTTGTAGCATATAGCAATGACATACACAATTCATTTTCTGATAGAATGCTATGGATAATATTCTGTAAGGGTATCACATTGTGCTATGAAGTGGGGAGTGGTTGTCATGACGAGGGAATTTATTATCACTGCTAAAGATGGCCCCAAAGTGCCTAGAATAACCTTTGTAAGATGCAAGGTAGATTAGAAAGTGTGAGTGTTTTTCTGCTTATGCTATTGAGGGCTTTTGCTCTATCCTTCAGCCTGGGTATGTGTTATCTTACCACCACTGCTGTGCTGTGAGTCAAACCATGGGCAACAACACCGCGTGAGGCCAAACCTAGATATCAGTGCTATCCCAGCGCCTCTGGCACCGCTGTAGCGCCACTCGGTGAAGTCCAGCCCAGGTCTGCTCAGCACTACTTGGTCTCAATGTTCTTCTACCTTGTTTATCTTTTCCAGGCTTGGCCTGTGTTATGAGCTGGGGCTGAGGGTGGTGGTGTGGTGTGAATAGATCCCAGGATGGGGATAGGCAGGGTTGGTGGGAGAACAGAACAGTAATGAAAATTGGTCAGCCTCCTCAGGCTGTCCATGCACTGCCTGCTCTCACCATGCACACTGTCTGACCTACCCTCCCTTACCACCTCCTCCCCCAAGCTAGCCAAATTTGTGCTGGCCATCATATCAGGACAACCTTGGTTGCTTCATGGATCTGGCCCCAGTACCAGTTTCACTGAGATCAAGGTGGCAGAAAGAGAAATGTTCCTCCTTTAACTCCTGCAAACCTTGAAGTATGTGTGATTTAGAGGAGAGCTGTGGGGACCAGAGCACTGTACCATTTAAATTATGGTTTGCTGATTTACCCTCCTTGTAATTCCGCATTGGTTTTATTATTACTATTTATTAAGAACTAAATATAATGAAAGTTTTGTCTTTGACCTGAGTGAAATTTTGTTTGGTTCCTTTACCGTTAAGCACCACTTTCCACCATCTCCTCTCACAGGCAGGGTTAGTGTAGACCTTGGTGAGAGGTGTGAGCTGCAGGCTGGGAATGCCAGAGACTTCCCACACAATGCCCACAAAGTTTCTGAGACTGATTATGTCGTAGCTTGTTTTTAACAAATGTCAAAATGGAAAAAAATCAAGTCGTCAGTCCACACACTGAGCCCTTCTTTGCAAAACAGAGGACCTTTATGGGAAACCCAGCATCCACGGTACAGCATCGTAGGTGCCCAGCGACTTGTGTGATGGACATACAGATTACCCCACGTTTTTTCACCTAGAGAAAATCATGCTTGAAATCATGATTTCCATCTCCAAGGCTCATTCAACCCAGAAGGTTTTCATTTTATAAAAGAACATATGGTTTAATTGAAGTCATGGTATTGAGCCTAGCTTGCTGAATGGCTATTGTTAGAAAGCATTGGTAACATGTGGGATAGTGGAGTTTTGTTTTGGTTAGAGGTTTTATGCAGGATTTTGATATTTATTTATTTTTTCTTAACAACTACAGCAACACAAGCTGGATGGATTAAAGCACTTCAGTCGTGTCATCGTTTATATTGTCATAGACTGTCACAATGATTGGTGTTCAGAAAGGATGAGATGAAATGTTTATGTGGAAAACTAATCATTGTTTTGTACTTTTTATTGACACTTTGCATGGTATATCCTATGCTGTTTTTGTGAGGCAGGAGGGTGGTTTTTCTTTTAGCTGTCTAGCTCTTGCAGACGGCCTGATCCCGCTCCTGCTGAAACCTTTGGGCATTTTACCACCCTTGTGAGCCGGCCTGGAGCCATATTGTCTACGGATGCAATAACAGAAGCCCCAAGTCTATGATGAGCTCTGAGCAGAGGGAATTCCATCCCCATATATGAGACCTTGCTCAGCTACAAAACATGTCAGCTTTAAGCCAGATTTTCTGCAGAGCAGCTAAATAGAGCAAAGCTGCTTTAAGTGCAAGGTACTGCTTTAGCACTACAATGTCAGCTGCTGTTTTTCAGTCTGGGAAGCGCATCTGGACTGTTCATACCGTTCACCTTGCTAAACACTGGCATTAAGGTCTAGCTCCACCGCCTTTCTTTGAGGAAAAGGAGCTTCTACACTCTTCCTCTGTGGATGCAGGGCTAAGGGCCAGCAGACCTCTGGGCTATGCTGAACTTGAAGTGTAAAGGAGATATATATCCCTTATTCATAATAAAAGAGTAACTGCGTTTTTTTTCCCCACAAGCCAATCTGTTTCCAAATTGGATATGCTCCATTTTAAAGAGAGGTGGGGGTGTTTTGGAAATAGCTGATGGCAGTGACCCCAGACAGAGAGCTGTCATCCAAAACCTGGTACCCTACAGAAAGCCTAACTATTTTCCCAGTGTTGGTCCTTCACCCATCTTACCTGCTCAACCGTGCCAGCAAGTCCACTCCTCAGAGGGTGCAGGAGCCGCCTCTCAGCCTTCGGAGGGTGGATTTCCTTGGCAGCACTTGGCGGGTGATGCTGGCTCTGGGGTGTGAGTGAACGGGCGGTGTAACTCCAGCGCAGAGGGACAATCACACAGCTTCAGCCTTCTTTCACGGCAGGGGGAAAACTGTACTTGACTTTCACATAACTTCCACCTCCTGGCTTTCCTCAGCAGTTCCCCAGGTAGACGAGATGGCTGAATTTAAAATGGAGGTTAAGAGATGCCCTGGAGCATTATTTAAGCCTTATTACTTGTCCTTGTGAAGACCTGTACTTTGTAATGTGTAAGTGGCAGTGGACATCCTATTGGCCTCCCTCCTGCCCCGGCTCATCTCACATTAAGGGGATACAGACTCAGAAATGGGTCATTTTATACCTGGAAAAGAAATAGGGGTTGAAATTATGCCTTCATCAAGGACAGAGATGTCAGACTAGCCAGAAAGTTAATGTCCAGGATTACTGGAAACATTACCTAAAATAATAGTTTTCTAAAGCCCACTTATCAAAGGATAGATGCCTGTGGCTGAGACATTGCTGAAGATTAGACTCCAGCAGTGATGCATCCTGCTGGGAGGGGCAGTAGGACAATGCTTCCGAGAGCGAGGCGGTGGTGGGGACAAGACATGTCACAGCCGTGTCCCTGCAGGCTGGTTTCTCCAGCCAGACTGAAGCCTCAGCCAAAGCAGCCACCTTTGGCAAAACAAACGTCAAGTGGGTTTATGTTACAAATTAGGCAGCATTTCTTCATAACAACTTCTTAATCTAAAGACAAGGTCACGTTTTTTTGTAGGTATGGTTTCTCACTAGCCACCTTGGCATGAGTAGTTCTTTATGTCCACTAAGTTTTGATATGTCTACATTGGTATCATTTTTCATATCTGGGGTTTAGATTTCTGTATGGATGCGTGTAGAAATTATGATTAAAAGCCTAGACTGAAATTCAGCATCCAAGGAACAGGAACAACAGTGTTCGAACTGCAGTTTGTCCTCTGCCTCAGCTCTTCAATGGCAGTGTGTATATGGTGAAAGCTTCTGCTCGGTGTGCATTACCCACTCTTTGCTGTACCGTTACTTCCAGGGAGATGAACCTGTTGCAGATCTCAGCTGCACCTGTCTGCAAAAGCAAATTATTTCAGTTTATCTACAAATCAGTTTTGCAGTTTTTATAATTTCTATGGTGTGTTCAGTCCTAGCTTTAGCTGATAAAAAGGATTTATAGGGATGGAACAGTGGAGGAAATGGAGTTTCCTTCCTTCCTTCATTGTCCTCAGAAACTGTGCACCCAGATTTTCCTTTGTTCATCACTCTGAGGATGTGACACAGCTGGAGGTGTCACACCACTTGCAGGCATAGTGGCAAATAGAGAAGGCTACCTGAAGAGGTGTGTGAAAATGTTAGCAGTAAGGGACATGCTATAGATAAGGCAGAGTTTTGTAGTTAACTTTTTAAGGCATAATATGGAACAAATGAAGAGTTTTTAAGGGACAACATTCTCTTTAGTTATCATGTTAATAATTGAATTTTGATTATTAACAGTGGTAATTGATCATTATCTATGGATGCCAAGGGGATTATCAATAGCCGTAGTGGGTAAACCAAAGGCTTGTGCAGGTCAGTACCCTGTCGCCAGCAGCAGGCGTGAAGAGGTACATAGGAAAGATAAGACAGCGAGCACATATGATGCTCCCCATGGTTACTCTCTCATCTGCCAAACATTTTAAACTTCAGAGTTGAACTAAGGTGTCTGGAGTTTCTTTGTGTTTGGTAATAGATTTCAGCTACATACACTTGTCTATCCTTCCCTCCCTTTTGAACTTTTGGCATTCATAACATCCTTCAGTTACGAGTTGCTTGTGCCTGCTCTGTTGTGTGGACCATCTCCCTTCCCCTTGAGCCCAGCTTCCCTTACTGTCCTTTCATTCTTGTACCGAATATGTTCATGTTATAACACCATCACCAAGCAGAAGGTAGAGTGGATGGAGCCAGGCAAGTTCTGACTTTTTGGTATGCCCTGAAGGAACTCTCCCCAGCTGAGGAGCAGTGCAGAGTGCAGCACACAGCCTTTAGCTGGAAACGGGGACAGAGGAACCCTATCAGCCATGCACAAAACTCCGGTGACAAGAGGCTTAGAGCTGCCAAATACTCAGTAGCTAAAATTCACTCACTAGAACCTTCTAATCAAGTTCATATTGCATATTGAAGGTCCTACAGGAGGAGTAACGCTATGTGTCTCCGAGCACACGTCTCTGTGCTCACTGTATTAAATTTGGCAATTACAAAGAAAAACTTTGCATTTGGAGATGGTTCTAACACTAGAGAGGTTTGCAGAGTGCTTAGGAAAGTCATGAGGAGCTGTAGATCATTCCATAATGTGCTCATGAGTTCATGAGTAATAGTGTTCTTTGATTTGAGTATCTAAGCCTTGAAATACAGAAAATTATCATCTTTTTTGGTGATGTTGGAGACACAAAAGATAGCTTAAATTTCCATAGAGCTCTTCTGCTGAAATTCTAAATGTGATAAATGGATAAACTCCCCAGCACACTGTGATGTGGGTCTGAGTTGTCCTGAACAGAAAGGATTTAGGTGGCCATGGGAACACCTGGTGAGCAGAACCTTTCATAAGAAGACTGTACTTGTACGTGAACTGTGTTTCCTTTTTAACAAAAAAAATGGTCAGCAAAGGCAGAAGCTGAAATTCCACTTCACGTAGAGTAACACCCAATTTGCCTATTATGTTACAGATCTCTCCTGCATTTGTGATTCAATTTAGGAGATAATGTCAATGAAATTGAACGTTGTGACTGGATAATAGACAGCTACTGAAAGGTAAATGCTAAAGAGAAGAGATATATTTTCAGAGAAAAAAAAACCCACTATTTTTTAATGATGAAAGTATGGTTCCATTACAGGTATTACTGTTATACCAACCAAGATGCTATTATTTGTGCAATGCAATAAACAATTTTCTTCTGTCCATGACAAGCAAAAAGAAATTTGCTTTTATACTTCATTTTTTTTTAATTCAGAACTTAATTGATTCAAAATCTATGGTTTTGTTAGCCAAAAGATGGAGCAAATCAGTGAGAACTTAGTCTGTGTGTCAGCTCCCCAAATGTTGCTATAAACAACCCTTTCCATCTCCTTCTATAATTACCTAAATATCAGTCACATAGATCAACATCTTGAACAATCTGAACTAAAGGATCATTTAGAACTGCAGAAATGTTTGGTTCAGGAGGTGGCCAAGACTTCTGCTGGCTAACACCGAGTTTCTATGGTATGCTTGCTACAAAGATTGCATTAAAGGAAAAGTTAAACGCCAAGCACTGGGGTTTCAAAGTTCCAACATTTAAAACAATAAGAAATTTAATAGGTCTGGAAGATCTAATTCAGACCCTTTATGCATATGCTTTACACCACAAGGCTGTGTTTTCTTTTGTTTTGTATTATAACAACCTGACCTCTCATTGTCATTTGCTATCTCTGCTCCTTTCCCCCTCTCTCCCTCTTATCTGTCTTCCCTTTTGTTTTTTTCCCCTAGTCTAATTTATCATTCCATCTTTGCTTTCCTTCTTTCTTCCTCATCCTTTAGTGTTCGCTGCAGCAGCCACAAGGAGTCTCCAGGGCCTCAGCTCTCATGTCTAGGCGCTATGACAGCCAACCAGCGGAATGGCAGATCCACATTAGCTTCTGCCTCCCTCTCTTGTATGTACCGTCACTTCATTGCTATAAAAAATAATAATCCAGCCATCGGTTAGGAATTTTAAAAGAATGCAAGATGCTTAGTGTTTTATGTAGATGGATCTGATAGCCAGACTCTAACAAGTTTTGGGGAACCAATTATTTATTTTTATTTTGTTTAAGGCAGGGCAAAGGCAAACAGAATCCCAGTCGTTATATGAGTAGAGGCAGCTGTATTTACAAATGCAGGCGCACACGGAAGCACACTGGCTAAGAGCACACACAGTTTTGAGCTGATCTGCAGCACAGGCTTCCAGCCGACTGCTTTCCTCGATGTCTTCCAAATGGAGGTTTCACCGTTGTCCTCACGGACACTGCTTGTTGTGTGGCAGGTACCTGGTTGCCTGTGGAATTATCTGTTGTGGAAGCAATCTTGAAAGCAGCATGAACAAATTCTGAGCTGCAGCAACTCACCAGGAGTTGACCATAAAGCTGAAGAACATTTGGGATCCATGCTTGTCAGGCCACATGCCAATGGGCCATGCTGTTGGCAGGGGAGATGATTGTTCTCGGGTTACTGATGCTGAGATTGTGGGACTGATATGCAGCATGTATCAGGACCCCAAGACTGTTAGCTGTAAGCAAAGATAGAATGATATCTTCCACAAATGCACTAAGGGCAGCATTCCCCCGAGTGGAACCCAGGTGTACTTGTCTCGAGGACAGACCCAGTGCAGGTGGGTGTTCGGCTCCTCTGGGCACCACGGGGCTATCACAGACAGCAGGCAGCCATGACAAAGCAGCTAATAGGCTGTGTCACACCTCCCACAGCAATGAACGGTACAGTGCCAAAATTGCTATGCCCAGGAGCTGTACAACCCAACATATGTTGTCTCTCTTTGAGGTGGTACTTGCTTCTCATGAAATGCCATGAAGCCACACCTGTAAAGTAGTAGTCCTCTAGTAGCTATCCTTTGCCAGTTTGTGCCTTAGACAAAGTCATGACTACCATGACATAGCAAAACTGAGTGTGTCAGCAATTTTTTCTGAAGATTTCTGGTCCACTTTCTCATATCAGTCAGGGTGGCATGGTTTGGAAGATGACTTGGTCCTCCTTGCCCATCAGGATTCCTCCTGTTCTTTTTAGCTTTCTTGACCTCACTGATAACATCTTGGTTTAGTGGGGTGTGAGCAATATGAATTCAATATTTTGTTATATGGTAGGTCTTAATGTCAGCACATTGCAGGCATTGGAGGAATACTGTGACTGCCAGATGGCCCTTATTAGGATGGCCACCAAAGATTTGAAGAGTAGGTGACATTTCAAATCCAGCCAGTCTTGCACACCATATAGATGCGCCCGGATGTCCTAGAGATGCCCTAGGAATCGGAAGCATCGACATAGAGAGATCACTCACGCTTGGGACTCTATGACTTGGGACAGCACTTGTGATGGCCCTAAGAATCAGGAGAAGCTTGGGACTCAAAGATGTAACAGAGCTGAGCACAGCTGTTAGCCACTACACCTCCACTCCCGAAGTATAAACACATTTTTCAAGTATTTTCAAGTATTTTTCAATCTATCATAATAGCTGTGCATGGAGTTCCATCGACAGAAACTCATGGAAATACTGCCTAAATTGGACACTTCACACAAGTCGTTACTAACATATTTACAGGCATGCCACAAAGTGAAATAATTAATTGCAACATTAATGGTTTTCATGGTATGAGTATCCTGTGACAGCATCTGTTGCTTTCAAATTCCCCACACAACAGATTTCTTTTTGCTGTGGCCTTGCCTTCACATTAGACACCATCGTACCTCAAAGAACATGCAGAAGTTCAGTTGCCTTCTCAGCCAAGCAGTGAAACAGAAGCACTATGTGCCAGTTGGCAGTCACAGACTCACTGAAAGAGAAAAAGAAAGACTTCAGCTGTTTGCATCCTTTTGTTTGTGTCAGGTTTACTTGGCCTCATTGGGATGGTTATTATTTGCTCTATGTGAATATTTCAATTAAAAAGCAGACTGCAGAACAAATTGTTTGCTACCAAGATACAATACAGGCTTTTCTGAACAACATTAATATTAATATTAATATTATTATTAATATTAATAACAACAACAACAATAGAGGAGACTATTAAGAAGATTATACCACATCTTGGAGAAGTACACTTGAGTGTTGCTCGGTATCTAACAGGGCTTATGGACAGCCTGATAAGCCTTCAGTAAAAAATCTTAAAATACATGAACAGGTAAATCAGTGGAAGAGGATATACAGCTTGTTTTCATCAATTTTGCATATGAGGTCATTTGTGGCTGTGTCTAGGGGGTCCCACATGCTGTGCACAGGGCACAAAAGTTAAATTCAGATTTAAAAAATCCATTGTATGTTCCCCCATCAATAGGGATTGCATGGAATTTGTTTACTCAATGTATTTACATTCTTTGACCATCTTTAATAGTCATATAATTTCATATGGATATAACAGACTTTAGACATCTATGAAAATATTCTGACTGTTCTCAAAAGCAAAATAATGTACAATTTACTAAAGAACACCAAAGAGAAGTTGCAATTCTTGTCAGAGTTAAAAAATTATTAATAAAGAAGTGCCTTTGCAGATTGCAAGGACTCTTGGCAGTAAAGGGGCCTGATGGTTTTGGTTTTTCTTCAGCCCAATAAAAGCAAATGATTTCTATGGGCAATATTCTTATTTCAGTGCTGCAGGTTCTATTACCTAAACCAATAGTGTTTTTTAATGCAATGAATCAAGATATTCATAGGAACTATTTTTTTTCATAAAGTTTTCCACAAAGAACCAAAACAATGGGAAATGCATAATTCATGTGTTTCACAGGAGAAGGGACACATTTTATTTACTTGTAAAAGTAAAAAAGAACTTATGTTGTGAAGTACCCTGTGTAATATCAGATCAAATTCAGTGTTAATAAAAGATGGTGTGAATTAGAGACATAAGGTTCAAGACTGTACAAAAAGTAACCCTTTTTGAGGTCTGGTGTATAAAAAGCAGAAGACTGGAGGATATGGTTTCAAAGGTTTTATATGAAATATTTTCTGTCAAGGAGAACAGTGCACTCATTTTTAGAAATGTATAAAGTGATACTATCCACTTCAGTCCATCAAATTAGGTCTAAAATTACAAAATATTTAGAAGGGGGGCATTGCATTTCAAAAACTACAGATTCTGATTATTTCTATTCTTTTCTGTTGTAGGTTTATATACTGAATTTGCTGAATTTATGACTGTTTCTTAATATTGTATTGAGTTAACCACTCAGTGAATAACAGAATAAATGAAGCTGGAAGGGAACTCTGGAGATGGTCTGGTCCAGCCCTCTGCTCCAGGCAGGGCTATCATCAAAGGTAGACCAGGTTGCTCAGGGCTTTGCTCAGCTGAGCTCTGAAATTCTCCGAGGATGGAGATTCCACAACCTCTATGGCAAACCCATGATGATGTCACAGTAGTATTCCAAGGCATGTCTTTTTTTAGAAATATGTGGGGCTTTCATCTGAATTCCAACTTCAAATCCTGTTGATGTGCCACCTAGAGCTGTACAAGTCTAGAATTTCTCATGCCCAGTTCAGTATGTTGCTGTATTTCAAGTATTTTCAGCATTTAAATGATATGTATGTGAAAGACACATCAGCAAAGAATATAATCCCCTTAGGATGCATTCAGTGTGTACAGTGATGTAATGCTGAATTCATTTCTGTAGTGCTGCATATGTTTATTATTGCTTGAAAACATTTTAAATTATTAATATAATAACTATTCAAGTGGTATAGTATATAGTAGTACCTCTTATAGACTAAGGATGTTATTTAAAGTCCTCTCCCTCTTCTTGAAGTAGCAATTAGTTTAATTTCAATAAAGAATTCACTAGGAAATGCTCATTTTTATTCCCCACCCACCCCCACAAAAAAAAAAAAAAAAGTGAAAAGTCGTGCTTTTCTCCCAGATATGTAAATAATCTATGAAAGTGACGTGTTTTGTGCGGATTCCAAGTCCCTCAGTTGACTAAACACTCCTTAAACTCACTTAAATTAGCTAACTTTGTCTCACTAATTTGTAAGTTATGGAAAGGCATCCAGGCTATTCTTTGAGGAACGATATTTTTTATATATATTTGAAAGAATTTCTGTATCTTTGAAAGAAGGTGTGCATTATCATAGACACAGATTTGGAAGATCTGTTTTGGGGATTATATGGAAAGATGATTTGAATGGTGCTAAGTTTTGTAGGCACTGATGAGAAGCTAAAGCCTATGGAGTGGTGCCATGAATTTTTATTTTATTGGAGGAGGAGGAGATATTGCACTAGCTAGAGCTTCTTCTGCTGAAAATATCAAGTGCTTAGAAGGTGATGTGTTGGCTTTTTAGTATCCACCCTAAATTCAATCAGCAAGATTAAAATCGACTATGATGTGCATGCAAAGCATGTATGTGCCACAAACAGGCAGTGCGCTCGGAGTGCTCTGTCATCGGCTGCAGCAGACCAAGGATACACCACTCTCCACTCCAAAAAGAATTTAACTTGATGGTGGTGGGTTTGTTCTTTCTGGTTTGGGTGTGGGTTTTGTGATTTTTATTTTATTTTATTTTATTTATTACTTTATTTCATTTCATTTCATTTTATTTTAAAGTTGCTCTCTTATTATGAAACCCTAATGGTCCTCCTGTCACTTGGATAGCCCGAATAGATAATGTTATCCATTGTGACAATGCTATTAATTCACTGTAACAATAAACCATGACTATCTGTAGTGTGCATGCTGCAGGCTGAAATTCATATGATTACATTAGTTAATAATGGGGGATTTTGTCTGCTATTCTTCGTTGTTTTTTCCAACAGATCTTCATAAAAAGTTGAAGTTTCTCCCACTCAGTAACAGGTCATAACTCCTTGCAGGTACCTCTGTTTTCTTATCATATAAGGGACTGCCCTTTCTCTCTTTCCTTTTTTTTTTTTTACTGACTGTAATTACTACTTGAAATCTGTGTCCATCTTCTTTTGATAAAGCAAATAAAACTGCAAAATCTCTGAAAAATTAAGCACTGTCTGTATTAATGAAACAAGCCAAGATGGTGTTTAGCTATTGACACCGGCGTGATCCATTCTGCTAAATATTTGCATTATGTATCTTGCTGCATGTATGTAGAAAAACCTTGACCTCAGCACAACCTTTGTTTCAGTTTCTTGAAGGATAGCTTTGCTTTAGTCCTACTTCAGTGACTGCATGAACTATCTGACCTGGCCTGTGTCAAGGGAAGTAGCTCCTTTGCGGTGGTGCTAAAAAACTGAATTTGAAAGCAGTGACCTCACAATCACTCAAAATTACCAGTTGCCCTCCATCAATTTCAGGTAGGGCTCCCAGATTTCCATCTGAGATTTTCTGAGAAAAAAACAGATCCCAAGAGGTCTACATTTTTCTGGCTTACCTACCACGCATCCGACCTACCAAGGCTTGGGCTATAGAAACACATTTGCTCTCATTAAGTACATCGCATGCCAAACACATCAGACCTACTATGTGGATGATCAATTTAGTAAGATGATTAGGTTAGTAAGATGATTTGCATGCAAGGTTTAGCATAATGCAAACATGAAAACGTTTGTCAGCTGAACACAGCAGAGCTGTCCACTTTCACTTAAAGCATCTAAAATGAAGGCTCCAAAGCCAGCAAGGAAAGAGGGTGCTTTGTACCACTTGTTGTCAGCCGTATCCATCTCTCTGTGAAGACAGTTGCAGGTTCCCGCTGGTTTCAGTTACAGGTGACTACCTGTGCGTCACCTTCCACAAAAGCAACATGAGCACAGTTTCACCACCTAAGCCAGCAGTGGTAACTAAAACATGACATGTATGTTCCTTCCAATATGTTGGTATAAATATCCAATATCCACAGACAAACACATCTATCTGGGCATAAGGGTCATTCTTGTTAGAAAAAGCGTTATTCTTTCAGTTGGTTATCTTTCCCCCCACCCCCACCTCCACCCACCCCCGATGAATACATTACAATTTCCAACAAAAAGAAAATGCACAGAGCAATGTTTCCTGCAATCCCCTCAAAGGACTTCCATAGAAACACCAAAAGTTTAGAAGAAAACTATCTGAATAACCTTTGCTCTTCTGCCAAATGTCTTCACTGTGGCAAAAGTAAAGGCGACTACGCACTCCAGCATCAGCATACACAGCAGTGACGGTTACAATTCCATGAGCAGGGGAGAACTCTATGCTGGATTATACTCTTCACTGTAAATAGCAAGAAGATTTATAGTCCTTTTTCTACACTTTATCGAAAACATCTGATGATGACTATACAGTGATAAAGACCTTGGCACTAAAAATGTTTTCACTGCAGTTTACACTCCAGTTTAACAATTCCATAATATCTTCAACTCTCCCATGTATTAATTATGCCACAGCTTCTTCCCTTGGGAAGGGTTTGAGAACCAGCGCGGTGGGATTGCAGCCTCCCCGATGCTGCTTCCTCACTGCTGGCCCTTGGAGGAGGAGGGGAGGGGAGAGGGGCTGCTTAGCAAAACACACCGTCTCCTTGAATTTAAGTCGGGTTTTACATCTCTGCCCCCACCCCCACCACCCCCTCCAAGTCCCCCTGGCCTTTTGATGAACCCTCGAGGAATAAGGCCCCAGGAGCAGGCAGGGGAGGGACGAGCCCCTCTCCTGCCCGGTCCCAGTGCAACGCTGCTGGCATGGCTCTGCCCCTCACCGGCTGCAGGTGACTGGGCAGGGAGTCGCGTGTGAGGCTGGGCACAGTGCAGAGGAAACCACTACCTCTCAACTATGCTGTAACTAGGATGACTTATTACTCTGGGGAAAAAAATGCATATATACATACATAAATTTAACTGGAGCTGGAATAAAAATGCATGGGAAGGGAGAAGGCATATTCCTTTTTTATTATCTCCCACCACCGGAATGCCATTCCTTTCACTCTGTAGCACTTAAGTACAAGTGGACATGCCATTTACCTTCTGAAGCCTCTTTTTGCTGCAGAAACATTTCTTGAATTTGTCCTGGTGTTCAAGTTCGCTTGACAATTTGATGATGCGTTGTGTTAGATCAGGTATATTTAGATCCTTGATCTTTGGGCAAACCGTGATCAAGTGCAGGACCTCTGTCTATTCCCCCGCTTACCTGTGTCTGTTAAGCTGTGATTGCTTGCATCTGCATATCCATAAAGCCGTGGTGTGGCGTTTTGCTTCTTTTTTTTCACTTGCTCAGCGTATCCTCTCCTGATACCTAAATTTAGATTCAGCAGCAATTCATTCTGCAACTGGTACTGCTGACAGGGTAGATTGTTCCACGGTGATATTCTCTCTGATGTGCTGAACACTGCACAAGACAGAGAAGAAGTCATTAATGTATTAAACTTAACAAGATGACAATTAATGGAGAACATGGCTCTCTGGATGTATTTCAAACATACATTTGAAATTTGAACGTAAATTGTTTTACAATCTGAACTGTTCTCTAGTTAAGTTTCCTAATTGCGATTGAGAGCTACTAATGATATTGACCTGATCTCAAGCCACTCATGCCAGGATTGATTTTCTAAAGGGATGAGCACTCTGGACCCAATTCTGCAAGGGCTTCTTATGCACATGCCTAACTTTAAGCCACATGAATAGTTCCATTTAGCATAAAGTCCGTTCTTGTGCTCTCGGGCTGAACATGTACTCAGCTGCTTTGCTGGAGCAGGGCAGGAGCATGCATCCCTTTTGGTAGTTTTTCACCCACAACAATTTAATTGTCTTATCCAATATCTTGTTGCTGGGCTTTCAGGTAAGTCATTTAGAGCAAAGACTCCCCTCTAAATCTTCCTTCCCTTTCTGTCTGTTTAACTAAAGCTCCATTTTTAAAACTGCAGCAACTGCTGCCAAACCAAAAAATATGTTTTGGTTTAGCTTGGCATTATTTAAAATTGACTTCTTTTCAGCAAGTTAGGAGAACCCTAAAGAAGCCACGCTGAACACTAGAGTAGGGATTTTGCATCAGGTTTAAGTTAGACACATATATCCAAACAATCTTCTTGCCTTTCCCTGTTATCACACATCACTTGGACTGTGCCGATCCTGATGTGGAATAGCACTAGGCAAAAGGCATCACAGACCCGCTGTGCGTGTTTTCTCTGAAGTATGGGGCATATCTTATACAATAAATTTAAACCTGAATTTATTTCACCACTGTTTAAGTGCAGCCAGATTATTGTGAGTTTCCCGTGATTATTAATGTACATCTGCCCATTATCATGATCAAACTGAAAAAGCTCAAATTCTGGCAAACCGCAGCTGCTAGATCACATGGTTCATAAAATACTTTGGAGACCCATTTATTCCAAGTCCATGCAAGTTCCTTGCATACACAAATCTCAATTTAGTTTAATGCATCATGCAATGGTGTATCATCAGTAATAGCATCTGCAGAGTGTAACAAGTGGCTGAACATGGCACAAGCCCAGCTGCAAGAAGCCTGACCGATGGAAATCTAGTTCATCTGAAGTCTAGTTTATGAATGCTCTTGCAAGACTGCTAACACAGTTCTGCACCTAGAAATACACCAGAGGCCTTCTGGCTTCCTACAGCGAGGAGGAACATAGATCACAGCATGGAAAATCAGTTCAGGAAAGTTCTTTGTGACAACAAAAAATGCATTCTTGCTTCAGAGCATCTTCAGAGCATCCTTTGCCCAACCCAAAACCACAGCAGCAGAGTGACAAATAAGTCTCCCTCTCTAAAGCTATGATGAAGAGCTAGATTAACAAGGCAATAAAAAGGCTTGTCATAAATTAACTGCTTGGTTTTCTCAGGGAACAGCAAAAATGTTCCTGTTCCAGCCCATTCCACCCTCTACATTCAAATGCTCCCAGGGGCTGGCAGGCGCTTGGTCCTGTGGGGACATCCCGCTCTCCCTGCGGGTGGTCTGCTGAGGCTGGTGCCCACCCGTGGCATGGAATATGCAGCCTCCACCCTCTCCACCCATCCACGGTGCTGCCCCAAGGAGGCCAGAAGGCTTATGGAATACCTCCCTGTTGGTACCCGATTTCTTTCTGCTTGTGCAGAAACAGACTGGCAGCAGCCTCCTTGCAAAGATATGGAGGCATCAGGCTGAGGCATGACCTTTACTTCCATACGGTCATTTTATCATGGCTGTATATTAACGAGTAGCGGCATCCTAAAGAGCAGCAGATATGGAGCTCATATTCTCATACTGTTAATTTTTTACCATATATCAAATTCAGTAGGCTAAGCCTCCTGCTGGGACGTTGCTTGGCACAAAGGTGGGTGCATGTGCGCAGACATACATGTGTGCGCATGCACGGACATATGTGTGTGCACATGCGTGTTGAACAGCTGCCTGTGAGCAGTGATGGTTTAACAGTGTGTTTGCTGGAGTAAGTGGTGTTCACACAGTTCCCGAGCAGATGTAAGGTATCCATAGGCTGTGCTTTTTTACCTCTTCAACCAGATTTACTGTTAAAATATGTGCAGTATGTGATGGCGAGTTTTAGCTTATCTATTTATCACTACTGGGTCTTGGATCTTTTTTCTTGCTTTACTTGCTTGTGAGCATCCTGGTAGAACATTCATTAGCATTTACTGCGTTAATAAAGGGTTTCTATTTTCCAGTCCTGTTATCATTTTCTACTACATTTTTTGAATCAATTATTTTATTATGCTGTTATCCAGCCTTGTAAAAACAACTTTGAAAATCAGCACCTTAAAATGAAATACCCACTAGAAAACATGTGACAAGAAATACCTGTCCCCCTGTCCCTTGATGGGTTTTCTCACTGTTTTAAGCAAACATTTTGGAGCCAAGTCCTTTATCTCTAGGCTGCCCAGCAGCTAGATAGAGATGCACCCATATATCCGTCTATCTACTTAGCTAAATATCTTCTGTTTGCTTACTGAAACATTTTTCCTGGACAGTTTATTTTTTCAGCAGAAATTCGCAACTTCTGAAACAAAGTGAATCAAGGGTTGAATATGCTGTTATCCAAACTTTCCCCCAAAAGGGCAGACTTTGGGAAGTTTTCTTCCAATGCACAGATCATCAGTACTTCATATTCTCTGCAAAAAAAAAAGTGAGTGAAAAATGAACAAGTCATGGATTTTCAGTGCTCTAATGACTTATACTAATGTATTCCTTCATCTAAATACAGATTTCTATTTAAAATTCAGTATGCAGGGGTATTATGAATTCTAGTTTAATAGATTCCAAATAATTGCCCTTTAGAAATGATGAATAGCTGTTTAAAGCCACTGATAAGAATATACTATTCCTCCCCTAACAATGGGCCTTCCGCATTAACTGTATCATATATGCCTGAAATTAGTTTATTAATTTTTTTTATTGATATGCAAACTACCAGCTGATGGCAGATGGCAAATAACCCCTCACTCTAACACCAAACCCTCCAAAAAAAGCCTTGTCTCTGCTACTGTTCTTGTAGGGGGACAAAAAAGAGAGATAAGAAGATAGCTTTTATATTGAAGGCAGGCCACTGAAATGCAGATGATGCCATCCTCTCTTGTACTCAGTTTTCAGATTTTCTGGCTTAAAAAGAATAAGAAACAAGGTTGAATTAATGACCAGATTTTGCACAACTGCAAATCAAGATGCTTTCTCTGTGCTGTTCACGCTATCTCTGACTGCCCTTTAAAACAGCCATTCTAGACTTGTTCTTTCATTTAAAAGATGAGCATCCAGAAATACTGAAATTAAGAATACATTATTCATATATTCAACATAGGAGTGACCTGACAAAAATTTCACTTCACTGAGCTGATGGTTTCTTCACAACATGTGAAACCCTTTGAAAACACCAAGCAAAATAGATTAAATGCATCTGCAGTTGAATTTGCAGTTATGCACACAACATGATATTGGAACTTTCTGAGGCTGTATGTGTTTTGTGTGCTTAAACACACCTGCTGTACTTAAATGCAGCACTTGGGAAAATATATTCAAAATGTGAATCTCTTAGAAAACTAACACCAATAGCTTTTTCTTTAAAAAAAGTGTGTTTGTGTATATATGTGTGTGTGTGAAGTATTATCTCAAATATTTAAGAAGACATACAAAGATATTGGACACTGACACCAGTGGTTTTGTCAAATACTGTGGTAATGCTGAATTTATTAAAAGACTGCTGTATATTCATATGGGTTTTCTCTGCATAATGGTTGGATTCTACCAAGCTTTTAGATTACAAGCAGAAATAAAACACCTGCTGTGTGAAAAGTACATATATTTATTTATATATTTATAAAATTAAATTGCATTAAGAAACATTACTATTTCCTACTATGCACATACTGTGCAATGTAACATCCTTGTACTGGTGCTCGCTTGGTCTCTCTGTCCATGTGTGACTGCACGTAATTGTATTTGTGTACAGAGACTGCATCTCAGCTAAATGTTTGCTGCTGGAAAAATAGTTGCTAGTGTCCTTATATGCTAAAGCTAACAGAAGAAAGAAAACCTCTTCGTTCTTTCCTAGAGCTTAGAAAGATACGGTAAGAATTGTTTCACTTTCCTCATTTTCATCCTTCCTACCTACAAGCAACTTAGATTTACTTTCCAATTGATTTTCCCTTAGCAAAGTTAACAACACCGCAAGAGGTCCTGAAAGTGGTTTTAAGCACTTTTACGTCTTAACTGTAGTTGCGTCTATAATGCTTGGCGCTGGTCCCTTTCGCCTTTCATTTTTTTTCTATAGGAGCAGGGCAGTTACCCCTGTCTCAGGGCCTTTTCTTCCTCCCTCTGGGGTAGGCTGCCTTCTCCACACACCACTGGTACCCAGAAAAGAATGGTTCTTCTGTTTGTCTGGCTGCCTGCATATTGCATCCATTGCTCCATTCAGCCTGTCTTTTCAGGTCTGCTAGCTGCTGTACAACTTAGCTTTTGTGCTCTACTGCCAGGGGTTTTCTGAAGCCAGACGCTTTTTGAAAAGAGGGTATATTTGCATAAACAATACCATGTGAGGAGGTCTGCTGGAAACAAAATCAAAATTCAGCTGAGCAAATCTTCCTGAACAACTCATTTCTTGCAACCAACACCTCCTATCTTTACCATCTGTGTACTAAATTATGGCCGAAAACGTGTGCAGCTCTTCTTTTTTACTTGCTCTTGTGTACAGATGCCTCATATCAGCTGCAGTGCATTTTGTTTTCAAATTTAGGCTGAACAGGGACCCTTGAACAGAATTTGGTATATGGAATGAGAAAAATATGGTTGTGTTAAATAAGGAACAGAAGGCCAGCCATGCATCAGCTAGCTTGCAACCCAGATTGGATTTGTACTGAAGGCTCATCAAAATGCATATCAGAAACAAGATCTACCCCTCAGCTTGCTGAGATTTCAGGTCAGTGATGGCAGGGCAGCTTTATCAGAACAGAGCAGGGAGAGGAAGGCTTACCTCTGTGGCTGATAGCTGAAGGAATCGTCCTGGAAATGTGTGTGCTTAAAACAAATCTCTAGTGGCTTAAGCTATCAGGTATACTGAGTGCATGTGTCTGTGTACGCACATAAACACAAACATATAGAGGTCATACGTACATATACATGAGTGAATTCATGTCTATTTCTACGCACAAGCAAACATACACACATGGTCTGTGCTACATCCTCTGTGCATTTACAATATCTTACCCATGGGAATAAAAATAATTAGGCTAACCCTGCAAAAAGGCAGGCAGGCAAACCAAAAGTAGCCACATGGAAAAAAGGAAGAATGCAGTTTCATAAGCCACTGCTCAAATCTCCCTCTTATTTGCATTTTTTATTCAAATATCTAGCTAGGTAATGCATCTCTCACTATTCCATTAAATTGCAATCTTAATTTTGCTTTCTTGCTCAGATGCTTTAGATATAATGAATAACAATATTCAAAATGTGCCTCCCCTAATGCATTAGGTCTGTACGTACAGCATCTCCTGGTTTGCACTGCCTGTTCAACCACATTCCTGTGTCCGAAAAATGGTGCCTATGGATGCGTTCAGCACACACAAATTCCACAGATGAGGGCTTCTCTTCTCCTGCCCCGCCGCCCTGGTCATCACTGCCTGCTTCCCAAGCCCTAGTGCCAGGCAGGTTGGGGAAGCCAGATTGCCTCCATCCACGGGTTAAAACAGCACACACAGGGGATTTTTGTGGGCCTCTTTTATTAATCTGGGTTCTTCCCACACAAAACCCAGCTCAGGGGAGCAGTTTGAACAGAAGATCTTAACGTGTATTTTCACCTACAGACAGAGGTCCTATCCAACAGCTTCCCAGGCATGTCCTGAGTGTCTGAACTAGCCCCTTGCCATCAGCCAGACTTAATTTCTGTCACAGGGCTCCAGTCAGGGTGCATCCCACCCCAAGGATGTTCCCAAATAGACAGGTAGCAGAAAACTGGAAGGAAACACATTCATTCCTTTGTATAATTTCCTGGTCCTCTGTATCAGATGTGGAGCTTTGTTATTCTTACCAAGAATGTAAAGTAGCCCATTTCATACAAGACTGGGAAATGAAGGTCAGTGAAGATCCTGGTAAGGAACTGGGCTTTGTGACTCTTTTTACCAGATTTCAGTTGGGGGAATCATCCCTTTAAGGTATTTACCATTTGTTACATGAAAAAATTAGCTACACAAATGACACACATAAAACGCCCATTAGGGTTTAATAGGTGCGCTAGAGATAGGAATGCCCACTACTTAGCATCTGTAAATATGGCTTTATTATTCTACTTCATTGCCTATAATAAATCTTTCATTATTATGAAATTAAAGGCATGGCCAGCACCCGTTATTCAAACCACGCCCAGTATTAGCTTACAACATAAGGGACTGTATCAAGCAAAAGAGAAAACAATAACAACAATAAGCAGAATTTGGCACTTGACCAACAGAATCCCAAAACCCTGCTCCAACCATGCCATTGAGTTGTTAGCTGAAGCACCAGAGAGCACGTTTGCTCAGCCAGCAGCTTACAGGTTTGCAGTAAGGAGTGAGTCTCTCCTGAGCTCAGTCGTCCCCACGTGTCCCTGTGCAGCCCCGCAGGGCCAAGCACAAGGTCCTTCATCTCTGCAAAGGCCAGATGTGACCCCATTGCTACCTCACCCAGCTCACTCTGGTCCTGACCGGTACTCTCACATGTCTTGTCCTCGCAAGGTCTGAAAATGGTCTTACGGATCTTACGGTCCCTCTGGCTGTAACCACGCGGAGCCGTCCGCTGATGGCAGCAGGGAAACATCTGTGTCGTGTGTTGGCCTCAGATCAGCCAGGCTCACGGAGGGCAACCTGCCCTGGTCTCCCTCGAAGCAATTCCTCCCATCACAGCTGGACATACGTGGGGGAGTACAGGAGAAACACACATTTCAACGTTAACCGGTGCCACCTTGCTGGTGTAACCATGGTCTGTGCTCCCTTCGTTTAAGACCAGTTAGCTTTGTGGTGACTGGGCTGCTTCTTTAAAACGACCCCCCAAGGGTCTATTGACTAATAAAGACTATTTCAAAAACAAAGCTCAGGAATATGTCAGTTTGATAGCAGAAGTTGCACTTGAGTGATTGCATCCTGCAGTTAATAGGTTCCACACATGTTAGCATATACATTAATCTGTATGTTAATCTCTCTGCTTTCTTAAGGATTTTCTCTATATTACCCTCCCTGTCTTGAAAAAAAAAAACAAAACAAAAAAAACAACCAAAAAACCCAAAACAAACCCCACACACAGAAGAAATGATAGTGTGTCTGTAAGAGAGACATTGCTTGATTAGCATTACCTGTGGGCTCATTATAGTGCAAGAAAAATTAGAGGGGAGGCTCAGAAGTAGGAGAGAGGGAAAAGTGAACTCTGTGCTGTTTGCAGAATGTATTTTTCATGGAGTCTGCAGAATGCTTTGGAGGGGGGTTTGCATGACTGGATTTTGTAATCCTCATAACTTGGAAATCAATAAGATAAATGGAGGAGAACTGAACAGCTAGTGGCCTCAGTCTTGATTCCAGGATAAATCCTTTTAATAAACATGAAACTGCAGCAGAGCAGAAACTCTAAGTCCTACTTTTGATTTAAAGATGTTTACCTCTGTATCTGCTACATTTCTCAGGTTTTATTCTCCTCCTATCTTTTCAATTTTATCTCTCTGGCTACCCATACGGTTAATTGTTTTTTTGCATTTATTCTTCAATGGGAAAGCACGCATTTACGTACATAACACATTAATATATGCAGGCTGTGGGGACATACATATAGTTTTGCTTTGTAGTGGCTCCCGAGAAGCCTTAATGTAAAATGACTGTCATCCTATAGTCATTTGGTGCGTGCTTGAAACATGCTGTTTTCTATACGGGAGAGTCACATTTCTGAAACAGGCAGAGGTAGAGGAAACGAAGGGAAATGTCATTTAGTGAAAACTTAGTTACAGATAGAGTCTGCTGGTGGTGGCAAAGGTATTGTTTTAAAAAATGAAATAAAATTGCACTGGTTTCATGGTATTAGGATTCTGTCACTAGTCAACCCACCAGAAGTGGGATTTGACAAGGCTTGGTTATATACATATGTATGTAAGTATATATATCTGTATGTGTGTATATATATAAAATAAATGTGATTTATACTTTTCTACACTATAACAAAAAGAATTTGGAAGTTCAAGATTTAATATCATGGCTTCCTTTGATATACACGGGGGGGGGTGGGGTGGAGGGGGGGAGAATACATTTAGATCTCTCATTTATTTTCCAATTAACTGTTCTTTATCCGTGCATTAATATTACAGATGTCTCAAGAATAATTAAAACAGATAAGCAATTTATAAAAATCTTCACATTTCATGCTAATTACCATAATGTAATGTTACATTTCTATTAGCAGCTTTTGTTCCCTCCCTGCACCCTTTACTTCCAGCAACCCTGGGGCCTTAGCCAGTCAGCATGTTATAAATCTTTGTTAAAATATGACACAAAGCTAAGAAGCTTGCAACAAAGCAAATTGGACAGTGATGGAGCTCTCCTTTCTTTACCTTCATTTCCCAACAGCCAGCCTGTCATCAAATATCAAAACAACGATGTTTTTTCACAACTTTTCACTGTGAAGGCTAAGGGGCTCCCGGGACAGAGGGCTGTGAGTACGGACCTCGAAGGATCACGGCCAGGCCATGAGAAAGGCAGAGGAGAGCAGCTTGATCCTGGGATCCTGTTGGACATACATCATGAGTCCAGGAAGGAAATGTAGCATCAACATACCTGGTATCACCATATCACGCAATTCTATTCACAAGTAATTAAGTCCCGTTCGAAAATGAGTTGGCTTCCTTGTTCCCACCATTCCTATGCCAGATTATTACAGGGATAAAAAAAAAAAAAAAAAAAAAATTAAAAGTTCTAAGGGGAATTTTCTGCTGATGTCTAATGTTCAAGCCAACAAACCAGAGCACAGAAGTGATGCCCCGTGCTAGCACACAAGCTCTCCCACACCTCCGGTCCAGCCATCAGTAGAATTGAACGTGCAGTCAAGCTAAGCAGCGTGGCTATCGTGAGCAGTTTGGAGTACGAAATACAAACAGGTTCAAAATCCTGATCAAGTGAATGGTTTACATTGATAAAGAGGTTTCCTTTGCTGAAATATGAGACTTCGTCTCAGTAAAATTAAGTAGGTGATCAAATGTTTAAAGGACCAGGATAAACACGTCCAATGAATTATCTAGAACGATACCTGAATATCATGATATCACGAGCAACAGGATGAGCTCCACTGGCAGCAATACAAGTGGCAAGCACGTTCGCATGTGCCCGGGCAGGCTCACGTGTGCATCCCTGTCTACTCCCATGCTGTGCGGCAAAGCCAAGCTCTCAGCTCTGCCACTGGCTGCACCTCTCCGCAGCCTCTTCCACTCAGCCCCTGAGCAGTAATTTGTGTCATAATACACATAATGTACCTCCATATGTTTCAAAAATACACTCATCTAAGCTTTCAGAAATAATAATGCTGTTTAGGTTTCAGTTTTGGTTTTATTCCTGAAATAGACTTTGGTACAAGGCAGTGGAAGCGAGATATTAAATAAAAATCTTCCTCTGGTGCCAAGTCCTGAAACCTTTCTTTAAGGAGAATAGTACATATGTGCATCTTCTCAGCTGCTACCCAGACTATTGATTCAAAGCTACAATTTTTTTTTAATATTACTTAATTTATCTTTATTTATTGCAACACTGAAAACATTCAAACTGCATTAGATAATGTACTAGATTAGATACCTTTTTAAAACCTCTTACTGAGATCCTATTGGGACTGGCATGTAATTGAAAACACTTAATGGAATATTTCAGGGCATATTGCCAGAAAATGAACAAGAGAATCACATTTCATTTTAAACTGCCATACAAAAATCACTTAAAATGATCATAGCTGTGGTTTAGCGTAGAAAAGGATGGGTATTATAATTTACATAGACTTTCTTTCTTTCTAAAATTATTTTCTCTCTTTGTTACATCTGACAACTCACCCACTGTCTTTTCAGAAATGCCTGACATTCCTTTTAATTAAGTAGTGAGGGGCGACAAGCAATACATTTTTTAAATATTGCTGAATGCATTGGGTGTGTTTTCAGCCCCGGGGCCAAATCCCAGTTGGTTTGTTCCCTGGGGAAGAAATATCAGTGCTTACAAGTTTTGCCTTGACCAGTGCTGCGACGGCGCAAAGCCAAATTGCACTGTTCTGAGTTGGGGCTTGGTTTGCACTGTCCTGACTTCTGTGAGGCCATAATAACATTTGAGCTCTCGGGAGGCTCAAAGCTATTAACTTCTGTGGTTTCTGATGACAATACAGCAAAACCCAGCCAAGACACTTTGCAAGCTGGAGGTCTTATCGTGAACTTTCTGGGTGCTTGCACAGCCCCAGACAAAAGGAGATGTCCTTCTTCACCTCTTAGAAGTAAACTGATAAACAGAGACTTTAAGCGATCACACAAGAGACTACCAAGCAAGCTAGGAATAGCGGCCAACCTGCCTGTCTCCATCATCCTGTAGACTACAGAAGGAGATGCCTTGTAGGCAGATGACAACACATTCATGCTGCAAATTTACCACTGAAACTCTCCCTCAAGTGCTTTTGCACAAGGAAAGCTTTTGCAGAAGAGAAACCTTTTGTGCAAGGAAAAAAAAAGTTTCCACCAGGAATGTTGTAGCCAGGAGAAGCGCTAAAAGGTGCCTTCAGCTGACACAAAAAAATCTCTAAGTTAAATGAATAAAAGCAAGGAAATTAATTTCAGATGTAAATTTGCAAAATCTGTCTCTACACACAGAGGCAAGTACACAATAATTTGCTGAATCAGGCTTGGCCAGCCTCATACTAGAAGCCTCTCTTTGTATATGTGAGGAATTATGTATTATTTTTACTACACAAATGTTTAGTTGGACCTGTGCAATTTTAGGAGCCTTGAGCACTCAAATCCTTTTACCCTCATTTCGTAGACTAATATTGTTTAATCGCTACTGACATTTTAGCTCTAATTAATGCTAAAAGTATTCGTGCCACAAAGACCTGTGTCACCCAACTCCATTGCATTTTAACAGCAGGCAGAGAATCCACCTGGGGCAAAGGACTGTGTAATTCAGCCTCTGTTCCTTTCGCAGTCTCTTCTGCAAGTTGCATTTAGCACTTGGTTGCTTTTATCCTGGCAATGGGCAAGAGAACCAGGTCCCTTTTATGGCCTGGCATTAAAAATTAGGGCTAAATCCAAACACCAAGCTTGAATTCAAAATCCCTCCAAACACCGTGTTTTGACAGGCAGCTCCAGATCAAAATGTGTTTGAGTCCTGTTGGTAACTAACTCTTCTCAGAGGAATCTCTTAACATCAGTCAGCCAACGTCTTACAGGGTGTATAGCTTGTCCCTTGTCTATAATCCTGGTCCTGGACCTGGATTTATATGAGCACAGGGATGTGACCACATATTATCACCAGATGTCAATGTATATTTGCCTGCAGTTTTGAGTGCCACATTAGTAAATAGGCCCTTCATAAATGTGTGCAATGACAATAAAATACAGCAAATATTCTGAGACCTATCTCATCCTTTCCACTTGTCACTATCTACACGATTCTGTGCTGCTATCAGCTAATATTCCCTGCAGGCAGATTTTTCCCACTGGGTGCTCCGAAATGATGAGGTTCACTAGAGCTGTTCTCTCTTCTTTTCTGTTCTGAGTCTGTTGCAATGATGACCCTAAATCTGGAAACAGAATGTGGTGAGGAAGCCACAATCACCAAAACTGAGACGGCTTATCAGCTTGATTCTTGTTTTGCAAAGGTCAGCCCCAAGCACCCCTGATGCTGAGAGATCTCACGTCACAGAGATAAGCCGAATGTGGAAAGAGCCTGCAGTGAGCAGGAACCTGTGTACCAGAGTGGAGATCAGAAATCAATGCACTTGGATTTCAGCCTATGGAAAATGGATGGAATGTGTGAGCTACCTGCACTGATGGTTGTGCTGCTGGAAGTGTGGGGGGTTTACCACCTGCTTGAACAGCACCAGCCAATTTATTCAAAATCAAAGTCTTACTAGCTAATAAAAGCAAATCAGCATCAGTCACACGATCACTGCTAATTAATGCCTCTCTCAGAATACATCCAAACCTCTCCGATAAAACAATTGCCTTGATAATATCCTGTCTGCCTCTTGCAAATCTCATGCCCATTCTCCCCTGACGCTCCTGAGGCAGAGTGATCGAGAAGGAAGAACACACAGCATATGCTCACAGCTGGGTCATGTCAAAAGCAGGTTTTGAACCAGGGCGTAGTGCAGAGATGCTTAAAGCAGTGGTGATAAATATCTTCCTTATGGCTGTGATTTAAAGCCCAGGTTTACAGTGTTTGACCTCATCTGCCTTTGACAAAGTCACAGGTACCAATGACCTATTTCTGTTTATAGTGCCAAGCTGGAGTGGATGTTGCCTTGGAGGACACACTCCATATATCCTCTGCTATCTGAGGTGATGAACACAGGCAGGATACAAAAAATAAATAATCAGTGTGGTGGTGCCATGCAATTCCACATACCCATCATGAGGGACGGGGTTTGCAAGGGTATACGTGCGCTGCTGCTTGCCAATAGACACAGATTGTTTAACAGCCACCTCCAGGCAGTAAAACCAGTTGCCAGTTCAAGTGCCAGGTAATTTTATAGGATAATTATTAACCTCACTGAAGTTATTAGAGACTAGCTACTGGGAGACTTGTGAAGTGTGAATTATCACTATCCGTCTGAGCAGGAAGGATAGCTAATCCCCTCAAACATTTTATGCCAGGCTGAAGATTATCCCCCTTTTTAGATATTAGAAAAATCTTCAGAAATGATCAAATTACATACAATTTTTACAGTTGTGAGAGAGAATTTACAAGATTTCTCTTCCATTTCTCCACCACCCTTCATGTTCACCCTTCTTTCCAGCAATGTTAGGAAAACACAGTGCTGTCTCAGCCCCCTCTGATACTGCCATCTTCTTAGTACACCGCAAGTAGTGAAGGAGTGATGTGAATCTCATTATATCATGCATGGAAAACCTTTCTAAAGATGATAGCAGAGCTAACACCATGTGTTAAGGCAGCCAGCACAGCTCTTTCAAGGTCCCACAGCATCCCTGCCTCCTCCTTCCCACTCAAAGTAAAATTGGGTTTGCTGAGGATATAAAAATTAGGTTTTATTTTTCTTTTTTATCAAGCCACTGCTGAACTACAACTGCGAGACAGCATGGTTACCTTGCTCTCCTTCACACCACTTTCACTCAACATTGTCCCTAACGTTGAGCTTCCAGTACCTGTCCCAAAGTCCAGTGCCACTATGGGACATTACAAGGCCACATGCTGTGAAGGAAAATGTGAGCAAGTTCTGCCTCTGCCAGGGCCAACTGGTTCAAAGAAAGTAGCACATGACAGTACTGAAAAGAATTGGAGGTTAACCAGAGCAGAAGAAATGAAGAAAAATGGTAGCCCAGGTTTTGGAGGGTCTCTTTGGTTGCCTTGAAAAGTGAAATGATAGAGTACCACCGCAGCGTGCCCTCTCGCATGTGGTGTTCCTCACCAGTGGTGTCTCAGCCCTGCCCTGACACACAACCATGTGTTTGCATATCCTTTCTCCCTGGGTGTCTGGCACAGCCATCTGTGAGGAACATGCCGAACTGGACTATTTCTGCCACAATTGCAGAAACGTCATCTCAGTACCCCTGGAGATGCTCATGTCTTTGTTCCAAGCCCCAGCTGATGCTGCTCCCACTCGTTAAGCTCCTGCCCCATACCTGCGTCTGCGCATACTGGTGTTAACTGTGCAGATGGAGAGATGGTTTCCTGATGTGAGCTACTGCCATTTCCAGTCTACGACTGGCGACTGTCTGCCACTAGGGAAAGCCGTAAATTTCAAAAGTCTGTCCTTTGCTGATTTGTTGCCCATCTTGCGGCTGCTTCCTCTCCTCCTTTCCACATGTCTCTTTTGAAATAGCACATTTCTGCTGGCATGCTTTGAAGAGATGTTCCCTTCATTGCCTTGCCCTTTCTTCTTCTATCCCCAGAGCTTTGTAACTGTCTTTTTCACCCCTGAGAGAAAAAAAAAATATATATATATATACACTGTGCTGTTGCCTTCCTCTTCAGAGAATTGCTACATGTTAATGCACACAGACTTGCATTCCTTGTCCTGTTGGCTTCCTCTCTACCCACTTTATTTTTGATCAGGAGATATCTTCTTAAGGACTGCACAAAGGCAAAAGTTTGCTATTTCTACTGCACCAAAAGGGGTGAATCTGTGTGACAGTAAGGCTGCAGAAAATGCAGCCACCCAGATTCCCACCACAGAGCAACTGCTGTGTTACATGGCCACGACTAATAGAACTGAGACACACGGGAGTCCAGCAAACACTTTCAGTCATACCCCTAAATTCCATAGGAATTTTTTTTGGTTTGAATTTTTCTGAATGTGACACTAGATTAAATGTGAGTTTTCTTATGCTATGTGTACTAAGCAATCTCCACTTACATACTGTTTTTGTGCCAGTAAGACACCTTAGTTATTGCAGAAACTAAGAGGCAAGGACACTCATACCAATGCATTCTCTTTCATAGAGCCTCTGGTATCTTTTCTTTATTCCCTGATTTTATCTTCAAGCTCCAAGAACGCTGTATTTTCACCTTTTACACTCTATAGTATAAAGGAAAAGGAAGCCTTTTATTACTTATTTGCCTTGTTTGATAAAGGTCCTGGTGATATAGTTTGTAAACTAAAAGAATGTTGGGACAGCTTCATTTAAAAGAGGGTTTAAAACTACTCTTTTATATTGATGGGCTTACTTAATTTGTTGAACTTCTTGAGCCTTCTACCAGTCAAATGTGAAAATAGATTTGTAAATTATTGTTATTCATTTAGATAGAAGGGGAAATAAACTGTTGCAGTTTCTGTATATATAGACTGGTAAGAAATTCTGCATAATCAGAGTCCAGAGGCCATTGCACATCCAAAACAATATTATTCATTTCATAAAGTGTAAGGCTGAGGCATGGGATTTCTTTTCCTTGGTGCCTTTTTTGGATATTTTTGGTTAATCCAGGGCATGGCTTGAGTAAATAATTTCCTCCTTATGCTTTATTATACCCATCTTGTCCATCTGGGCCTTTTTTAGCTTGTCTACTCTCAGGAATGAAGTTATGTGTGTTCACAGAGTGCTCAGTGCACTGAGGCGCTGAGCTCAGGTAAAGCCTCTAACTAATTTCTAAGTAAATTCCACTGAAAGGAAGAATTTAAGCCATCAAGTTTTGTCCCACAAAGACTTCCTGGCTGGTGGGTAAAAGGCATGAGCCTTGCCCCGTCTTTAATCCTGGAGGACCCAACCTTGTGTTTGCACAGGTAGGAAAAATCAAAAGGCAGCTGCTCGGTGCTGGCCGGAGGGGAGGGTGAGGGAAGGTCAGTCTAGACAGGAAAAATGGGTGAGAACAATTGCTCCACCGCTTGCTCGGTGCCTCTTAAGTCACTCTGCCAACAGGCCAGGGCTCCCCTCTTCGACAAGGAGACATTTTACTCTTAAAGGTGCCACCTGCAGCAAAAACATCTTTTTTCAGTTATCTAGCCAAGTATCCTGAAAATATATTACATCAAATTAATAAAGTTTGATACATGAGTTTTATACATCTTGCTGTTGGAAGGGAAGGTCTCCAAGGAAATTTATTTTATTTAATTTATATATTGCACCCCATGATCAACTTTTAGACAAATTTTAAATAAAATACAATAAATATTTCAGTGTGACATGCCAGCTGTATCAGTGTTGGCACAAGGGCAGCAAGTGCCTCATCAATAAATAAAGCTACTATGGGTCTTTCAGGTAATTTTACTCCTTGTAGAAGCCTGTTCCAACACCCCCCCCCCTCTGCAGCTAGCAGTGTTTTGCTGACATGGTAGCCTTTTCAAGGCTACATGGATCCACAATTATGATCTACTTGTTATGTCAGTATTGTCCCTAACTTTAAAAATTAATCTTGACCATAGCTGCCTCTCCTCCTAATATATTTAAGGGAGCAGTCACATCACCCCTTCTGCCTTTATTTTTCCAGGCTAAAAAATAAATATCTTATTTTTTCATTCAGGTTTGGTTACCGTAAGTGCAGCCCATTCTCTAGAAGCCATTTCAACGTGATCGCTCCTGCTTAAAAATGAGGTCTTAGGAGAGGCTGCAGAGCATCGGATGTAGTTTTCCTCATGGAACAACGGTCTGCCCTGCTCACAGTACAACAGCATGGATATTCTTTGTATAGGAAGCTACTTCAGGGAATTAGCTGCCTGAGTTTCATTTCACCTGGCTTAAAGGTTCTTTTTTGATTACTCCATAATGAAGTTTCTTTTTTTTTTTTTTTTTTCCCAGTCCCAGCCCTCATTTCCTAACAGATATACACACATTATTAAATATTTTTTACAAGAATCCAGTCTAGTAGTTGTTACTGTTTTCCAGGCTTTCCCATTTTAGGGGGTGGGAACCACTGCTTTATAGCCACATTTACCCACTGCAAACTTAGAAGCTTTAAAGTTGGTAAGACTATGTGATATTCTTTTGCTTCCTAGACATTTCCTCTGCTGTTTGAACGTGTTACAGAGTCCCAGAAACTTGTCCACCTATCTTCCATTCCAAGGAAAAGGCTCGAAATCACCACAGCTGATGGCACAGCAATGTCCCATTGAGCGATGGTGCAACCAAATAGGTGAGGATGAAGCCAGCCTGTTACCCAGGGTCAGTGTGGTGAGTGGTGGTTTAAGAACATGAAAAAGTGAAATATGGATTTTTCATGGTCCTTTCCCATTCTATAAAAGGATTCTGACTGGAGGACTGTACCCATCTGAGGACTTGGGGAGCAAAGCCCAAGCGCTGCACTCGGTTGAACTGCTTGGGCCAATGGGATCTTGCTTGAGTAAGTATGGAGTAACAGAGTATGTAGGACCTAGGCTTATTAATCATCCCACTCTGTACACATCTTGGCTTATGAAGGTCTTAATTTTTTCTCTTACTAAATCTTAAATGAGACTCTGACTCCCCTTGCACCCAATGCTCAGGAAAAGTTCTTTCACTGAAACAAAAATGTTCCCATATGTGTTTATTTCAAGGAAATGCATCCATTTTTAGTTCTTTGGCTTCCTTGATTTCATTTCCCAAGATATAAATCTGCTCTGGAGTCCCTTCCATAGCTTGTTTACTTCTTTCCTTCTTTCTTTCTATTTTCCCTTTTTCTAGTCTTCATTTATTGCTACAGTCCAGGCTTAGGTTCATCAATTTTCAGCCCGGCCGAATTTAAAAAAAAACAACACACTATTCACTTCCTTCTGTTGTGTGTATCTGAATTTGGTTGTGTCTTTTCCTATGAAAAGCTTTGCCAAGAGACTGTTAATTTAACCTTGTGTCATTATATCTTTCATGGAAATCCATGATGTGGAGAGGTCTTTACCATCTGCTTCCATCAGGAGGGTTATCTCAGTGTCTAGACACTATAGTGATAGGCTTTTTAGGGTTGCTGATAGATAGACGGGGCTTTGGAAAGCTTGCATTTAATCCTCTTCAGATGTGGATGGATGTTTTCTGGCAGTCTGGGATGAAGGTCAGGATTGTATTTCAAATTTGTCCTGGAGTGTAAATGGGACAACTTTGGTTAAGAGTAAACTCTAACAGGTCTGAGGGATTAAATGTGGGACTAAATAATATGCGAATCAGAGGGCCTGCATTTTGATCTAGGATATGTTTGTCTTCTTTTGATTTTTAGCACAAATTAAAATTCTTAAAGTAAAAACTTATTCATGCAATTTTAATGGCAATGGTTTCCTTCAAGGAAAAATGTTATAAAAAAAACCCAAAAAACCACCACATAAAAGAGCAAAATAGAAAGGAAGTGTGTACCTATATGCACGTGAATTTTTTTTCACTGACTCTTTAAAATATATAGATTATTAAATTATTTTTTAAAATGTTTCTAACTGCTCACCCTTGGTTTATTTTGGCACAATTCTGTTCTCAGAACATGAGAATAAGGCAAACAAACATACTCCTGCCCTGTTGCATTCTGGTTCTCATGTGAGACCACAATGCAGCAATGTTTGTGTCTCAAACAGCAGAAAGCAGAGTCTGTTCTGCAAACCTGCCTCCGTGGAAACTTTTAAAACCGCCAGACATTCCTGTGCTGTGAGGTGTATGTCCTGCAGCAGCCTTCCTGGTGTTCCCACCATCCCCCCTGCGAGGTGGGCAGTGCCCTTAGGAGCAAGTTCTTTCAAAGATGCTGAAAGTGCTTTTACCTGAGAGGAGAAGCTCGCTATCACGATGCTGGTCCTGCATCCCTGCCCTTCTCTGGCTGCAGCTCTCACCAACACCCCCATCTCGACCCTCTCTCCTGCGAGCCTTCCTGGGCAGACCCCCATCATCTTGCCCTGGCTCCTACTCTTGCCCCAGCTCCCCAGTCATCTTGAAAAATGAGTTGGAATACTTTGGGTAGTACAGCCGGGAGGTGATAGGCACAAGTCCCCTTCAGGAGAGCTAGTTCATCAAGGGGAGTTCCTCAGGAAACAAATCTGGGACTGATCTTGTTTTTATTATTTACCAATGCAAAAGTAGGTGTAAGAATGAATGAATGAATGAATGAATGAATGAATGAATGAATGAAAGAAAAGTGGCCATTAGCTAACACCATAAATGTGGAAGGTGAAAGGAAAGAAGACCTTGATGCTCTTTCAGAGCAATCTTCTTTTCTTGCAATATGATCAGAAACACGAGTATAAAATCATGTCTTTTTAGGAAAAAGAAATTAATATTTAATGAATATCTGTTATGAAATGGAACCAACAGAAAAATCAGAGAGGACAGACTCATGTCCAGACTAGTTGCATACAGTATGGTTGGAGCTAGCACTGTAACATGGTCACGAGAAAGATACGTATGGCCCTTGGAGATAGATGGCAACTCTCTCTGGCTGAAGTAAGGAAGCTTTTATACCTTTATGCGAAGATGTTGATAGCACCCTCATGGGAGCATTATACACTGTATACTGACAATCCACACCGAGGAGCAACAAAATTGGGAATGGGGGAAGGAGGTCACTGCACCCAACCAGGAGAATGGAAGGATTGTCATGCAAGAAAGATTAAAAGGCTTAGGCCTGCCTGGCTAAATACAGGCTTTAAGGACATAGGTTTGCTGCTCCAGGGAAACGTGCACAGCCGGAGGAAAGCCCCCCAGGCTGGCAGCCAGCCTGCAGTGGGACAGGCAGGTGGGAGGGAGCTGTGCACAGAGCCGTGCTGGGGAGCAGAGGGTTTCTAACTGCCACTGTCCAGAGATGCACATCCCGGCGTGTGGAACAGCAGCATAGTTTTTAGTGTCTTTGAGACGGAACCAGCCGTGTTTCTGAGGGGGTCACAGAGTGTCGCTCCCTGCAAGTGCGGCAGCTGAGCTGAGTGCCCCCACACCACTCACTGCGCTCGTGCTTGTCAAGGAGCCAAACAAAACCAGGTAACCCTCTTATGCTGTAGCACTGTTTCAGTTTCGATGCAAACTACAATACCAAAGTGAAGAGACACCGAAACGACATATGCCTTTCCTGCCTGGAATTTAACCGTCCTTCCGAACAGCCTGATATGCTGCTGTCTTTCTCAACTCGCTGGCCCCCAGGGTACGCTTTGTTCTTGTTCTTCTCTTCCTCTTTCAGGGATTTCTCTCATCAAGCTTTCAAACCTTCTCATCAGCCTGGTTCAGCTATGGAAGACAACTCTGCACAGTGGTGGAAAAAGAATTTAAAATCCTACTCCGGAGGCGAGTCCTACGTATTGGCGAAGACACATTTGTCAGCGCATACCTCAGGCACATCAGGAAACGCTGCAAATTGGGCTGAAGGGCAGTTTAATTAAGCTGCCTCTTCAGTCATTTACCTGTTGAAAGAGACTGTTACAACGTGATGTACGTTGGACACAACAGGCTGGATTAAGCTCACGAACACACCCAACACAAGCTGCTGACCAGACATTGAATTTACCAAGAGTGCTGCATGCCAGTTTGGCATGCACACATCCCAGATCTTTCACAGCCAGGCTGTAGACTATCTGAGCCTTTTCCAGCTCAGGAGGGTCCTGCAAGGATACTGCCTTTTGTCCACCAAAAGTACAAACTAGCACTTCACCACTGGTAAAGCGTGCCTGGCTTCATGCCCACGCTTCTGCAGAGAGGAGCGCAATTCAGTTCTTCAATCAAAGTTTCACACCACCTTTTCCGAAATGGTTTTCTTGAGAGGTTTACTGAGTGTTTTCCTCTGAAGCACAGTAAATTGAGCATTGCTGGAACTTGTCCTGACAGCCAACAGTGTCAAGATGGCATACCTGCAGGTGAAGATACGCCGCGGCAGGGTTTATGGGGCATGCTCCCTGATGCCTGGCAGTCCCACGTGGAGGAAGAGCAGATGCCCCGCTCTGCAGCACCGCAGCACGCTGATGCCGGGGTGAGCAGCTCTGGGACAGGCTGAGCTAAACATTTCCCTTCAGCTGGGATTTAGAAGTCGGGACAATTGACAGGACAGGGCTTTTTCCTTGTGCTTTTGCAAGCAGCCAGAAGAACGCATGCTTTCTGGTCTGAGATGCTGTGTGGCTATCGGTGTCTGGCTTTCGTAACTGTCACTTGTTATTGTTACCTCACAGGGAATAGCAGGCAAGCAAGGAAATAAACCCCAACCCAACTTGTTTATTTATTTAAGAAGTTCTTATTTGACAAATGAAAAACTAAAAATCAGATAAACGTGAGAACAAGCTGCTGTGGAAAAAAAAGTACCTAGCTGTAACTCAGAAAAAACACCCAAATTGGTGGTCTTGCAATATGATCAGAAATAAAGGAGAACAAATATACAGTGTGAATACAGGTATCTGTCATATCTGATCTGTGAAAGAACAACTTACATTCCTGCTCCTGTGTGGGTTATAGCTCAGATTTCAAAGCTCCGACTGCAAAAAGTGTAGGAATTTGTTAAAAACATCACTGCCCTTAACTAACAGGCATATTATAACTCTCAGACTGTAATTTATCAACTATGTAAATTGAAAGAGATTGATCACGAGAGGCTTCACAAGTCCTATCCTGCTGTTAATATTCAATAGTGTTTTAACATACTGAAGAGTTTGTGTTGCCCAGAACACTGGGGTGCTCTGATTTACCAGCTATGATTGATTATGTTTCTGGTAGTACAGACGGGCTGAAGTTTTGGTCAGGGGAATTTCTTGATACGATGGAATAAATTCTCAGCTGCCACATCAGGGCACAAGGGTCCTTCTCCCTGGGGAGAAGGCAGCACATGGTTTTGCTGACGGGTGCATGTCTGTTGTATTTGGGACCATACACACAGCTCTCCCTCTCCTCTCTACGTGCTTTCAACTATATTCTCCTAAAGGAAGCTTCCAGTTATCAGTTACAAACGACCAACGTAATCACAGTTCCCACTGAAATGGCAAGCAGGGACTGCCAGTCAACTGATGAAAGGAAGAAGGTTGCTGGATCCAGCCACTGCTTGACTGGTCTTGCTAAAGTTTCAATTCTGACCAATCCAGCGTGGAAGCAGAAGGATGAGAGAAGAAATCATATAGAGTCTTGCTTCTCTGTCAGATCAGTGTAGAGTTCAGGGACTCACTTGCATTCCTTTGCATGTAGAAGAACTGGGAGAAGAACAAGAACAGAACCACGAGTGAATTCCACTTGTCACGTGTGCTGAAGCATGGTCCAGCCTTTAGGCAGCAGATGGCAGATGAGTGATGTTGGTCACTTCTGAAACAAAACACGCTCACATACTTTTCCCAGGCTCATCCTGTCAACTCAGCTTCAGAATTGGGGATGCACTCAGTGGGGATCTTTGCCAGGTTCAGCCAGGGTAGACAAGGGGAAGATCTCTATTCTAGAAAGAATCATTGCCATGATCTCAGCAAATCAGGGCATATGTGTTCCCAAACCACTTGGAGTTCTGCACCCGCTTCCATGGCTTAGACCGCCTGCAGGCCTGAGATGGCTGCTGGCAAAGATGGTGCCTGCACACGCTCCTGAGCTTGGCTTTGTTGGCAGCTCCGTTGTGAAACTGGCTGCCACAGGTGAGGGCTGCAGTGGGGTACATGGCCACTGGGATCACATGGGCCATCTTTCTGAGATGCCAGCAAGGTGAAGGTTGGCCAGAGCTACTAGGAGCCATGAAAGGCTTCCTGGCCTCTGAATGCATTGCTCTGTAAAATCAGCTTGCTTTGGCCTTCTTTCTTACACGTTGGGGTTTTTGTGTCTGTTTGGTTTGGGGTTTTTTTGTTTGTTTTGTTTTTTTTTTTTTAAATGAACAATTTTTTGTAATATTTTGTATCATGTCGTGCAGGTTATCATCCATGACTACATGCAGATATTTCATTACTTTGTTTTTTAGGTGGTGATTTGGACTCAACTCCAATTCTTTCAGCTAGAATTGGGACCGTATAGAGAAATGTTTCCTTTCCTGTTAAATACTTATGAGCAAAGTTCAAGAGTTAAAGAGCACATTATGCTCAAAAGACATCACTCATTGACAGCAGAGAATACACAGGACTAACAAAGGCAAAATCATCCATCTTTCCTCTGACCTCATTCTGCTACAGACGTTCATTACTGTGGGGATGTTTTCATACACATGTACTTATTTTACAGCTGGAATATAGTATTTCTCCCCACTGCTGGAAATGGAGACTCTCCTGCTGGCTCAGAGCAGAGACTCTTTTTGTTGGAGCAGAACGTTCCCTGATTGCTCAACTGGATGTGGAACAGCTCACAAAGCTGAGAGGTCTCACAAACAGCACCTTCCTGCTACCTCTGTTCACAAGGCAGGAGTTCTCGTGTGATGACAGTTAAACAGGTGAGAAGTCTCACTGAATCACACTGAGAAATTTTCTCCTTGCTGGAGCGAGACAGTGTGCTGTGAAAAGCTGTTTGAAAGTGAACAAGTCTCAGCCAAAATAAGTGAGAGGTGACAGGTTTGGTCCTGCACGTTACATTCCTTTGTAAACCAGAGAGGTGCTTTCTGTGAAGATTTTCCATGGTCCATTAAAAAAAATAATCTTATCTTGCATGTATGCTGTAGACAGAGACTGCTTAACTGTAGTGGTGGATGGGATTTACAAGGAAAGCTACACTTCTGAAGCAAGAGGGAAGAAAAAAGGCTTCATACATTTAAAGGACTACATTTCAGACTGTTGAAGGATAAGAAAATAAGTTTCACTAAGCATTACTAACAACACAGAAAGCTACCATCAGAATCTTGAGCACGTACTAGGAAAAATTTTCTAAGTCACAGGAGCAGGCTGCAGGGCATCAGGGTTCTCCTGTTCTGCATAAAGCTTAGGGTATGAATTGAGGGGAAACATTCTGCTTAATATTTGGCAAAACTATCTCTATATTCTGCTTCGTCATCATCCACAACAGCTCATGGCTTGTGCACTGGAGAGGAAGGAATTGCTGAGGAGGAAGAAGGGCTGCAGTTGCAGAAGTAATGACCCTAAGTTGCAGCCCGAGACTTTGGTTAGGTTTTCGGGAAAATCATAACCCAAGCCTCAAATCCTGTGTTGCAGAAGCCATTTTTCTACCACAAGAGTGAAAACCAGTCTTTCAAATGTCAGATCTAAGAAATCGGAGGCATTTTGCCTGGGTAGTGTAGACAAATCCAATTTTTATTACTGGGGGAAAATAGAAGCTAACAATTAAAAATAAAAGCTGTAACTAGAACACACGTAATTTTCTCCTTATAAAAATATAAACCCTCCATGTATACGTGGGGAACATACTAGCTGATACATTATGGTTTACCTCTATTTATTGCTAACTTGAGGCTAATGCCTTCACTCATGAGTCAAATCATATTCTTTAAGCAACATTGACCTAAACAGACTTGCAAGAGCAATGAAGTACTACTTGAGTACTCCTTTGGGGTGTCAGCACCTGGCCCTAGAAGCTGCATTAATTTTAAATATACTTTAGAAAACACAAAAGTGTTTAGACATTGCCACTTCTGATTGTTAAATTGCTATGACAAACTTTGCCAACTGGCCCACGCATACACAAAACAGAACGACAAATGTTTGCATCCAGCACAGAGCAGTTACAGAATAAGCCTTATATGCTTGCATGTACACACACACTTTTCAGCTTTTTGAAGGAGAACCAACTGGAACAAAAGACAGTCCAGAAGCTTTTCCCATTGAGCTGAAACAAAGGCTTGGGTAACGGCTTGGGTAACATGGCTCTGCTCGGTGCTCTCTACAAAACAGTGCATCTAACTGGAAGCAAGGCTGTGTGAGTCCCTAAGGAGGTAGCAAGCATGCAGCTGCTCTAGTAAACAGGGCAAGCTGGTGGGAGAAGTGTTTGGCAGCCTTTTGAGAGATTGGGTGGTTAATGGAAAACGTGATCCAGAACGTGGAGCAAGTGAAAGCATTTCCTTGTTAACACATCTTCGGTATTTGCCCAGAAAATGCACTCTCCAGCTTCATTTGCTACCTGATGCCCCCCCTGCAATCAATGGCATGTAGAGCAAGCCGTAACAATGTGAGACAGGGCACAGCAAAGGGTCCTCTCGGCTCCTCCAGACCCACATCTCTATGCCAACGAACACAGAGTTGTATCTGTTAGGGTATATCAGATGGTTACAACTTCCAAAACCTTTTCACCAGCAGAACAGAGAGAAATGAAAACTCTGAAGGTACCAGTGAAATGCAGGCAGGAAGGCAGATCCATTCTGCTGCTGAGGAAGCCCGAGGCCACCAGTGACCAAGAACATCCAAGCAGACGGAGGGACTTATTCTTGGGACCAGAGCCAAATTGAATGTTTCTAAAAATAAATAAATAAATAATTAGTACCATTAATATTTGTGTTTGGGGTAACAACCGTAGTGGATTGCTTTTCTGACTAATCCCCTAGGCGAAAATGAGTGCTAGGAGTGAAGAGCTATCACCCAGGAGAGGTTTATTAAAGTTGTCAGAAATATTTTTTCTTCTCTCTTATTTGTCTATGTCCTGATTTCAACCTGAGAGTCACAGGATCACAAGATCACAGCCCTGTTCAGGCTGGGAGGGACTTCAGGTGTCTCTAACCCAACTTTCTGCCCAAAGCAAAGTCACTTGCAGGATCAGACCAGGTGGCTCAGGGCTTTATACAGCTGTATCTTGAAAACCTCTAAGGATGCAGACCACACAGTCTTCCTGGGCTTCTGCCCCACTGCTTGGCTGTCTTCATGGGCAAGCACTCTCTCCTTACATACAGTCTGATCCTCTCTTGTTTTAACTTAGGCACATTCCCACCACACAATACTGTTAAGAGCCCGTCTCCATCTTCCTGAGTCCTGCTGGGGAAGGCAAATATACCAACAGGCATAGTCACAAAAACTAATATGATGGGAACTTTTACAATCAGATTTACTATGAGCATATTATCAGGCTTATTTTCTGAAGGTAGTGTTCATGTAAAGTAATACAGCTTTAGCAAAATAGACCAATTCTGACAGAATATAGGGACACAATCCTAGAGATCAGACTTTTACTAAAGACAGACCAATCCGACTATGTATGTAAGTACACAAAAGCTCTCCAAATATTTGATGCTTGCATGGCCACTCCCCCACCCCAAGCACAGCAGTAGCTCCGTGTTACAGATCTTTTTTTCAATGCCACTATTGCAAGGAAGAGTACATCAATATTCTCTACAACATCTTTTGAAAACAGACATGAACTAGGTAGGAGTATAGAAGATGGAAAATCTTCATAGATATAAAAAAAGAAGTGTTGTAAAGCAGATGGTGATCAGTTGTTCAAGTCAACTAAAAGCAGTCATTGGTTTTCTTTGCATGAAAGATATTAGCAAAAAATCCAAGTTATGAGGGCAGTAAGGGGCGAACCACAGGGGGACTCTGTGAGAGCAGAGTAGGCTCAGTAGAGCCTTTCAAGAAGTTAACATCTGTTGGAGTTGAAGGGTCTACCCTGGGATACTTCTGCTTCAAGACAAGAGTTAGATGGTCTCATGGATGCAGCTTTTCTTTGTCACCATGAAGGGTTAGCTCCCAGGCTTTTAATGTCACATGTGAATCTACAGTTCAGAATTTTAAAAAAAAAAAGCCACACAAACCCCCGAAAAGATAACTGACTGCTGGAGATAAAAGCATAGAAAAATCATGAGGCTGGTGCAAGGACAAAAAGGAGAGCCAATAAGTAAGGAAGTTAAAGACCTGAAGGGCAACAGAGAGATGAGTGCTGGGAGGAGTAAGGCCATTCTTGAATTTGCTGACAAAGTTGGCAAGCAGTACTGTGGAGCATCATAGATGCTTTCCAAGCCATAAGAGTTGATTGTTTGCCAGCAGACTCACAACTTCACAGAAGGAACCATGGATGGGACAGAACCTAAGAGGAAGAGTAACAGCCTTGGGCTGAGAAATGCTTCTATCAGCAAAGACTTTGCACTTTTGGGTGGTAAGTACCATTCACCCCCATTACAGACAAGGGACAAGGTAACAGAAACCAAACTGTAGGTTCTTGGGTGTCAGGATCGGCTCCTTTGAAGCCCAGCAGAAAAAATGTTTCTTCATTAGCTATGGAGTTGTACGTTAGCTATTAGCCAGAAGGCCACATGGAAGAGGATCCTGGTTCTGCCACAGCTCTTGCCCCACAAAACCTGATTCTTGAGCTCCAGCGTCAGGACGTGTTCAGGTTGGCAGGACAGAATCCGACTGGCAAATTAGAGCAGAATCTGGCAAAGTAACTGTAGCTGCTACAGACCTGTGCTTATAAACCTGTACTTGCATTACACAGGGGGCAGGGCCAGGAGTTCGAACGCCTGCCTCCTGCACCGCTCCCAGGGGAACAGCAGAAGAGTCACTCACATAGCTACAACGGGCTTAAGGGTGTTGAGTGATGGAATGAAAATATATTTACCATGAAACAAGACAATCTGAATCCAGAGCACTTTTTCAACCATCTACAGAATATTTAATTGGTATTAAATTGGAGACTGTATAGTGTAAGCAGAACCCTTCAATTCTACCATGGCAGTCTAACCACAGAAAAAAGGAAACCCATAACTGTCCTTATGAAGTTGAAGCCTGTGGGTTTGGATTAAGAAAATAACATGAATTATTTTATTTATTTTTTTTAGATCAAAAGTTCAGTCTGGTTTCTTTTGCAGATTCTCCATAGCTCTGCCCTGCCGGGCTTTGACTGAAAGGAACAGCAGAAGTGTCAAAACATCTCGTCTATTCCTCTTCTTGCAACATTTCTGGCCCAGCCAAACCCAGGATCCTTCTGCTCCCACTGACCAGCGGCTGCCTGAAGTCTGTTCTTCCAGGACAGTTATTTAAGGGGTGTGACTGTCAGGGGCAGCCAGGCGGTGTTTACATCCTCTGCCGATCCTCTTTCCCAGAGCTTGCTGTCATGCTCCCAGGGGCATGCGTGCCCAGATAGGGCAGTGCCTCACCAGCCTCCCCAAACCCTACTAAAGACGGCTATTTTGCTGCAGCAAAGGGTTTCCTCCCACTCCTTTTTGTGCAGCCACACGTTATACATCCCCTAATGTGGGGAAGAGCTGCAGACATGGATCAAAGCTGCTAATAGAATCATGGAATAAATGAGGCTTAATAGGCTAACTACTTCAAATGTGATTAAAGTTACAAGAAACCAATCCTTCTCCTTAACCAGGCCTGGCAGTTCCAGGTTAAAAACTGATTTTGTGAGGTTAGATGCTCCTCTTCCACATTAGTCTACTTTCTGTATTTTCCCCCTGTTCCCACAAGCTGCAATTTGCACATTTCCCAGCAGAACCCTGCCAAGCCATCAAACAGACAAGCTGGCAGCTTCAGGGACTCGGCAGCAGTTTTAAGCAGAAGAGAAGGAGCCGGCCAGCTACTCAGCTCCCTTCCCCCTCCCAGCAAGTCTCTGCCACAGCTTTGTAGGTCCCTGTATTTTTATTCACCTTGTATAACGAGTAATTTATCAAGTCTGCCTCTCCCTGTCACTTGCTGTCCTGTATATTGTATTGATTTAAAATACAGGAGACACTACACTGGGAGCGTTCCCCTGCAGCAGATACCGCGTGCCATTGCAATTTTCATGTTCATCTTTGAAGGTATTCCACATATTAAAAATATGAAACAAGATTATTTTTTTCATGCAAATTAAGAGTTATTGTGACAGAGGGTGAACTGAATTTAAGAGAGATTAGCTACAGTAGCGATGGATCTGGTGTGTGTTTGTATTTTCTCATTTGTGTAAAATACACTGTGTTATCGTTAGGTGTTTGTAACCAGCCAGCACTAAGTTCAGGATGGGAGACTACATGTAATTGATGCTACCTGGATTATGATGAGATTAAATTGCTAAAGTGGAGGGGGGGGCAAGTATTTAGGAGACATTTTGTAACACTTGTTGGATTTTTAAAACATCCATCATCCAAACAACATCAGTAAGGTTAAGACCATTTGCAAAGCCCATACCGCCTGGTAAGGGACAGCTTTCTTAAAAGGAAGAGTTAATAATCAGAAGGGACCTCCACAGAGGTCTGTGTAATTGAGACCACCAGGGAAGGTGCCCAGGGATTGAGCCTGTCACAACAGGAGAGCTAGGGGACCTCAAATGAAATTAACAGGTGGCAGGCTTAAAACAAACAAAAGGAAGTACCTTTTTTTAACCCATTACATTATGGAAATTCATTACCACAGGATGTTGCAGATGCCAAGAGCTCACACAGCTCCAAGAACAGATTAGACAAGGTAATGTGAGAAAATTAACCAAAGGCTGAGGCACACGAGGCACAGGTCCCTGCTGTAGGGCATCCCTGAGCCACCGACGGCAGGAGGCAGGGCAAGCACACCAGGACAGCATCTCTATACCCTTGCCTGTTCTTGTTGCCTCCCTGACATGTCTGTCCTTGGCTACCAGCAGAGACAGGACATTGCTCCATGGGGCCCTTTGATTTAAGCAAGAAAGCCATTCTTACACGTCGATGTTAACTGGCAGCCAATGTGCCAATTCGGGCTGATACAGCACTCCCACCTGGCCTGCTCTCTTTTCCCAGAGGAGCCCAGAAATAGCTGTTCAAGAAGCAAATGCCACCCAGCTGGCTCAGCTACATTCACATATAACCCAGAGTGGGGATGAACGGCAGCTGCTGTGGGTGCAGCCTCTGCCAGGCAGCTTCCCCGACTCCCCCTGAAGCAGCAGCCATGGGGCTGGCAGGCTCCCATCCCATCTTCTGCTCCCAGGCAAGCAGGGAGAACCTTAAGGGGTTTGCCCAAGGCAGGACTGAGAGAAGCATTTGCAGCATGTGGGAAGGGAGAGAGGCTTGGGCCAGACCAGTCTGAGCACTTGGAGTGTGAGAGGGTGATGCGTCCTGCCCATGGCACAGAAGATGTGCACCTACAGCCCAGGCTTAACTACTGTGAACACCGGAGCACGTTGAGCCTCGCCTATCCATTGAAACATGCCAAAAAAACTAAAATACAGACAAAGTCTTCCACATCTCTTTTCTACACTCCTAGTATACATCCACCGAAGGCAATGGCAGCTCTGCTGTCAGCTGCCAGGGCATAGGGTCAGCCAAAAAATGCAGGCATGGTGCTACAAGGCTTTTTCCCCCCCTTATTTATCATTTTTTTTCCCTCCTTATGTTCCAGACCAGAATTACATGGCAAATACATTATCTGGTGGATTAACCTAAATAAAATCTCTACTCCAGCTTCTGGAGGTAGCCACCTGATCTCCTTATTCAGCATAGATTATATGCTTTTAAGGTCTTTGAATGGCAGAAGCCAGAAATACCCCATAAAACATAAGGTACATCTGAATACATTTGATTTTTGTAAGATGGTGTTAATATTCAAGGAACCTGAGAAGTATGAGTTCATCATCAAGTGTTCCAAAGACTGATCAATGTTCATTTATGAATGCATGTATAATATATATACATATCAGTCATAAGTTCATGGGTTACATGCCTGTAAAGAAATCTGTGAAAACTTAAACAAGAAGCTGTCATCCCATCAGCCTTGAAAAGCTGAGACAGCAGAGAAAGGTACTTTGTTAATGGAGCTCTGGTTCTATTTTTGCTTTCTACTTAATGATTTTCCTTCTGCCTTTTAGTTATTTCAGCTACTTTGCAATTTAAAAACAGCTATAACACAGCAGAATAAAATACTTTGTGTTTCTAGAGACCCTTTGAGAAAAATGGATCAGAACTTTCCTTATAGCCTCCCTCTGGGCAGTATTGCCTTTTCCAAAAGGTTGGTGGGTTGGGTTTTTTCCCCCCTGCTCTGGTTTCACAGAGTCAAGTATCTTTCTTTATGCAGCAGGAATTAAGCAATTATGAATAGCTTCATGAGGAACAACATATTTTGGACACATATACATAGCTACTGCAACAACTTTTCAGCAAACACCACACTATCTCCTCCAGAAAAACTCATGGAAAGGGACACACACAGCCCTTTTTCTTGAACAGAAATCCCTTACCTTTCTAAAGCATTAAACACGTCAGTTCTTTAAAATACAGCCTGCTGTATAAATCACTGAACAATGGAAGGGCTCTTAAAGAACCAGAAATGCATCAGGATTTACTGCCATGGATGTATATTCTTTCAAGACTCCTCCAACAATTTTTTTTTTCCATTTTCCCTTTTCAGTGCCTGATGAACAAGGTCCCGATTCCTGTCCCTGCAGAGGGCAACAAAGAGCTTTGCTACTGGTCAAATGATTTGATTTGCACCCTAATGAAATGCTGTGGCCAATTATACCATGCTGTGGCTACCAGCCAGCCCAAAGCCCCCGGTGGCCCATCGCCTCCAGGAGTGTGGTACTGCTGCCTGACCATGGGATGCTGCACCAGCCGGGAGCCGGGCTCCACATCCCAGCCTTGATTCTTCTGACTTACTGACCCATGTGTCTCATGGGGGAAACCTATAAACCCTGTAGAAAAAGGAATGCAGGCAGGAAAGCTAGATCTGTGATCATTCAAAACATCATATGATGTTTTTTAAGTCGTCGGGGCTTTTTCCCCTCCTCTAACGCAGCTGAAGAATTAGGCTTTCAAAAATCTTGAATCCATAAATCAGTTGTTTTTTGGAAGAGTAAAATATTGACTTCACAAAAGTGCAGGATAACACATAAAATAAAGTTACACATAGAAACAGTTTTCAGTGTTACATTTCACATTTTTTGCAGGAGATGTTATTAGAAAGCCTGAAATATTTAAGTACCCAGCAATGCAAGCTGCATTCTGCTACATACAGAATATTTATTCTTATCCCTATCTTTCCTCCCCTACCTATAGGGGTAACTACCACTTCATCTGAACGCCCACAGTATATCGGTGCATCTGTGCGTTGGAGTGGGGGAGAGCTGCACTCACTCCGCTAGAGTGGAAGTTTCCAGCATGCCATATGCATTGTGGCTCGCAGCACAGCTCGTGCCCGCAGGCTGACAGGCTCCCGTCCTGTATCTCTTCATTATCCCCAGCCCCTGACAGCACGGCGAGATGGGCAGGCAGCAGGAGATGCACCAGTCCGCATCTCAGCTGCATGAATCGGGGCTATCAGTCATCAGGTAAAGGATTATCCTGGCAACTTTGAGAGATGTTGAGGAAAATACAGCAGAGCCTAAAACAGCAGGTGAAGGAAAACCTACCAGAGGTCTCTGTTGGGTGTGTGAGCTGTGTGCCCTGGCTACCTTCAGCTGCATACAGTTAAGCGCATGCAGAGATGGCTACCAATGTGCACACCTACATTGCCCAAATACCTAGAGTCCTACCAAATCATAGGATGGTTTGGGTTGGCAAGGACCTTAAAGACCACCTATTCCCAACCCCCTGCCATGGGCAAGGACACCTTCCACCAGACCAGGCTTCTCCCAGCCCTGTCCAGCCTGGCCTTGGGCACTGCCAGGGATGGGGCATCCACAGCTGCTCTGGGCAGCCTGTGCCAGTGCCTCACCACCCTGTAGTAAAGAATTTCTTCCCAATATCTAATCTAAACCTGCCCTCTTTCAGTTTAAAGCCATTTCCTCTTGTCCTGTCACTACAGGCCTTATTAACAAGTCTGTCCTCACCTTTCTAATAAGCCCCCTTTAGGTACTGGCAGGTGCTTTAAGGTCTGCCTGGAGGCTTCTCTTCTCCAGGCTAAAGAACCCCAACTCTCTCAGCCTGTCTCCATGGGAGAAAGGCTCGAGCCCTCTGAGCATCTTTGTGGCCTCCTCTGGGCTCACTCCAACAGTCTGTGTCCTTCCCACGTTGGTGGCCCCAGAGCTGGATGCAGCGTTGCGGGAGGGGGTCTCACCAGAGCGGAGCAGAGGGGCAGAATCCCCTCCCTCGCCCTGCTGGCCACGCTGCTGGGGATGCAGCCCAGGGCACGGGGGGCTTTCTGGGCTGGGAGCATGCAGTGCCAGGCCATGGTGAGCCATTTGTCCACCAGAACCCTCAAGTCCTTCTCCTGAGGGCTGATCTCAATCCATTCTCCACCCAGCCTGTATTGATACTGGGGTATCAGTATTAACCTCTGAAGTTTTGGTGTGGGGTTTTTTTGTTTGGTTGGTTTTTTTGATTTTTCTTTCCCCTTTTCAAATTATAGGTAAGACTAGGGAGCTGAGCAGCAACACAAGCCAGCCCCATACTGCAGTGCCTTGTTCCAGAAGGACAAGCCAAACACCCCTTGTTAAACAGCTCTCCATCACATCTGCTGGAAAGCCTTGCTCAGGTCCTGTAGCTGAGATGGGCTAAGGATAAGTGCAGGGAAGCAGGTAGGATGGAGCAATATCTATCAGCAGAAAAACTGACAGAATTCAATGGGGTAGTGCAGGATTGCTTTTGGCAATGCCAATCTTTTTCAGGTCAAAGAGCCCGGGAGAGCTCATCCCACGTTCACGCAGGGTTTGCTTCCCACAGGCTTAGCACTTCATGAGTACAACCACTCCCTCAGGTGACTCAGGTTTTCACATATCCAACAACAAACACATTTGCAAGTTCAGGGCCTAGAACATGTTTAGAAACTTCAAGACCTGGGGAAAAAATCCTGGAAACATATACAGAAAAAGTTAACATTGGAAGATTTATTTTTTCCCCTGGGCCTGGTAGGGAAAAATTGGGGGTGGGGGGAAAAAGGAGGCTTTCATGTTAAATACTCTGACTCAGAATGAGCAGTGAAAATATGTTTAAAGCAGTGTTTACAATTATACTGGAAATTTTCCCTGAAATAGATGTTTTTTCTGAACATCTCCTTCCATCCCCTCCCCCTCTGTACTTTCCAAGGAAAATATTTTCTTTCCAAACTTGCTATATTTCCAAAATTTTTACATCTGTGAGAAGATTAGGGCTGGGGATAACACTAGGATAAAGATCTGGGCCAGTAAGGTAGGATAAAATAAGGCAGACACGTCATAAAATAAGGATTATATAGGAGAAACTCGAGGTGAGGTGTGTGGCTGGTACAGTCATGGGACCCTGACTGGGGCTGGGGACCTCTGACTGCTCCTGGAAGCCCCCCATGAGGCTGGCAGCCTTTGCAGGTGTGGGTGAGCTGACTTGGTTTAATCCTGAAGCTCACTAGCTTCTTGCTGTAACAACCAGGTCAGATCTAACAATTCCTACCATCCAGAACAAAGGGATAAATTAGTTTTAAATTTAAACCAGAGTGTGTCAAAGCTTCGCCGGATGCAGCCACGGACCGGCAGAGGCAGTGCCAGGGCTCAGGCAGACAGCGATCCTGTCAAGGGAAAGGGTGCCCATCTTAATCTTTGTTCCTGGAAATTATTTTTCTTTTCTGTATTATAGAGCTACAACTCCACTCACTGCATTTCTCTTTGAAAGCCACCGACATCTGAGTTCTTGTTTTGTATAGAGGTCACCACCACTCTTGATTTTTATTTTCAAGGTGTAATTCTGACTTCCTACCTCAAGGATATGTCAACAGTTAGCAAATGCACTTGAGAACACTGGTGTGTGGGAAAGCACCATCTTCAGCATTTGGTACAGCTATTAGTATTCAAGAGTAAAGTAATTGTATGCATTTATTTTATATACTAATACTTTATAAATTACTAAGTATATTTAGCTATACTAGCTAAATACATGCTAGCTAAACCCAGTAGACTTTTTTGTTTATAAAGAGATAAAACTTCATTTTCATAAACACATAATAAAGACAAACATTTTGTTTTCCCCAAATTTCTGTTTGCTTTTCCTCTAATAATAATAAAAAATTCTAATAATAAAAAAAGGAATCTCTAACAGTCCTCTTTTCATTAAAAAGACATATAGATGTTCTACCTTTTCTCACCATAACATTTGCATAGTTCAAATCAACCTAGTAACGATGTGCTCACAGTAAACATAACATAGCTTGCACTCACCAGTCTCAAAGCACCAGAGAAAGGTACCTCAGCCCAGGATAACATCCCACAGCCATTTGCTTTTAGCCATGGAACCAAACTTGTTGGAGGCCTACTTCCCCTCCCTAAATAATGAGAAAGCTAATTACATTTCACAGCCAGGTGTGAGTCAGAAAAGCCTTTCCTAATGTAACTCCCTGTAAGGACCCAGCTGACTTCAAGAATGTGTTTTTGGAAACTCAATTAAGAGCATGCCTCACCTGTGTTAATAGTGAGGCCAGACCTTGGAAAAAATTGTGCCTAAATTCACGTTATTTGACACTATCTGTAACTTTTATATGTGTGTGTGCGTGGGCGGGGGATGTGTGGGTGTGGGTATGTATACAGATATAAAAACCCAATGGTGTCGCTTGTTAGGTTCATAGAGATGATAACCACAGTTGAAAGCAGGCAGGAAAGTTTGACACAATAAATGTATGGAGTGTAGGAATTCATCGGTAGCAGTGCTCATTGCAGAGGCGTTTATCCCTGGTTGCTCTCACAATTCTTCCTCCAGTGGCACGGTTGTGCAGCAGCCTTCCTCACACTGCCGCACAGGTCTTGCTTCACTTTGCACCATCCATTTATTACAAATACCGAGTCCTCGTAACTCCTCATACCTACAGGTCCGTGGCCCCGTAGTGGTTAGAAAGGTTGGACAACAGTAAGTTACACTCGGTTAGCATGCATCCATCCTCAGGAATTCACTCTGGGGAGCCACACCTTAACATGGAGCTGAGCAGTATCTCAGTTACACCCCCAAGTAACTCAAGGTCAAGGCTAAGAGTAACTCCCAGGTACGTAGCTAGCTTGCCACACTCACATATTTCACCATTATTTGTGTAAGGTACCACAACTGTGCTGTGGGTTATCTGCTTATAACGTCCACGCAAATGCGTCGCAGCCTTCACCGGCTCTCCTCTGCTGCCCATTACAGCTCAGAAAAGAGTTGAGAGATGAACACTTGTTTCAAATATCTGTATTAATGTAAACTTAATTTCTCCTTGAAGGTTTCTACAAACCTTTCATGATTATTTTATATGGATCCGCCCAAACTCAACTTCCCTAGTTGTGAAAATCCACAGAATAAAATTCTTCCTACCTCATTCACCCTCAACAAATTTCAGCTGAGCTGCAACCCGACTGCTGACATTCACAATTCAGAGAATTTAATTTCTGCCTTTATAACTCACAGTTCTCAGTGGGAACAGTTGCATCGATCACGCTGTTTTGCTTTTGTTCCTGATTGCACAATATAACAGTGTGACCATACCAGAGTGAAATTTTCATGTTACACCCAGATACGGATTTCAAAATTTCTTCTCTGTTGGCTTATTACTTTGGCCACCAAAAGAGGGAAGGAAACAATACTATGTAATTAACAAATGCAACATACATATTTACATGAAATATTAAATTTTTACAAATTAAACTTTTAAATTGGCATAAGCTAAATGTAACAGTTGACGTTTACACAACAAATACACCATTTCTTTAAACTCTTCTGACTGGATCTTTTAAAATACACACCATAGGCAGGACTTATTGATTATTCAGTATAACTGCATCAGTGGAAGGAGGGAGATAGAAGTGAGGCCAGGGGAACATGCACAGAGCCTTCTATCTCTAAAAAGCTTGGCAGCAAGCTCCAGCTCCAGCTCCATCCAAATATCCTTTTGTCAAGTGCAACTTGTGTATTTCTACCTAATCCATAGGCTTTTTGAGCTCCCACTGGACTAAACCAACCTCACCAACACACTCCTGCCCTATGCAAAACAGCTCAGAAATATTTAGAGGAGCCATCAGGATCGGCGTCCTGATGGGTTTCAGGCAAGATTCATCCTTGGCAAAAGCTTTCTAGCAGCATGCTGCAGGTTTAAGTTCCCCTGGATATCTGCCCTGGTCTTCTTGGAGCTGTGCCTAAATATCTAACGACATCTAGGTAGAGAGGAGAGTAAATGTGCTTTCTCTGGCCCCGAAGGCTCATGCCGGAGAGGGGAGCAGCAGGGAGCTGGCAAACCCCGGGGGAGGTTTCAGAAGCATGGTCCTTTCCAGCCTAGCCCTGCCAGCCTCAGGCACTGAAGTGTTTTGGGGATGTGGGTTTCATTTTTCTGTCCGTTCGTAGCAGAGGTAGAAGATGCCCAGCTGTTTTGCTGGCCTGCCAGTCTGTTCCCATCCCTCACGCAGCCCTGCAGTGTGCAGCCGGTTAAACCACGCAAAGAGCAAGTACATCGTTAGTCTTCCACCAGAAGTTGTAGTTTACCCACAATTTACATCAGTATCAATTACTAGACTGGGGAAAGCAGTGGAAGATCCAGCCTTTTGTGGAAGTAGTTAGGTGGTATGGGGAACACACGTGAAGGGCTTCGCAACGGCTCCCATCTGCTGGCTTGCAGAAGGATGCACGAGCCCAGTCCCTCATCCCAGCACTCGGAGGTGAACTTCACATCGCATTGACTGAGATGTATGGATGTTATTTATTTTAATAATGCTGGGTGAAACTAATCCGTGTTTTCTCAGAAGGAGCACATGTATCTGAGTGAAAAATAAAACCAAACTGTCTTTCAGGGGGCGGGGGGCGGGGGGGGGGGGGGGCGGAATATCTTAGGAAAAGTTTTATGTAAATAAAGTGAAAATCACTTAAGAATGAGATATTGAGGGACATTGGAGTCATCAGCAAAACTAACAGCTTAGGTGTCTTGGGCTTGAGCGGCCCCTCAGCACAGCCCCTCACCCTGACAGGCCATGCTGTTCCTCCTCCCGATGACCGCTAAACTCGGGGGAAGGGGCTATTTGCAGCTCTGCTCAAGGAAAACTAATCTTCTGTGGTACTCCACCATACATTCTGGCCTTCTCTATTAACAAACACAGTCCTGCACTAATGACATGCCAGACCTGTACCATGAACAGGAGCCACTTATTTTCTGAGGGAGAATAACACTTTTTTCCCCCTTTTTCTTCCCCCTCACCTCTAACCCCCTGTGTGCTCTACTCTAATGAAAGGTCAGAGGTTAGGACTTTATTTTCCTCCAGACCATGAATGCTATATAGCATCAGCACGAACAGTTCAATGACCCCTGTGTGTTCTGAAGCCACTGAAAAACGAAAACAAATGTTAATCTGGGGTCTGGCTCAGGCTCTCATGGCTGATCTATACTTATGGAGCACATTAGGGCCACTTACATCATCGGAGCGAGGGCTGACCCCTGACCCTGCTCCGTTTTCAGATGGCCTCGCTCCTTGCAGGGGGGGCCTGGTGCCGCTGGCCCCAGGGGTCGCCACTCCTGCCCCTGTGGTGCCCGCTGCCGTGCACGTGCAGCTTACACAAACCAGAGCAATCGCCAGCACACATCAATGGCAGCGCTCCAGTTTGAAAGTAGATGGCTGGAGGAGGTGTTATTAGTACCCCGTGTCAAGCGGTGATTGCTCACATATGGCTGCAGGCTGAATAGCACTTTTGATTCAGGGCAGAGAAAGAAAAAGTTGGTGGTAAGAAGAAAATTTAAAAAAAAAAAAAAAAAAAAGATGAAGGAGGCTTGATCCTACCATTTTCTGATTTGAAGTGGCTGGATTAGAAATAACTACAGCCAAAAAGAAATCAAGTTGGATGTCATTGAGATACCTGTATGTGTCGTCTTCTGGGTTCCTGGGTGGGTGAACTGGAAGTCCTAGTCCAGCGACGTCAAAGCCACATATTCAAGAGCAAACCAGTTGTTTGCCAAAGGCTTCTAATGAAGAAGAAATTCTTCTTGGTAGCATGAAAAAAGAAGCAAGAGAAATATTTTCTCTATAAAATTAATATTAAACAACAGTAATGTTCTTGCATTTAATCTCATCGTTCTGAGGCAGACACTTAATTTCTTTTTCTTTTTCTTTTTTTTTAATTTTACCCTAGTCTTTTTCCTTTTTCCAATGTCTCTAATGCAAATAAAAACCAGAGGTTTAAGTCTGCACTGTTGAGATCTGAAGATTACTGTTGGTCTATGAATGTGGGCTATGTGAAGACTGTTACAGAATTTGCCTTTCTTTTTTTTTTTTTTTCTTTTTCTGGAAAAATATCCTGGATTTAAAATCACATGCCACATTACTTTCTATTTGAATATTTCTTGCTGAAGGACTGCCTAAAAAGCATATGTTGTGCATATACAGTATTGTGCAAGGGGAAAAAAGGAGAGGAGACATGATAGACTAATAAAGTTTGTGAAGTGAAATAAGCAATTAAATAAAGTTCTCCTTTGAAACAGTCAAGCCTCAAAACAGCAGAAAAGCCAATGAGCACTTCATTCGGGAGGGTTGCGCTGAACATATTTCTAAGCTCACAGGTACATAAAACCCCGATATTCTAATGTATTGTAATTCTCTGCTTGAGCACTTAAAAACAATGTGCAATTTTCTCTGATTCAACAGGGCTCTTCAAGTGAACAGGCTGAGCACTAGGGGTCAGAAAGCACTAGACGTTCTCTTTCATAAAGCAGCAATTGTTCACAAATTTCCTGCATACTTTGAGTTTCAATACAATTAGTTTCCACTGGGTTTAGAGAATACGATTTCCTGTTTGCTTCTGGGGACATCACCTGGTGTTGTATTTGTGACCATTAAACTGATGTTAGCCCTCTTCAGTATTTGCTGTTTTCTTTGTTTCAAATTTCAAGGTAAATCTAATGTCAATATGTAGTGGTTAGCAATTTCATTCAGAATAACAAAACCTCATACCTTGTTATTATTCATGATTTTTATGCCATTTAGGTGAGTCTGGCCTATACTGACTTGGTCAGAAGGTCAGGTCTTTTGTAATGTGATGGATACATATATGGGGTGGTATTACAGAGTCAACATTTACTGTAAGTTCTTAAAGTCCTGTTGGCTGACACTCATGAAAAAACACTACAAGCTTCTTAATGGTGACAACCATAAGTGGGTAGATTAGCTGTAGATGTATATTCACCTTTAAGCTGTAAAACTTGGTAAGACTGAGGAGGAAAAAGCTGATGGGAGGGAAGAAATAAATGCATAGATCACCAGCATTGCTAGAAGCAAAGCATTTTCAATTTAAGCATGTAAAACTTAATTTAAACATGTCTTCTCTTGAGTTTCCCAACTTTTCGTTATTCGTGGTTTGAAATCCACCAGTGATTTTCAACAGATATATCTTGACAGTGCCTTGTACAAACAACCTTAGTCCGGAAAACTCCCCCCCCTGCCCGAGAGCCTGACTCCTGAGCAGTTCACCCAGCAGTCCAAGAGCTGAACTGGCTGACAGATGTCTGCAAGATTCACCATTTTTGTGTAAAATCCTAAATACTGAATTATTCAATTTCACATGTTTTTCCTTAGGCTATAGGATGAGCTAAGTGAGTAATTGAGGTAAGATTGAAAGCACAGTGGGGTGTTGAGGGGTATTTTGCAGAACTGCCCAGGAGAAAAATCTCTTCCATAGAGTGTTTCTTGCCTACATTTCTGGCATCCTTGAAAACCTGTTTAATTTTTTACTTCATTCTAATTTTGAAGTTGTTTAGTGTGTTTCCTCTTTCTTTTTCCCTTGCTTTTCTTTTGGTTATCTATAAAGCAAGAAGCCTTGCACTGACATAGCCTTGTTCCTGTTATCTTCAAAGTCATCTGCAGGTTTTGAGGCTGCGTACCAACTATCCGTGTAATCTGTATAGACCACCCATATGATAATTATATAACTTATGTAAGTATTTCTGTAACTATGAGTAAGGATACATACCGTTATAATGCAAAGCTGCGTTAGCACCACAAAAGAATATAAAACCATACAAAAATGTAGGCACTTTTTCCTAAATGATCTTACCTGGCATTGTGGCTTTGGATTGAAGTACAGACCTGGATGTGAAAGAAGGACACTCCTTCCACCAAAATTAATTTTCATTACCCAGGTGCCGCTTTCCTTATGTATGGAGAGAAAAAAACCTTGTGTACTTAAAACCTCACTCTTCTGTGAAGTATTTTCTTCTCTTAGATGTATTCTGAACACAGTCTTTCCGTGGGTAGGACTCTAGCAGTCGTCTCTTGAACAGGGGTTATATAAACATTGTGTTACTCAGTCTTGCTTTTTTTCAGGGCCAGATTTTTAATTTGGGTCTAAATAGCCCTTTCATGGGGCTACTAACTGAAGGGACCCAGACAGATTGCTTCTCTTGTATTGTCCTCCCACACCTCCCTGCAGAAGCAACATGCATATGCAGGAAATCCTGGCAGACAGCAATTTGGGAGCCAAACCCTGGAAACGAGGCAAAGCAAGGAGAAAATGCTGGGAGCAAGGCCACGTTTCTTGTTGCCTACCTCCAGGCCTGTCAGCTGGTTAATACAGGCTAGCTCCTTTCCAAACCCACCCGAGCTATGAATCCTCCTTCCTAGGACACATGGCAGCTTTTGAGCAAGAGGGCATGGGGGTATCATCTCAGATGGGGACAAGATTTACTTGTCACTGCTCTGAGTGAAGTGATTCATGTGCTGTCAGTTTGCATCTCACTTTACACCTATCGTAAATACTCTGTCTTCACTCAGAAGTGAAATATAGATATATATAGATAATAGAAAATGCAGGTCCAGGTCGAAGGGGTGGGTGGTTGTGGAGAAGAGGACATAGGTTTAATGGGAACAGACTATCAGAAACCATTTAAAGAAAACAATGGAAAGACAAGAAAAAATTATGAAAAGGAAGAAAACGTGCATTACTTCCCCAGCTTTTAAATATACAGAACTTCCACACCGAGCATCAACTGCTAGAAAACTATTGATCCCACACCAGCATCCTCAGAAAGATTTTGGAAAGTTTGTTCAGTGAGTTAGGTCTGTGAAATTTATGTGAGCTATTTGAAGCAGGAGCTATCTTTTATGTATTTGTACAATATCTGGCACAAGATATTTGTAAATGTCTAGCCAGATAAATGGAGTTATTGGGTAGTGTCACCTAAAATGCAAATACCAATAGCAACAGCAACAATAAATCTCTCTGTACTGAACAGGAATTTAACTTTGAATCACAAGTGGTTTAGCTTCATTTCTTGAAAAGTTATGGCATGTATATCTAGCCGGACAAATGAGAGATGCTGGGTCTCATAGCTCTATATCTATAGCTCTAGAGAAGAAGTGCACAGTATGCTGGAAGGCTGAGGAGTAAAACCAATGGGAACGATGGGTCGCCTGCAACAACACGAGCCAAGAACCTGCTGGCAGGCGTGCAGCCACCTTCTTGTGCACCGCTGAGCCTGCTGCTGCAGCCCAGCCAGCACAGCGCCCTGCCACGCGTGTGCCTGCGCCTCTCCACAAAGCCCTGCCTCAGTTTACCAGGCTGAAAATAGCTCTATTGCATTTTTGTTGTCCTAGGAATTATGGAATCCATGACCAAATAAATATAACATGGCAATATACGGTAATGCTTTATTGAAAGGCAGGAAATATATACCTGTGTGGCTATGTATGTATATATACACCTACATACGCATGTATGAATGCATGTGTGCATATATGTGAATACTTATATATGTATGTATAGATGCGTGTGTGTGTATACAATCACTAAAGACTATAAAACACAAGAGATCATACTATACAACATATGGTAAAGGAGAAAGAGTCGAAATCCAAAATCACTACCCCTACAGGATCTGCACGTTAAGAAACCAATTGCATAAATATCAGAACAGGTATTTTAAGCGAACTTACGGACTCCTATCCCTGTCGGAGTAACCTCCCAAACAAGGACCTTATGGAAACATTTTCTGATCTGTGTTCCTAAAGTGTAATTTATTTATTACATCAACCGACACCCATCTTACTGGAGGGAGAAAAATTTCATATGCAAAACTCTTAGTCTGGATGAAGTTTATTCTTCCTCTCATATTTTTGCTTTTTTTCAGTTTACAAGAATAAGGTCTCTGAAAAAAAGAAGAGAAAAAAAAAACCCCAACACCTCTCATCTATGCCTCTAACTTTGTCATCACTGTCTGACACTGTGGCAAATATTGTTTGATACATACAGTCCTTGAACCCCCAGGAAATAAAATGGACTATGTAAACAGTGACAGCAGCAACTATGGATGAATAAAGACCACAGTGAGCTATAATTTTTCCAAACTGAATAGATATACTAGGAATGCACCCCAAAAACAATCAGGGCCTCCAGGCTGTCTCTTCCTCATCTTATCTCCTGGTCCTCGCATTAACATTGATTTCTATTGATTTAATTCCTAGAGTGTCTCAGCTGAGCTCGCTGGTAATATTACCACATTTCCTACAATAAAAAATTGTCTTTCTTTTGAAGACAGTTCCCTCTCAAGAAGTGGGAAAATACGATTGGTTTTACATGCCCAGCGAGTGGCAAAGCTGGGTGTAAAACCTACGTGTACCAGCTCCTCACCCCATGGTCTAAAACAGTTTGGTGCCAACATTCATCTGATTCACCAGTCTACCTGGACGGTGAAAATCCCACCTTAATTATGAGTTAGAAGGAAGGATGACAACCCTCTGTGCTTGCTTTCCTGATTGCAATTAATGCCAGATGCCTGCCTGAGGCAAACACGGGTGCGTGAGCTGACGCAGTGCACAGAGGACTCGGGTTTGCCCATCCCGCCTAGGTAATGGGCAGCCAGCCGGAGTGGTGGGATAGTTTCATGAGCACACAGCTGACAAAAAATCCGGGTCTGGAAAGATGGCCTCACCTTTTCCAGATTCTTGTCCCAGGCAAGAGGAGCTGGAGTCAACATCCCAAAACTGTGTTGTGGCTAAAGACCAGCGAGCATTTCAGAAACGGCAAATTTGCCTAAAAGCACAGTTTCGTGGCTATGAATGGGAAGATATTCCAGATGAAAGAAGGAGTTACAGAGGGCAGAGCTTGAAATACCCCCAACACCCATTTTACCAGGGTTCATTTCTAAAGGGTTCAGATGACATTTTTTCACATGGCTGTCAATGTGGCGTTACGATAAAGCTCCACACTGCTTCTGTCTTGGCAGATGCTCAGCAGCTCTCCCTCTCTTCTGCTCTCCCTGTCAGCAGCATCTGGCTGCAGCGTTCCCACCTCTGCAGCTGTTTCTCAGCTGTGCACACAGCCAGGCGGAGTGGGGGTGACACACAACCACCAGGAAACCAGGCAAGACAGGGAAACACAGTCTTAGAGAGGAGGTTATGGCGTGCCTAGGAATCATTTCCAACCCTGAAGAAAGGATAAGATACAGGTTTGCCAGCTGATGAAGGATGTAAAGAAAAGACCAACTGGTCCATGTGGTGAGAAGCTGGGGAACTGAAAGAGGGTGTATGAGGATGGGAGTTGTGTCCTCCACCAAACTACAGAAATCTCTAGACAGGTCTCAACATGTGGGACGGTTCAGCCACAAGCATCAACACCTGGATGGTGTGGAATGACTCCTCCAGCAGCTGTGTCAGGTGCTGGTGGCGGAATGAAATGGTCAGTGTTGGTCACACCTACATCGGCTATTTACATCAGAGGCTGTGGTGGGGCAGCAAGGTAATGAGAACATCATGGACACTCTTGGTGCCTCTGCACAGTGTTTTCTCTCTTTCTGTGAAACAACTGTTCATAATACCTTAAAAAAAATAAAATCCTGACTGCAGACTGGGAGCAGCTTTAAGCTGAACAACCCAGGCATCACGCTTGCACAGCCTCGCGGTTCTGTGCCGGGGCACCGACCCCTCCACTGTGCAGACGGGGCATTCGACTCCAGGTACTGTTGGACGGGTGAATCAACTCGCTGGAGAAACACAGGACTTTTGAGTTTCTCCTCCTCCCACTGCTGGATGGCCTTTCTCTGTTCCTGTTCATGCTTCTCTCCTTCCCTCCAGCCTCTTAACCCCACACCACAGTCATGGAGCTGAAGCCCAGCATTGCTGGCAGACGTTCTTATGTGTTCTCGGTCTGGGCTGATTTTGTTTCTCCAAAGCACATCACTGAGGGCTTCAGGCATCGCTCCTTACCTAGCAGGCAGCTGCCACTGCTCCAGAAAGGGGCAAGCAGGAGTTGCCTGCTGCTGCTGCTGCTCACTTGGGTGCCGGGGCTGGTAAATCTCTTCTCTTACCAGCTCAGCTGTTTGAGAGATTCCTAACAAGTGAAACCGAGGTAATTTCCTTCTGAGCAGGATTTCCTTCCACCTTCATGATGTCCACAGGCTTCCCCTGATGACATTGTGTGGCATTAATCTGAAAACATACAGCATTAGGAGCTACTCCAGTGCTCATTTGTTTCCTTTTTAGAACAGGCTCACAATATAAAAACGTTGCAAACGCTGACCGTTGTGACAACAGCCCATACAGATGTACAGGTGAGACTGCCCCCTGATGGGAGCAGCTATGGCTATCAGAACATGTAGGAGCAGAAAGCTGCTTGAACTGTTCCTGAGCCCAGCAAGGTCTCTCCGCGAGTGCCAGGAGCAGAAGCTCAAGCTCCGTGCCCAGCCTCACCACCTCCACGAGCCACCTCAGTCCCGGAGCCCCGGTCCCCCAGGAGCCAGAGCCATGCCAAGGAAAATGGGGAGGAACCAGTTCCCCTGCCCCGCATCCCCAGCCGTCCCCCCCTGTGTCACTGAAGAAGGGCGGGAGTCCTCCCCAGGACTGCCACCAGACAGGGTGACTTTGCATCGCCTCTGGCTCAGGCTGGTGGCAAAATATCCCTCTTTGGCCTCATGTCTGTTTTTTAAGCTTTAGTTTTCCTCAGCTGTGGTGGGATTGCTGGGGTAGCAGTGGGATGCTGACCTGGAAAGAATGAAAATGGTGGAATATGCTTGCCAAGTATATTTCAGAGATGAATTTTGGAAAATCGTGTTTTGTTTTTATGTCTATACATTAAATTAATCTCTCTAGTAAGCCAGGTTTGCTCGAGAATGTGACTTTTGAGAAGGAGTGGCAATTAAAATTCCTTATGTACTTTCCACCCTTAGAGCTGGGGCCAATGCATCTTAAAAAATAAAAGCAAACCACAAACACATGTGCACACTGTGAGCATCTCATCACCTGACTTCAATCAATGGATATTTATTTTTTTTCTGTTTTTCAAATACAAAATACTGTTTTTCAAAAGTATTGACTGCCACAAGTGATCCCTCTGATCTCTTTATAGGGATGCCTACCAGACAGATGGATGGATGGATGGAAGGAGTAGGGGGGAAACCTGCTCCTGCTCTGGTGGTTACCATGTAGCTCCTCTTTTTTATGGAACCTTTCTAACAGTCTCCACCAGCTTTTTGAAGGAGAATCACTACTGGAGGGAAGACAGGGAAAAGGCTTTTATTGCTTTAAATGCAATGGAGAGGAAACCCAGCATGAACTTTTCTCCAGCCCTTGTGTCCTCTTTATTCCTTTTATTGGCTTTTCACAGTCTTGGGCTGTCTGTATTTGAGACAACACTTTGGATAGGGTCCCCAGCAGTCCATGACTTTAGTCAAGAATTGAAATCAGCCTTAACCTCCCAGGGACATTTTTTTTTTTCCCCTGAAAGCAAAAGATTTCCACATGATTTGAAATTTAAAATGTGATTTTAACTTTTTTTTTTCTTTCACGGGAGCTGCCTGCTGAATCTCAGTGAGTTTCAGCCACCTAACCCTCTTAGGCTCCCTTGGAAATCCCACCCTCAGCCAGAAAAAGCACGGTGGTTTAGCTGAGCAAGGAAGTTAGCGTTCACATGGCTATCTGCTCCTAGGGTTTATTACTAGAGGACAGACTTAAAGAACATGGGAACTGAACAGCAGAATAATTAACTGTGGAACTTTCTCACTCTATTAAACAGAATTACAGTGCCCAATAACAGAGGCAAGAAAGGGAGGTCAGAGGAGAGATGAGAAGCTAAAAGCCAGCTGCTGGAATATGAGCTATTTCCTTCCTGCATGTAAAATGAGAGACCTGAATATCCTCATGGATCTTAGTGAGGAATGGAAGTTGAACCAAAATGGTGGGAAGAAGAGTCATACAAAAAAGGAGAGCACAACTCTCTTTTTTTTTTTTTTTTAATTTATTTTTGCACATCTTAGAAGGTGCTCCCATTCTGTTTTGAGAAATAAATTTTAGCTTTTATGGACTGGTTTGTTCATCACAGTTTGAAGAGGGCAACTACAAGGTAAAAAAGTAAGTAAGATGGGAAAAAATGCAGTCATGTCTAAAAATAATCCTAAATATATAATAAATCTGCAGTCTGGGTTATAGTCTTCAGTTTTATTTAGGGAATTACAAACATGAGTTTAAGGAAACTTGTTTGTACGTAAGAAGTATAAATATGCTTATAAAATAAACATAACCTTTAATCTTTTGGGAATCCTACTGAAAGCTATATATGTCTGTATATATACACAGACATGTGTGTGTGGAGGTGGGAATGAGATTCAGATGCAGTAAGAAAGCAGCATCAGGACTTTCTTCCTCTAGTCAATAGACTCCTCTCTGGGAGGGAAGGTAGCAGCTGTTTAGCAGGGTGATGTTACTAATACAAGCACTTCACACATCACAGGCACTTAGCATATATCCAAATAGAGCAGTAAAGTGAACTTAAAGAATGAGATACAATTAAGTCTGAAACTTGGTCCCTCAAAATGTGAAATTTACTTTGCAGTGTGAATAAAGACAAACAGCACCTTATTTTTCTCTTTTTCAGCACAAACTCCATGCTTAAATGCTGGTTCAGTAGGGATCCAGAAGCACCATCTTCTCTTGAAACATGAACAGCCTTTTCTTCATCATCTGGACTGTTGCTAACCCAATTCTGCTGAAATACTAAGGTGTAATGAGCTCGTTTGTTGGGTTTGGTTTGGGTTTTGTTTTGTGTTGGGGTTTTTTTGGTTTTTTTTTTTTTTTTTAATATGGCCCAGCAGAGTAAAACAAGTTAAAGAGCTTTGGCTTAGTTGAGACCTAAGATTATCAGGCTTTAGCCGCACGCAAGCAAATTTAGCAGTGAATAGCAACTTGGTCCAGTCTGGGTCAAGGCTGGGGAAATCACATTTTGGAGAAGAGGTGATCCCCACTCCACAGCCTCTGAAGATTGCAGCTAAAATTAGATGGTGGCTGCTAGCCAGAGAGAGAGGACATTTTTCCCCTGTTTTGCAGTATATCCAGAAACCATGTTTTCAGGGAGATTTGGTACTGTTGACAGTGATTTCTATAAATCTGTCAGACATTCAAGAAAAATCATAGGTCTTCCCATTTACTTGTGAACCCAAAGTTGACAACTCAGTCACAGAGCCGAATATGTTCTGGCTTGGAAGAATATTTAGGAAATAAGTATCATCTCACTGTCCCCATTTATGTCAGCTCAGAGAAATAAATAGGCAGCTTTCAGCTGTATTTAGGGACCTAGCCTGAATCTCAGATTTCGAAGGTGGACTGAATTTCAGGAATAATCACTAGGCACTCTATAAAAACCAGGCCCCTTTCACTTTCACATCCCTTGCATTAGACCTCCAAGACCTCACATATCTTCTGAAAACCTTAAGTTTTCAATACCTATACCTACAGAAAGAGATCCTAGAAATTTAGTCCTTGGTGCCCCAAGAAGTTCTCTGTGGCCAAGTGTGAAAGGGCGAGCAGAGTTCAGACCCGTTACCTTCAAAGGGCCAGAGCTCTGAGTCACCAAAACCAGTGGCTGAAACAGCATATTTGCACTGTTCCTCTGATGAGAAACCTGGATGTCAGATGGGGGAAATTCTGATTCTCATGGGAAAAAAATTTGGTAAACATGTTTCACATCGAACACGGTCTGCCCACACAGACAAATCCAGTTTGCAGCTCTGTTAGTTTTTCTCCTTATTTAGTAAGAAAACATATATATAAATGTAATCTTTTTTCATTTTCTTGTGGCTGAAGCCTCACTTATGGTCTTCCAAAATGACACCACTGAAGAGCAGAGCCTAACCTCACTGTTTGGTGAAAAAACAGAGAAAAGGCAGCACCTCCCCTGAGGAAAGGAGTAGGAGCAATGAGCAATATTTCCAAACAAGTGGACAAACAAAAATATACAAAGCAGCCACTACAAAGTCAGTGCACCTCTTCTCATTTCTTCTGGATATTTAAGGTGAATCAAAGCCAAGCCAGAGGCTCATCCAAACACGGGGAAACAGTCCAGTCCACATGTTTAGGCTGTTTTCCTGTGGCATTTCATGATTAAAAACTGCGAAGCGCAACACTCTTTCTCTGAGCTCCTCAGGTTTTGTATATCATTCCACATAAAATAGACACTGACAGCAAAGATCCAGCTGCTCTCTGTTTTGCTATTGCTATTTGGAAGAATGGTAAATCTCCATTTGGGATGGGAGAAGAGGGATTTCTTTGAGGACAGGTGACCGTGGTGAAGCAGAATTATTATTTTTTTTTTAAACCTCCCACTCTAAATTCACTTTCTTTCTCAAAGGACCTGGTGTTTGTAAGGAGTATCCATGCAACATGATGGTTGAGCATATACCAGTATGATCTAGTATGAGAGAGCCTCCTAGCATGTGCACAAAGGCTGGCAGCAAAGAATACTCATTATAACTTATTTCTTTCCTGAAATAGCTGAATAACTGTTTTACAGAACTCCTGGGGAATGTAGAAGAAATACCCATATGCAAAATGATAGGTGCCAGAGAAATCATATCCCTCCATCAAAGCTGTAGCTATCTTACAATCCCCTTTTTGATAGGAAGGTCATTTGAACTAGCAAGTGGGGGCAGGGAGTTATTGTTGGTAGGTACAGCCCCATATTGATGGTTCCTCTATATGTCAGTGCACGAGCATTAACGTTGCTCAGATAATCTTGCTGGCAAGCAAAGAAACAACTATCATGTTACTTGAAAGAACTGAAGCTATATTGTACAGCAGTCATTAGCCTCCTTGAATCTGCTCATAATGGTGAATGCATCATTCTGCCTGCCTGCAACTTGTGTAACAAACAGCATAGCCAAGTCTTTTCCAGTTCTGTTATTCTGTTTTAAAAAACACTGACATTTTCTTAAACAGACATAATTTACAATTTTAAGTAACACAACAGTGCCTTGGTGTGTAAGGGCCAGCAAGAAAACAAGACTCCTTTCACAAAGATTAAAAAAAAAAAAACAACCAAAAAAACCCACAGAGTCTCGTGCTCTCTGAGGTCACCATGGCTTAAAAGTGGGGTGAGGGGGGGAGGAATGAGAACCCTTCTGTGACATATCTTTGGCTTTGAAATATGTGTTATACTGCCACAGCAGAAACCCCAAGCGCAAGTACAGTTAAAAGCAACATGTAATGCCCTCTGGGGACAAACAGCTGCCTGTGTCCCCACCACCCTATGAAAGCACCTCAGGCGGCCGTCTCGGGGTCTGAGCATCCATGCTGTTTTGATTCCTGGTTTATATCCCCAGCTTGCCTGTGTCCCCCCTGACTGCAACACCGCATGGCAAACATGGGGAGCACCCAGCTGGCGCAGCACCCACCAAAGTGTCCCCCGCACACCATCTGACTGAACCACTTTGTCGGGCACCGCTGCCTGGAGCGTCCTCCGCCTGCCAGCATGTACCCACCGGTCTGCGTGGGATGATGCTTATCACCCACCTTTCCGGGCAGAAATCACTTTCCTTTATACGACAGGCTCAGCTAGGAGGCGTGCCCTGCATAGCCATCCTCTGGGTGCCACCCATCTCTACTGGAAAGCACAAGGTGGTGCTCATGAACTGACCAGCAAAGTCCCAAAGTACGGAGAAATATTAGTAAATAGCATCAATTCCCTTCTGGTGGGCACCGAACAGAAAACACTGTCCTGCTTATGGCCCTGGCACAGCTGGGCTTTTCCACTGCCTGGACAATTCAACTCCTCTCAGCGTAGCAGCTGAAGACAGGTCACAAGCACATGATCTTGCAGGCCTCCAGGACAAAAATAATGGTGGGCTTGTCAATGCTGGACTGCTGTGGCACAGGTCTAGAAGAGATCAGGGTGGCAGCCAAGGAGTGGATGCACTTTCCTCTCATGCCTTGTGTAGAAGATGCCATAAAGGGCCACAGAGGGGGCCTTTCGTGCCTGCAGTTAGCTTCTTGCTGTCTGTTTTTCCACTTTTGGAAGACAACATGCTTCCCTCTGTGGGACTCCAACGTATAACATAAGGTAAAACTGTTCTCTGCCACAGGGCATTGGCTAATACAGCTTATGGCAACCATCCTACCTCTGGCTGTCATGGCAGTGGGTTCATGCTTCCCCCCGGCAGAGCACTCGGCAGAGCCCCCCCCCCCCCCCCCCCCCCCCCCGCTGCCCTCCCACCTCTGCAGGCTGCAGAGTGGGCAAGGGCGTCAGCACGGTGCTGTAGGACCAAGTGATGGGAGGCAGCTGGGCGTCTATGGGGGGTGTGCGATCAATATGCATTGGGGCTGGGGCTCGTGTCTAGAGGGGTTGTGGGGCACAGGTGCTTGAAGCAGCCCCTTGTAATGTAAACAAGCTTCCTTGGAGGCTCATGCAAAGCTTACACGGTGGGTGGTGCATACCCTGCATTGCTCTGCAAGGGGGCTCCTTAATATTAGCCTAGCAGAGTTAGCAGATACAGCCAGAGATTTTTGATCTGAGCTTGATCCTTATTCAACCGAAGTCAGTGATTTACCTTCCACTGGTTTCAAGATGCAGGCTCACACATTCAAACTCTGGTTTTCTTCCTTAAGAAGCCAGTGTGAAACTTTCTGGAGCTGATTCACTTTTATTATTGGTGGTCCTCCACCACCATTCTTCCCATAGAGCTTTAGCACTGGAGAAACTCAGAGCACACCTATGGTTCTCTGGCTACAACAATACTATGGCTTTGCAGAAAATACTGACTGATGTCACAGCTAAATAAACTATCCCATATATACCTGCCTCAGGCAAAATAAATAAATGAAAGTCCTTCTTTCAATGAGGATTATTAACTCTGGGTTAGTGAAAAGAGGTTCTAGAATCCAAGATCCTTCACTAAAATTGCTCGCTCTCTCTTCCATCAGCCCCTGGGACTGGAGTAGGAAGGTACAGCATCTTGTCGACAGCGGCAGCCTATGAAAAGCACATGACTGTTACATTAATTTGTGATGGACTGAACAGAGCAAGTGTCACACAAACTGCAAGGCTGGTATTGTCAAATATTTGAGCAGAACCACTCTGCAACGGCAGTAACACAGCCTGGAGGGTGAGGAGGGGTGCACTGACCACTCCCCCAAACGTCTGTGCTCTGTGCTCAGGGCTTACTCACTGCATCACAATTAAAGTTTGTTTAAGTGTCAGGGCTTTTGTTTGGTTTTTGACCTTTAATGGATGTTGGGTCATGGACGTACTCATAAAACCACATTAATAGAGGGGAAAAAACCTATGTGTTTACATTTTAGTCTCCAAGTGAGATCATGAATGTCCTAAGCAGCGTGACAAAGGCTGCTGTCAGGAGATGGTTTGGGACTGAGCAGAAGCAGGAAGCATGGTGACTCACACGTGACGGCCCATACCTGGACATTTCCAGAAAATTTCGCAAATGTGAGTAGTTCACATAACTCAGATAAGAATTAGGTAAGAATGCAAATATGGGGGTTTTATCTGAAAGAAATTCAAGCTGTGAACTTTTCCAAAACCTCTTGGTCTGGAGTACACTCCCCGTGTACATTCAGCCTTTCAGTCGTGCTTATGTTTTGCTGAAGAAGCAAGTTTGATAATATTTTCTATACTCACTCTTTCCCCATCTTCCAAAACTTCAGCCCACAACAGTAAAATAACATGATCCACCAGGGAAATTGTCCTATTTTTCCATTGTCTACAAGCTAGAGAAAATCTGAAATCAAATCTGAAATTAAAAAAATTGGCAGAAAATGAATTGAAGTCAGTATTAACTAGAAACTTCAGCACAAAGTATATTCATCTGATCAAAGCAATATTCTATATCCCGTGGAAGCTTTTGAAGAATATTTAGAAGTAAAACAAGTGGGAAAAATGTCTCCGTGCCAAATTTGGGGCTGTTTTTTAAACACACATCAAGGCAAAGCCATAAAGCAGCCAATTGCCTGTATCTTCTGCCAAGAGCAGCATTCCCCGCCCCCCCCCCCCCCCCCGCCTCTCTCCCTCACTTTTTCCCCTCCTCCTTCACCCAAATGAATGAGATCAAGATCAAGAAAATTGTATCAGGTCCTTGAAGCGCTTTTCATGTTTGCAGGAATATATACTATTGCACTCACATGAGTACAAAAACGCACACACACACACGTGCGCACACCCAAGTCCTTGTAGATGCTCCTGCTGCCACCACCACCAAGGAGCAACCACAGGACTGTGGAGGTAGTTAGTGGCACAGGGGGGTGACTGAGGGAGGGAAGCAGAGAATTTGGTAGCTGGTGGAGCGCTAAAGAGCAGAAGTGGGGTCGGAGAGGGAAGGGAGAGAGCGGGTAGCATTTGCTCTGGATGCCAAAAATGTCTCCCTACAGCTGTGTGCTAATATTATGATTATTATTTTGGCTGAGGTCTTTTTGTTTTCTTTCCCAAGCTGTTCCTGCTCCCCTCTTGTGCAGGTATTGAGCTTGTGCTGGGCCAGAAAAGCAAAAGAAACAAGGCCATCGGTTTTAGATCTGCTGTGGTCTATCCAAGATATATAGCACAGGGCAGCAGGGGAAAGCAGGAGAAGGGGAGAAAAGGACCATGTTAATAGTCACAGCCTAGGTAAGGACCTTTGACTTCTCTAATAGTTCTAGTTCAGGGTGAAAAGGTGACAGGAATGAAGAGTTTTAATTCCCAGATCGCCTCTGATGTAAATAACTTGGTGTATCTGATTAGCCTGAAGCTCTCTGAAAACATTAAAAAAGCGTTAGTACTAGAATATTTTACTGGAGGAGGTTATGGTCAGATCCTTCTATGCCTCTCTCTCTCGTTCTTCCTTCTTCTGTCACACTACAGTATGTAAATCATTAAAGACCTTTTATAGCTGGCACTAGGTTACATCAGCTCAAGCCCTCTGCATATCACATGCTGAATCAGCAGCCCTCCAGACAGTGCTATCCGTGACAGGCACCGCTGCCCAGTGGCAGCAAGGCAGTTGTAGTTTCTCCATAGCCTGAAAAAGTCTTACATACAGTGAAAATGTTGCTTTTGAGCAAAACTATTCCTTAGATACCCCGTTCCTTAGAATTATTACACACGCACTCACACACACACACACACATGCCCCTACACACACCACTATTCTTTTATGCCTTAGAAAATAAAGCTCTGCACTCTGAGGTGCATCAGCATCCCTCCTGTGCTTGGGACTCCCTGCAATATGGAGCTTCCAGGCACTTTTTCTCCCAACTCCCTAGCACAGGGCAGCATGACTAAATATGAGGCAGTATGGGAACAAGTGAGAGTAGAAGCTGAATTGGTGACTGTCAGTGAAGCATGCTGCAATTTAAATTTTTAACATAAGAGGAGGTGTCAGTCTTAAATTAACACTCTATTTCCACTTTCTATGTCCTTTATCCCCCCCCTCATTCTATTACTTTGACATTTATTTTCACATGTTGCTTCCCTCTGTAAGCCCGTTACTTTTATATGGGTTTTTTTCCTTCCTTTACTTAAAAGTCTCTACAACATTCCACATACTTTTTCCTCTTGGTAGTGTCTCTTTCGAGCCAGCCTCCATTTTCTTGTCTGAAACAGCTACACTCATTTGTCCTTTTTAGGGCCTTGATCCTGAAAACCATCTTAAATCCGAAAACACTTAAGCACATGTTTAGCACTGGGGTTAATTTTTACATGAAGTGCAAGGTAAGCATTTACCTGAAGTTGATCAAAGTTCAACTGCTCTGCCAAACAGGTGTAGATTTTATATACATATATATATATATACATATACATACACGCATGCATGCATATAAAATAAATGTTTTGGTTTGAAACTGAACAGCTTTCCAGAAGGAGAACCACTGGCTCATGAAAAGTATTTGGCAAATTATAACCTCTGTCTCAGGTACCTAAGACATATTGCAGTCATTACCATCAGTCATCTCAGCACCTATCGAGTAAGACCCTGAACAAAACACATCCTCCCTTCACCCATGACACACAAGTGGGTTTTTTTTCCCACCTGTTTGTTCCTGTGCTGCACTACACCTCTGCAGAGAGGAGCAGCCACTGCGGTAGCAGGGCAGCGGGGGAAGCAGGACATCCTGGAGTTGCTCTGGTACGGGGGCACAAGTGTGGCATCTAGAAGATGTCCACCATCTCAGATGATGCCCGAAGCTCTGTGAAGAGGCTAAGGTGACCTGCCTTTGCATGGGCTCAACAGAGCTTCTCATCGGGAGCCTGCAGAGGAGGGTGGCATGGCCACAGCCCCACGGCACAGATAGCCACCCAGAGAGCTCCTTCAGATTGCAGACTGAGCACCTTTACAGCAGAAGGGAGCTCAGAAGATCTTTCACAGGGTTCCCATCCACTGCTACTCATTGTACTGAAAAATTATCCTCAAGTGCTCATTTTTCCATTCAGCTCCCATTGCAGCTGTCTCTCAGGTTGCACACAGAAGCTCACTCATGTCTTGAGCAGGGCATCGCTCCACCTTGACCTGGGCTCCTTTGCTTTGTTGGCTGGGTAGTCTAAAAGATGGGAGTATTCATTTCAAGCACAGGAGAGATGTGGCTTTCAAACCGGAGAATTTTCCTATGCAGGATTCCAGAATGTGGGCAGAGGAGTTTGTGTTCGCTTGTGCTCTCAGTCTCTGCCAGAAGCAGGGCTTGACCCACATGCTCCCTCCACCTTTCTTCCCAGGTGAGCTGCTTCGCTCCATGCTCAGTTTGCTGCATTTGCTGAACCTGTTCTCAGGTGCTCTATTTTCACATTGTATCAGGAGCCTGAACCATGAATTCTGCTGGGAACAGTTTGCTGTTTTGGGGCTTTACAAAGCCTATATCCGTGTGGGGTTTCAGTCGTTAAGCCCATTTAGGTATGCCAAGGGTACCAAGCGCGTTTAGGTACCTTGCCGAACAGAGATTATATTAACATTAATAAGAGCTACTTCCACAGGAAAGTAATTGCAAAACTGGGAGCCTTTTTGTTTTGTTTTACTTTTAATTTCGGAGCCTGCTCTCAGAGTAAGACCCTGGGTGAGGAAGTGGAAAGGCAATTACTTCCAGTGTGCTGGGCGAATTTGCCAGAGGAGAGAAACTGAATGTTTGATGTGTTCCCCAAGGCCAATGTTCTACAATTATAAAAATACACTACCTTCCCTGTAACTCTGTGAATATGAAACGAAGCAGCTTACCTACTATTAATTAGCTATATTTTGTAGTTTTATGGACATTGAACATGGTGTGCTAATTTGCATACATTAGCATGTAATTTAGATGCTTACTTCAAGGTATTCAGTTTTATTGCCATTACCTTTTGTGGCCTATTTCTCTAATGACTGTAATGGAATACAAAAGAGATTTCTCATTGTGTTTACCCTGTTACCTTATACATGAGTTTCAGAATAATGTGTCATGCTGAGAAGTGGGAATTTTCCTGCAGAAGGTTTTGCTTTCAAGTCTGAGCCACGTTGTGACCACCCACCCTGCTGAATTTTCTGACGCCGCCTGCATTTCCTTGGCCGCTGTACTTTTTTCACCCGTGTAAGGACACACAATCTTCTAAAAGTCAGGTACAAGTGCAGAAATCTGCTCCATTGCCTGCACTAAAAAAAGAAAGTCAGACACAAGAATTAATGGGTCCTATTCTGTCTATCAGCACCTAAAGGCACAGAGAGAGAAAAATAATCTGCAGCTGGGGAGAGCAGAGCAGGGTCGAAGGGCAGTGCCTGCATCTGCATTCACTGAGAGGCAGGGAGCAAAAATAAAGGGTCTCTTTTTGTTGCAGCTCAGCACTATTTTAGAAAGCGCAGATACTAACTTAATTACCACAGTTCCCTTTTGCACTAGAGCATTGCAGCAGGCTATAAATCAATACTTCAGGTCACATTCCTAAAAGCCCTGAAAACCAGCCTTTTCTCTCACTAAAGCATGTTGTTTGCTACTCCTGCATCAGTGTCGCACAAGTTCAAGATCAGCTAGGGGACAGGGCTAAAACAACGATTATAAAAAGAAATCAGAATTGCAAAACAGTAAGTTGTACAGCGAGCAAGTCCAGCTTGTGGCAGATACCACAACTGCATCAAACCTTCCATCCTCTCCGAGCAGAGAGGCAGGAGACGCATCGGCAGGTGCTCAGGAGTATGAAATGTGTTTCACTGTGTGCTGAATTCTGGTGCTGGAGGCCAAGTTGATGGAAGAAGAGCAGATCTGAAAAAATTACAGTTATTTCTGCTGAGTATATCTTTGGCAACTTTACTGTACATCTGAAATCAATTATACATGTGCATGCATGACATCTTATTTCAATAAATTGTTGGGAATGGGACTCGGGAGTTGCAAAAATAGATATTTTTTTTTTCCATTTGCTTTTCTATTATACCTGCTGACCCAGATATTTCACAACCTTTGGAAGAGAAAACAATTCGTATGAGATTGGGAAGATATGGAAAAAGCCACTTCCAGCTGAGATACACTTGGCACAGCACTGAACGGCCTAGCCAGAGGGAGGCTTCTTTTTGTTTGGGTTGACGCTGGCAGTATGTGGCCAACAGTAATATCAGATATAGAGAGGACTTGCATCCAGGTGCCCAGGGAACTACCAGAATGAGGTGCAGGATCCTGTAAATTTAAAACCTGATTTAGATACTAGATAGTCTTTATCTAAAAAAAAGTCTTTATATAAAAAAAAAAACCAAACAGCTTTAATGTTTACAAAGTAATTTAGGAATCTTATTAAATGTGTACATTGCAGGGTGGGGGTGGGGATTAAAGAAGTTAGACATCTATTCAACATTAAAAAACAAATTTCAAGGAAATTTTAATTTTCAATGCAAAACTAGATTTTCACCAAAACTGAAATTTAATTTCCAAAACTTGCATGTTTCCTTACCAGGGACTTGGATTCCAGATGGATCACAGCACACTGCTGAACAGCATTATTAGTTCAGGTGCAAAATGGTGCAGATGCATTCAGTTCAGAGCCATCACTTGTAGATTCCCTGGATTTGAGCCCAAATACAGCCCCTGGAGGTCTGCCATACAAGTGGGAGAGCATGGACACATGTCCAGGAGCTCATCATCTCAGGCATGCACTGAGCGGCTCATCAAGATGTCTTTTGATTTAGAAGGCAAGCCTTGGACAATGCATTTTGGACTCCACAAATCACATTTTCCAATGGCATTTGTGAAAAATTTCTGAGAAGAATAGCAAAAGCATGATATCATTTGTAGTTGATGGGGTGAATATTTTTTACCCTTTTGCACGAGTATAAATAGCTCCAATAGCCTGTGACATGTCCATCCTGACAGCAAGGGTCCCCAGAGCACTGGAGCCAGCTTCCTGAGACATTGTTTGACGAGGACCTGGTCTAGATTATGGCATGCACAGGATAAAATTGTCCACGTGCATCTTCACGGTTACACATAAAGACAAAACTAATCTCTTCCTTTCCATTCTTTGTTAGAGAGACTCATGCGTGACTAGTGAACATGTGCTGGCAAGGAAGAGGAAAAAGATATTTCTCTTTTTAAAAACGTTGGTATTCTGATGATGGGCATTACACTGGTTCCTGAACAGCTACAGAGACAGGGCTCTTTTGAAGGTATTCTCGGTTACTAATGCACTTCTGTATATGTTTAGGTTAGAAAATGTTGAAAGGCTCCAGACCAAATGGATAAGTATTTGTGGTAAAATTTGACAAAGCTTCTATACTACAGTAAAAACAAGGAAAAATCCCAACATTCAAAGCTATGCCCAGAGTAAATTTACTACTTCCTAATTCATTGATGTGCTGTTGACTTGAAATCATCAGTTAAGGCGTATAAGTCCTCTATGATAAAATAATGTCTGATACAACTTTTTTTGAAGGCTTAAGTAGTGCTGTAGAAGGAAGGAAACCTCAATGTACTTTAAATCATAGCAGGCTAGTCAATGCCTAAACATCCGACAGCACATATTTGTCACATAATTTACTACAGTGACAGTTATGAGCATCCAATTAACAATGCATTCAAAATGTTGCTGTATTATTTAAATCTGATCATTTGCCATAGCTCATCCCAGTCTTCAAGTAGGTACAGCCCAGGCTTTAAGAAACAGTTACAGAGCTATAAATGAGAAAGTGGCTGGGGATTAAACATTGTGCCAAAACTCTAGAAAACAACACCGGGGTTTTCAGAAGAGAGCTGCAATACCTTGAAAGTAAGATGTAAAGCATGGCTTAGGAAAACCTTCAGTCAGTATTTTCTACATGATATGTAAAAGTAATTTTTTATAATGTCTTGTGCTGTTGTGTGATACGACTGGCATGAAAGTAAAAAAGCCTGACTGGGCCTTGACTGTTCTTGTCATACATTCCTCATGCATTTCAGCTGCTGAAGAAGCCTTCTTTTATGCTCAGAGGGGCTGCACTGTTCATTAATCACAGGCTTGCTCAAGCAGTGCCACCATAAATACTAAATATGCATAAAATTCACAACTGAACCTACACTGCCTTTCCCCCCCTCCCCCTTCCACGGACTATCATATGCAGAAGTGACGTAGAGAAATCCAATAACATAGATAGAATAGACCCAAAAAGAGCACTTCCTCATGTCAAGCAGATTTTGCTTGGAGGATTCATTAAGATGATACTTTTCATCTTGGAATTCTTGAATACTGGAGTTTTTACCCTTAATACAGGTAGGTAGTCTTCAGCCATAGTGAGTGTATGGTTTCAGGTTTAAAAGAAAACAAAAATCCTGTAATTATTTCCGTATTATGTGCATACTTTCTCTAAATGCAGCCTCATAAAAGTACATTTCCTTTACATTCACTGTATCATATTTAGAGCTACATATGCTACCAGGCTAAAGGGCTTTCACGCAGACAGCTGAAAACACCCTTAATTAACAACATTGAACATACGTGTGTGTATATATATATACACACATATTTCTATGTCTGATATGTATAATACTGATTTGATTCACTAATGAATAAAAAAGAAGGGAATACTGTTATTTCTAAATATCTGTCTCATCTATATTCCTTCCATGCCTTGATAATTGCACAGTATGAAATTAACAGTACTTCTGCTTACAGTATGCATATAAATGTTTGTGGATTTGGAGGACTAGAACAAGCAACAGAAATTCGAACAGATTTGTATCCACTCCTAGCTCCTTTGTGGTTTTTTGGTGTAACCTTAATCAAGTCAGAGAAAATCTGCTCCTTTCTTAGGTGATCTATAAAGTGGGATGAGGTTTTTAATCTATATCATACTGATGTTATGAGACTTAGTTGCTGCAGTTAAGGCACTTAAATGTTTTACATGCTTTTGCAGGAGAGTTTCTGCATGGAATACCCATTCCATCACTGTATGAAGGGTCTGTTAAAACAGTACCAGATAAACCTTTCACAGGGAACTTGAATCAAGAGTTATGGATGCTAAAAAGTTCAGAAACTGTGCAATATATTCTTGAGCACCATCTACTGGTACTGAAAATGGTCAAAAACATCCATAGAATCATCAACAAATATGTCGGTCTTCAACAAGTTGAAACTGTGAATAAAAGTAGATGTTTTTTGTTATTTTAAATTACGTTGTTCTGCTCATTTGGTGCTTTGTGATTTGCTTTGGTTTTCTTTTGTGGGGTAGGGGACTTGGGTGTCTACAAAAATGGAAATATCTTGGCCAAAATGCAAAATACAATGATTTGAGATGTGCTGCCACAGCGTCTCCTAACATGCGTAGTTTGCTTACTTTGGGCTTCACGCTCATCAGTTTGTAGACCTCTTTGGCCAGCCTACATCTCCAACACTGCACTCCCTTTTCTTCCCTGGGGGAATCTCCATGTTGCCTAAGCAAAAAACTCCTATGGGTAAAGAAAAAACGAGCCATCATTTAGCCTTGGAAGATAGATAGCCACTTAATCTTTGCAGAAACATTGACAGTTTAGGGGTAGGGTGCATGTCCTGGGCTGACTGTCACCCAGATGCAGTCAGACCACGGCATCACCCTCATCGAAGGGCTGGGGAGCCCATGGAGTTCAGGCAAACCTACAGCCAGATGAGGCTTCGGTGCAGCAGCATTTACAGCTACAGATTATCCTTTAACCATGCCAGTGGGCGGTGGCACTGCACTGTGTAAAGCACAGCTTTGCTGATGTGCCTGCATCCACAGTACGAGTGTTTGAAGAGTTCCACGTGCCTGACAAGCACGGGCAGTACAGACACAGCGGGAGGGGAGGTGGAAGGCAGAGGGTCCTTACTCAGTCCTTATCAGCCCTGGGAGCAGGCGGGTTTGCTGGAGAGACTGGAAAGAAACTTACAAAAGTAGGAAAGAACTGGGTGTTGCTGCAGGTATATTCCTTAAGGGAAGCTGTTTCTTTGCTTGTGTTGGCTGACAAGGCCAGTAAAAGGCAAAGCAGGATGATTTTTCCTGAGTGGTGCCTGCAGATATTCTGCTTTTAACAAGCAAAAGACCACAGCCCTCTGCTGACCCTCTTCTGGCAATGTTAGGCACCGGACTCTCATATTTTTATGATATGCCTTCACAATATTTTGGGGATATTGATTAACTCCTTTCTAAGGAAGCCACTGGATAATCCAGTGGAAGACTTGAATCTATCTAGTAACATGCCAGAGGGGAGTGAACAGAAAAGCCAAAAATGGGAAGAGTAAAACAAGCTGAAATAAAGCTAGGGAAGCGGTTTAAAAGTTTGGTTAATCAAGGCACAAGTCAGCTGAAGTTCAAGTACTATGGAATTGAGGGGCTCAGAATATTCATAACATTATCTTCCTTAGTGTACCAAAATTGACCAATGCCAAGCAGCTGCTTTAGCACTCCAGGACTTTGTGTCCAGTCCCTCATAGCTGAAAGTACAAAATGGGACTGCCCAGGTGAAAATCCCAACTTACTAAAAAATGACTGCCATACTCGAAACTTCTTGCACTCTTTACATCAATTTAAACATTCCTTAGAGCCATAACAAAACCAAAATTCTGCCGACTTTTGCACATATTTTTCTTAAAGATAGAAAAATAAAAATTTTTAAAAAATGTTTTCCAATTTTTACAAATAATCTAAAAGACCAGGATGCAAAGTGTTTTGTATGTTCAGTAATCTACTAATAATACATATGTTTTTTCCCTAAAAGATCTCAGTCTCTGCCTGGAAGAAACATTTTGAACATCATGAAGCCATCTAAACATTTCTTGCAATTGTAGCAAATTTAGGCAGGATTACTGCAGCAATATTCAGGCTTTTGATTCTGCTGACAAAGTTTAAATCCCTCCACCTAATATATACCTCCTGTTTCTCCAAGCCGCAAGGAACACTTTCCAAGACCAAATCTCCATAGCAATCCCTCCGGCTTTTTGGTTTAGAGGAATTTTGGCCTGTGCCATTGGTTACGAGGGCTGGAGAAACTGGGTTACCTGCCAAAAGTCTGGCAACACATGATGATCAGATAAGCACCCCAAAGCCTTGACTCTGTGATTCCTCACGCCTTGAGCCTTTGCACAAGCACCAGGCTCTAATAACCCTCTGGGGGATGCCAGCAACCAGGGCAAGGGCAATTACTCACGATGGTCCAGAGGGCATGGGTGTAAGCAGCTCGTGTTTCTGGTCAGATGCCAAGCTGAGGTAAAGCCCGGGGAAAGAAGAGCTCAGTTCTGAGGGAGTGAAGATGTGTTGCTGTGGTTTTCCTTGTTAAAGCACAAGAAGGAGAGCAGGCTTTAGGCTCTGTAGGGTTCTCCCCCTCCCCCCTTTTCCTGTTTGAATACAAAATTAAAAGTTTAGTTCAAGGAGTTAAGGGTTAGAATCACAAAACTGCCGAAGAGAGGGGCTTCCTTTCTTACCCCACTGCTCTGTGACTAAGACCGGGATCCAGGAAAGATCCACCACGTTTCAATTCCTTCCTCTTCTTCCTGGAGTATGAGAAGATGAGTATCTTTGTATCCATTGATACGTCCTCTCTTTCTTCTCTGGTCTGCCCTCTGCCCAGCAAGCTTCTTACCCTGCTTTCAGCTGTCTCCTCATCAGCCGAACCTTCTTCCCCTCCTCTTTTTGTGCAAGTGTTCAAAACATCATAATCTGATTCCATGCAATTAGGTGTTAAATGCTACTGTGATAAAGCTATACACATTTTGCTTACCTAGTTTTCAAAAGAGGGAATAGAGAAATGAAGGACAAGCCCAAGAATTATAGAACTGGGGAGTTTTTAAGAATATTATCCCACATTCCTGCCACCACATCATGCTCATCCATACCAGCAAATGTGATTCATCCACTTCATGCAGCAGCAATTATTTGTGAAAGCATCCCTCCTTTCCTAAGTGTAAAGCTCTTCTTCATTTTGTTAGGTTATCAAGGTATCAATCATCACAGGGGGGTTGGGTTGTTTTTGTTTGTTTCTGTTTGTTTTTGTTTTTTTTCCCTGAGTGTGTACACAGTGGCTTCTTCAATAGCACAGGTCTTACAAGATTTTGTTTCAGAAAAGGACTGTGTACTTCATTAAAGACAAAACAAGAAACACCTAGAGCAACACACACGCACCTATACACACACAGAGAAATAAATGAGAGTAAGTCTTCTGTGACAGCACCGTTTTCCACTGTCTGAGTGATTACAGAGTCCAATGCTTTTTATCAAAGACAACCTCTTTCTCTCCCTTCGAGCTTTAAGTAAATACTTGTGCTAATTGCAGATAGCAGCAGAATACAGCACCGAGTGTTTTGAAACTGGCATGGATGTGAAAGGGGCTAAACAAGCTATGGTAGATTAAACACTGTGGAGTGCTGTTTTTCTGTCACTGTAAGAGTGTATAGTAAAGAGTCCTGTGCTATTTTACTGTTTCTGCCCCTGTAATGCATGACGGATACCTATAATTTATGACACGGAGCCATTGCTTCATGAGTTGCACTTCCTTTTAAACTGATGCTGAACTCGTTAGTGGGGGAAATGTGACAGGCTGATAGTGGTTTCTTATCTGCAGGTTAAACATTGTCAGAATAATTCATGGCCAGGCAACTGTTAGAACTGTAATGTTTTTATAATTAGAGCTGGAGTGGACTGTTCGCTCAGGATCTGAGCTCCAGCAAACAGGCCCCCATCACTGTCAGTCTGAAGCTTGTTGCCTTCCCATCCATCAGATTTCAGGGAGGAAACGTTCTGAAACTCAATCTGCTGAGCTCAGAGGAAATGTCCCCAGCACTGAAGCCACCAGCACTCTGAAAAGCCAAGGATGACCATATTTCCAGCCATCACCACTCAAAAATAACGACTCAGGTGCCAGACATAAGCTTTACTTTAATATCATAACACTTTTGGGGGCTGTAATGTTATTGCTATTTTTGTCCTCTCAACTTTTAATCATTAAGATATGTGTTTTGAAGCATTTTAACTATCAAGGCCAGAATCTTGGTTTCCAGTTTATTGAGCAAAGGCTTTGATTCCTTTGAAATCCTGTGACTTAGAGAGATGGAGATTTACAAAACATACCATGAGACTCACGGCAAAAGTCACCAAAGTTTACCCTGTAAAGGTCACAATCCAAATGAGGACTTTCTAACACAAGTTTAATTGCTCTGTTGAGCTATATCAGCTTACACCAACTGAGAATCTAGTTGTGTCTCTGATTTCACCAGCACATATACTCCGACAGCTGTGTGAGTTATGTGTAAAGAGGAATTTTTCTGTGCTCCTTAAGAACCACGGTATACTCTAGTATTCAGTACAATGGCTAAAATGAATTCACATTTGCGCAGTCTGCATTATAGCTCTTTGCTCATTTGGCGAATCGCATCGCAGATAGGTTTAACCCAAAACTTCACTGTTGGAATGTGCAAAAATTCCAAGGGAGCATTTTTGTTACAATTGAGCCCAACAGCAGTAAGATCAACTGTTGTTTTTAATACTGACCTGTTATGTGCATCCATTCATTGCCATACAATTTTCTTTCACTATTTTTGTACATTCACAAGAGTCATGGAGGGCTCTTGGGCCATGCCTTCGGAGAATGACACCTGCCTATAGCTTCTGTATCATGAAATATGGCATAAATCCTGATTAGAGCTTATCCACAGCAAGAAAACTGCCTTATACCCTTCCTTCCAACAGATGAGTTGGGGTTTTTTTCTTTCCAAGTTTATTAGAGAAATAAAGCATTCAGTATTTTTAAAAAAGTGGAAAAAAACCACTGTAAATAAATAAGTAAGCAAACACACGTGCATTTTTAATAATGCACGAACACTTATTTTAAGAATAATATTCCTGGAAGAGCTATGATTGTTATATGCCTAAAATTCCCAAATGGCAAAATATAATTAAAGTAAGAACTGTTGAACAGATAAACCTGTTAAATACACAATATTACCAGGCAAAATGGATATGCATTTATCACTTTGCCACTTTAATTACACTGACTGCTGCTCTTCATGCATATATTAATATCTGACTAACATTATGGAGGCTGAAACATAAATTGCAAAGCACTGACTTAAAGGAAGACTTTTACCCAGGCACAGTGCAGTAGTAACAAGTATTACATATTTTTACAAAAAAATCTTACATTGAATCCATTTGCTGGTTTTATTTGGATAGTCATTTCTTGCAGTTCTGAGAAACCTCATCTCCGTAAAACAGTAATTAATGAAGCGCTGGCTTGGAAAGCCTAGCTAGAATGGGTTTCAGATACCGCAACTCAAGAGACTCAGCTTGGGATTCTGAAAGTAGCTGAAGTGTGAAACTCACAGGAGATATTTGGTTTATCTTGAGAAAAGAAAGGAAAGGAAAAAACAGTATGTCATTTGATGTCATTTCTGTTTTCTGTGTAAATAAAGACTCCTATTTTAAGATTGTTCGGATTATTTTGGGAGGTTCTGCCTCATCATCGATTGGCTGGATGTGGCTTGGAGTGGGTGTGCTAGCAATTCACAGCAAAGAAGGTCAGGAAATTCATTCCCATGGGATGAACTTTTCTGAACCTGGAAATGAGCGAAGAGACTTGGAAGTGACTTTTGACCACTTGGACGAATGATGCCAAAGCCGCCTTCAGCACATTGTAATTCTTATAATGTATGCGGCACTGCCTGTGTTTTGGGACTAGAAGCTATTAAATAGTCATTGGGCCTGAGAAATCCCTGGGAATGTGAGGTGTGTCTGAAGAAAATTAGGGAGAGATTCTCACACAGCATGTCACCTTAAGGACCCACTTACAGAGGGCTTATTAAATGTTAATATTTGACTAATAGCTGTTAAAACTATATTACAGGCATGAGTAATACGTGTTACACAGGGTTATAGGCATTTCAGAAGAAAGTGTCTAGACCGTTTCTGTTCCAAAATATCAAGTGCATTAGAAAAGTCAAGCCTGTGAATATTTAACTGAGCCCAGTTGTGTGTATTTAACCACTCAGTCACATCCTATTTTCTTCATGCTCCCCGCCTCACCCAGAGTACAGGAAAGAAAACACCTCCACAGTGGGAATCGGTTCTCTCTCCATAGCGCCCCATACACTAACCCCGGAGCAGAAGACAGCTCATCAGTCTTGTTCTACTTACAGAGATATCAATTTCTTCACTGAAGCCCGGCATTTTAATATTTTTGTTGTTCCCAAGCATTAACAGTTCAATCTTTCAAACTTCTCTGTGGATGGAGAGTGTAGGATTTCCCTTATTTAATACATTAAGAGCTAAGGCATATACAGGAGTTTTGAGGAGTTCTTCATTCCTGGGTTGAAAACCTAAGATCTAATTTTTCAGGTTCCTTCACTTGTTATACCATTCTATGCATTAACAGGTTCAGAAAAATTAAAATACAACTGTAATTATTTAACACCTTGCAAAGCTGCCACTGGGTGCCTGGAACTGACACTGCAGAAAAATGGGAGGCAGATGAACAGCTGCTCAAATGCATGATTATATCCATGGATTTTCCGGGATTGTGCAGAAATTGTGTGCTACTAAGAAGGGTAGAATTGCATTTTGATGGTGAGTATTTGCCACAAAGTCTTGCAATCTCTTCCTGCTGTCTTGCCTTACCTGCTGTACACTTTCCAAATCCTGCTGTCAGAGGGGCACAAATGTTCTGGCAAAACCTTTATTCACTTGTCAGTGTTGGCTTGTTCTTCAGCAGGTTTATTCACTCCTATGAACAACACAGAAGCAGGGTAAGAGAACTCACGATCACATACATAAGTAACACAGACCTGTAAAAGGACCCAAATTCAAATTGCATTGACAACTTGAGGGCTAATATCCTTGGCTTCTGACCACATGATCATGCAACCTAAATTAAACCAGAACAAAAATACAAGAACATTATGTTAAAAATGTATGCATAAAACTGCATAAAGTGGAACCGTAACAGGACTGCAATCTCTGCCTCCATCACATCATCTTCTACTGACCAAACAGGGTAACCAACAGCAACAGGCAGCAGGAGGCTGATACCCTGAGTAACCTGCCCTTAGCAATGGGGTAAGGACAAAGCTTGACACTGTATTTCACAACTATTTGCTTCACAACTTGAAGTAATGTTGCAATTCAGGAACCTCCTGTGCTTTTCCAGATCCATGGAAGTTCAGTGTAGAAAGCTTCCTGCTATTCCCTCCCATGGTTCTCTCTCCATGTTCCTGTCTCCCTAACACCTATATATGGATACTCATCCTTATGGCCTCAGTCCTGGCTCTGTCCCATCCTGCTCCATTCTTTTCTCCCTGCTCCTATAGCCTCGAAGATGCAAAGGCAATTGCAGACAATAAAGCACCTAAGGAATATCAAATTTCTGCCAAACCTGTTGAAACTGAAATTCGTTAGACTGAACACCTTGCCAAATTTGGACAGATCTTCACATTTTAAGTGACTCCTCCAAAGCATGGAGGTGTCTCATTTCCTTCACATCATACTTCTTTTGGAGGAAGCCAATCTACTTGTGTCACTATTACCTATGGGTTGGGGTTTTTTTTTATTGAGTTTGACCAAAATTTTGTCATCAAAAGGGTGACACAGAGAATATCATGATATCAAGAATGCCTTGTCACTGACACCTAGATAACTGGGCAGCTCTACACAAATGAAAAATACAGATTGGAAAAATAATAATTTTATTGGTAAATTACCTGTGTGGTTTTAACAATGCCATTTTCTTTAGCAAAGTATAAAGTTCAAAGAGCAAGTGTGAGGCATTTTTCTAAAAAATAAAATAAAATAAAAACGCTTAGTTGCATTTGAATAGATTTTTATTTTCTTACATTTCATATCGTCATGCTTCAGGAGTGCTCCCACTGAAAGCTGCAAAGGAAGATAATGCATAGGAAACATTATAAAATCTAATCCTTAATTCCTGTAGACCATTCTTCAGATACATCAGCATACACATTGCACCTTTAGTCATCCACAAGTTACAGTAGGTTTGCCTGCTGTATGTATATTACAAGTATACAGTAAAAATTTTGAATAAAGCAAGATTTTTCAGATTTGTTTTGTTACTGTAGATCCAAAAAAATTGTCCTTTCAAATTCAAATCAGGCACTATCTTGTAGAACATTCTGAAAAGTCCCTTAATTTCTGCTGAGAGAATAAAATTCCTACTTTGTAAGGCAAAAAAAAAATGATCCATCATCTCATGTTGCAAGTAATGAAAAAGCAGATTTTCAGCTGGTATACGATGCAACAAGTAGTGTAAAAGCAGATTTTCAGCTGGTATAAGATGCAAGCATTCTCACAAACTCCTGAAAAGCTATGCTGTTTTATACCACTGTGCTTAAGGACAGCTGTGGGGTTTAGAACAATGATGATTATTAGAAAAAATTACAAAGAAAACCACTTTTTTTTTGTAAAGGTGCTCAAAAATGAAACTTAAGGGAAAATTCTCTGGCAGAAATTACCCTGTCAGAGAATAACATAGACCACTGGATTAACAACCACACTATCAAAACATAGCCAAAGGAACAGTTTGAAAAGAATTAGAATATCATTATCAATGACATGAAGAAAAAAAGATAAGAGCAGCTTAACTACTGCCTGTCATTGCATGCACCTAGTGCAGCACCCAGCTTAAATACTAGCCAGGCAGCTGCCTGTGGATATACCCAATATTACATGTTAATGTAAAAGTTAAGACTGCCAAGATAACACTTTTTTTTTTTTTCCCCCCCTGCCCCTTGTTCATTTGAATGGAAACACCAGAGACTATATTAAACTTTTTTGCACGGTGTGTACTATGATTGCAGAATCGAACACCGAGATGTTCAGGGTGGCTCCGTGGCTGACAGCCGTTCCATGCTCTGCAGTGTAGTTAAAAAGGCAGGGGTCAGCACATGGACGGGGCTTCAGGTTCTTACGAAAAAGCCTCCAAACTTTCTCAATGTTAATCTCATCCACAAGTCTTCACCTCCTAGTAGCTCCGCTTTCCCACCTCTACAACGAATACAAGTGTTTGTCTACTTGGATAGTACTGGAATGGAATTTAGTATCTACCTGTCACAATAAATTCTTGGTCAACAGATAGGGGAAAGGCACTCGAAATAACGGGTTTGGGTTCTAGCCCTGTTTTTATGGAAAACCCATGCGGTAACAGCTCCTTTTTACGTTTTCGCCTCTTTGTTTTCCCTCCCCCATCTTGCATTGGCTGCTCAAGAGTTTATGGAGGGGCTGCCTCTGATGGTGCACTTTCATCTCTTGCTCTTCTCATGCCTAGCACAGAGGAGTCCTTCAATGGTAACACTGCTCAGAGCATCTGCCGCTGTAATTTGAATTTTTAAATGATTTCATGTAACTTCAAAATAATTGTTTTCTTTAATGCACTAAATATATCAGGCTGTAACCCACAAATCCTGAAAGAAATAATAAAAGAAACACAGTGTAAAACTGAAACAGATGTCAACTTGATAGGCTACCATGGCTCAAGAGGAATTACAGTCTGTCATTCAAAAAGTCAAATACACAGTGGTTAAATATTCAATAATATTTATGAGACAAACAGCAGTATTCAGAGTTCAGATAAAGAGGCTGTTCTGAGGCATGACACAAAATGGCATCTGTTGAAATACTTCAAGCACAGAGAAATCTGAGATAGCATTCTTCTTCCTCAGGTATGGCAGTCTTTATCGTTTCCCTCAGTAGGTGGATTAAAATGATGACAGATGAAGATCCATTGCCAAAGTAAATGAAGGCTCACGTTTAGATACATAATTACTTGGTTCTGGTCCATTAAAAAATACCAAAAAAAAAATAAAAATAAAAGGACGCTAAAAAACAGGCTCAGCCTGGTAATATTAAATTGTTCTTTGATATTTTACCAACACTCAGAAACTCAGAATAGCAGTGCATTTCTGAGTAAAGATCACAGCCCTGGTGATGTGCTGACCATGTCCCCTAGGTTTTAGTAAATACCTGTTGCAGCATACAGCTTTCAGCTAAACAGGTGCATAAAATTATCTTCTTCAAGAAACACTGTCTAGTTCATACGCGTGCAGAGTTTCCAGGTCCTCTGTACGATGAAACAGGTAAGTCCTGTTGCAGCGCTGAAGACTTGGCATGAAACCCTAACCCTACTGAAATAAATGGGATTTATTCCACAAATTTCAGTCGGGCTTGGATTTCACCTCTGGATGAGAGAATAACTCGATAGCTCATTGGGTTCCTAACCATTCCCTCAAGTCAAATAGGACGTAATATGTTTCTGTGATACTCCTCAAAGCCACTGTTTTTGTTTCAATGTGGTGACAGATGCCAGCCATAGTGGATGCTTTTCAAATTGACTCCGAGTGAGACATAACTTACTGCCCCGAGAACAAACTTTCCTCTTATATTCGCTGAGTGCATTAGGGAACGTTTCAGACATGTTTTGCAGGACAAACCCTTTTGTTTTGCTTAATAGGGCTCATGTACACACTTCCAGTGGGAAAACATCTGTTTTACAAATCTGTCCTCCTAGATATAGCTGGATCCAAGCTTCAGACTTGGGAACTGCATCCAAACATTCCCAAGTTCAGCAGTGCTTGGATCAGGGGGTTGGACTGAAGTCATTACGGAGAAATGGGCCAGGTTTGAGATTTAAATTTACACTTTCAGGACACTGTGGGGTTTTGTCTTAGGTCCAGCTCTGCTTCTCAGTTACGAGCACAGTCATTTACTGATGCTTTGGGCAGGCAGGCAGCACCTACCCACAGCAACGTAGTACAAGCATGTGTCAGTCAAGGGAACTGCTCTCATGAAAAACTGAGGTGAGATTAAAAGTGACTCTCTAATTACCTTCTAGTTCACCCACCGAAGACACTCAGAAACTTCTGCCTCAGTGCACACCTCAGGCAGGCAATACAACAGTATCCAGGCTTCGTTTTTGTTTTGTAGCAGTGTGTTAGCTAGCATCTAAGGGTTGTCAGCTTTGACATATTGTTGATCTTGTTTTAATATTGGGCTCAGTTTAAAATTTATTAATAAGTGGGGAGGTAATTATCTTAGGTTTTTGAAAATATGTAGGTTTGATCCAGCTCCTTAATAAACTGTCATCCAATAAAAAATAAACAAGAAAGAATTGAAAGAAACCTTGATAATTTGGACAGAAGGACCTCTGTAAACTTCTAAAGTGAGGGATTAAAGTCTTTTGAAACATCTGCTGCTCGATAATCTTTATCAAGTCGGAAGTTTCACATGTAGAATCTATTCCTGGAAAACATATAACAGATGTTGCTGTTCATTATCTTACATACAACATGTGAATATGCAAGAGAGGTATAATAAAGGAGACAAAGGTAGCAAAAAGTCTTATGAAGGTACCCGTGTTCCTCCTGGAGACAGTATCCAGATTCATGCCAGTGAAGGGCCCACACTGAAAGTCACAGCTTCAGGTACCTAAAAAATTTAGAAAACACACTAAGCAAATGGACTGCCCAAGCAGGGCCAAGCAGCCAAAAACATTACCCTGAAATAACAAATAGCCATAGCTATTGTTACCTATCTATATCTGTCTACACACATATACATATACATATACATATACATATACATATACATATACATATACATATACATATACATATACATACACACACACACACACATACACACACTTCTATACATCTATACATAATATATAATACGTATATAAACACATATATACCTATATACAATCTATACTCACTGAGCTCCCTAATCAATAGACTAACAATAAAATGTTGCTCTAAATCCTCATTCGGAGAGACACTACTTACCAATAATCAAAACAATGCAAATTATAACATCAGTCATTGTATCTACATGTGACACCTGATGCAAAGAACACGCTGAGGGAAGCTCAGACCACTGATGCTGACGAAGCCGTAGCCAGGCAGCTCCATCTCCAGCTGAAGCAGCCTCTGTCCCCCTCCCTCCCGCTGCTGATGCCCTTTCACTTCTTGCCCTGCACCACACGTGCCAGCACAGCTACATAACTGCACCGTGAGCAGAAGCAGGGGGGAAATTCTGCTAAGAAATACCTCATTTTTCGGCCACATCACTCTTTACCCACAAGGAATGAGAGTGGAGGGAGATGATAGCAAGGAGCAGGTACTGCCTAAAAGGACTCCAAACACAAAATGGCAGCCAAAGGCTATTTCTGTAGCTGTAGTGAGCTCTAGGCTGAGTCTTATCTCTGTTAGCAAAGGGTTTGCCACACAGCTATCGTTTCTCTTTCAGCTTAAAGGGCAGAGCCCAGCCTAGTTCCCTTGTTTACCTCTGCCAGCAGCAAGTGATGGTGACAACAACCATCCCAATATCTTCTACAGAACTTCCTCCCCAAACATAGAAGTAACTTAGACTATTTTTTGGATGACACAAAACCCCTTAAGTGGTGCGAATATTCAGGAAAATTTATATAACATACATGCCACCTAAAATACTGTAGTTCTGTAAAGCTGAGAGAGGCAATTTGTACATTGCCCAGATGAGCTGCCAGGACAAGAACAGCTCGCCACTAGATGAATGCCATAGCATTCTTTTTTAAGGGGGATACATGCTTGTGAGAAAAATCTCCTACCATAAAAATTCTGCTATTGTGAAATACCCAAAGTATTCTCAAAAATCTTCAAAATAATAATAATAAAATAATAAAAAATCCAAAATTCTCTATCCTCCTTTGGGCTACAAAGACCAAGGAGTGAGTTCTGTGGTGGGAGAGTGGTTCTTTTGGGAGACTGCTGGATGCAGAGCAGTTATCTCTGAGAAGGGCTAGACCAAATGCCTTGGGGGCAGGCTATTGGACTATGTGACATAGTTTTTTTCCCAGAACTACTTTGCTCTGATAGATTAAAGGAATCTAGGTTTCTTCCAGCCTCCACAGCAAGACTTCAGTGCAGTACTTTGGCGTGTCTCAGGCTATGGCACAACGAGGCAAGTGTGTGGAGCAGGTGGTTCACCTCACTCATCATGAGTCCAAGATAGATGAGAAGGGAGGCAACTCTTGAGAGATCTCTTGCAGCCTGGCAGCAGTTAAGTCCATCTCAGTGCTTCTTGCAAAGATCTGGCAGGATCTAACCACTTCAAAAAAAATTCCTCCCCTTGAACCCCCTAAAAAACCCACAAAGTTTATTTTAGAGTGGACTTTGCCCCATAACTCCAGAAGCTCTGATCACTATAACCAGGAGTGAAAGCACAAGGTCACTGCTGGTGGAGTTCGTTCTGAGCCAGGACTGCTGGCACACACTCTAGAAGAAAGCACAAAGTAAGCACAATTTTAAAGAACTAGCAGTCAGCTAGACTTGTGGATGTTTTGCCTAGAAGCAAAATTAACGTAACATATTTCTCTTCCCTTGAGATTATACAGGGCACTACCATCCCAAAGAAGCTGGGGTCACTAAAATGTTGGTGTATGGCACCATCCTCATCACTCTTTAGAGACAAAATTGGGGCATTCTGAGTGTTCCTCCTTCAATCAGTTTTAGACAGAGCTGTTTGGGTATCTGACAGGACAGCTCTTTTTGCATCCCAACTGCCTCCCCACTATTGAGGGACGACCCAAGGAACAGAACAGGAAAAGGTATATGGAAGAAATGAGGGGCTCCCTCTGTCAATATGAGAGTCCCATCGATGACCTTGGGTTGGTAAGAACAAAAGCTTTCAGACCTCTGGATCTTTTGCAATCTTAAAAAAAGGGTCATTGACCCACTCAAGAAAGTGTCTATATAAAGAAACCCATTTCTGGGTTTCAGATGCCTGCTATCATCATGATTAAAACTAATAAGCATTTGTGTTGGCAACAAAGAAGTTAAGGATTTAATGGATACAGAGAAGATACAACCTTCCAGCCTAAGGGGCTCTACCCCAGCTATATTAAGCTGATATATCCTAGCCTGAGGAAAAAGGAAGGAGCTTGCCCGTGCAAGACTTAGTATGTCACACTTAGGAATTATTATGGAAAAACAGGAGTTTTCATCTGTTCTTCAAACATGAAGCTTGGGCTCTTCTGTTGCTGACAGAAATCCTTCAGCTCCACCAGTGTTACATATTTGACCAGGACTCAGAAACCCTCTCCCTTCTCTTTAAAGATTCCCAAGCTAAGGTGAATTGGAAAATTATAAAAGGCCTTGTACCCCAAACAAAAAAAGCAGCATTTCCACACTATGCTGTTTGCAATGTATGGGCTCCCTTTACTTAGAAGAGGAGAAAAATGGCTCTGCCTCAAGTTGCAGGTCTCACACTGAAAAACAAGAGTGCCAAAAAACAAGTACGACTAGTACATAGGGGAAAAAGGACATCTCTTTTTTCATGCTCTAGTTTTAATTTGAAAGGCATCAAAATTAATACAATCTTCCATAAATGAAAATTCCCTGGAACTTGCAGCTGTTGAACGAAACTGATGTCCCGTGAGTTTTATAACTGAAAATTATGAAAATTCCCAGCAATCACAGGGGAAATTAGAAGTTCCCCAAATCTGCTAATGAAAATGGTAATCTTGATACTGGCAGTGCTTGCAGGGTACTTGTTTCTTAGCCATGTCTACAAGCTATGTCTATATTAGGATGTAGTGCAGACCAACAGATCATAGAAACAGTTGGTGCTGAGAACCCACAGTATATATATAATTTGTTTTTTGTTTTTTTTTTATACAAGTTTTATCTTGGAATACTTCCACCTCTTGTGGATTGAACTCCCATTAGTGATAGAAGGAGGTTGTGTTTGCTCATCAAATACATCATTTGGTTTAGTTTAATTTCACCAGAATCCAGCTACGGAGCCTGAGACCTCCATGCAATGGAAAGCCCAGCACAAGAAGCACAAGGGTACAATCTGGAGATTTGCTTCTAGAAGGTATAATTCAGCCAAAACAATATGCTCATGTAGATGCCTCTCAAAGAAGATGAGGTATAACTTTGACTAGGCAAGTAGGAATAAAAAAGAAGCAGGGTATCCTGGTGGCGTGGACATATGGAGAGGTTCACCTTCCTGGCAGTATTTGAGCCTTTCCATGCCCATCCAAGTGAATCCCAGAGCAACACAGTCCTGCTCAGCTGGGCAAACTCCACGTCTGCTGGAGTGAAGGGAAGCACAACTTCACTGATTTACTCAATTGAGTCTGATCTTTATCACAATAGTTCCATAAAGCTAAAAGTACCATCTTATTTTCTTATACACCCAGTCATACGAGTCTTCCCATTCATTGTGAAATGCTCCTACAAAAATAAGTATGGCAACTGGGGCTGCCCATGTTTTCTGGGAGCCCTGAAAAGAAAGCAAATAATCCTATTTTGTCCAGAGTAGGAATAATGTAAAAGAGTTACACAGATGTATCCATCTGAGGCCAAGTATTTTGAGTCCATTCCAAAGCTTACAAAAACTAAGTCAAGATTTTCATGGACCAGGCACATTCTGCCTTTCTTCTGCTGTATCACTGGAGGATAAACAATTAATGATCAGTGGAGAATTTATGAGTTAATTATGGATCACTTTCTATCTGACTTGCTCTCCTGAATCATTTTTATTGTAAACTAAACTCTTGCTGCTTTTGTCATTGTCATTCATGAATTCCTGGTAATACCAGTTCTGAGCCTGATATCTACCCCTGATAACTTGCTATCTGACAAATTAAGGAAGCTAGACCTTTTTTTTTTTTTTTTTTTTTCCATACCATGAATATCTGAAGTAATTATGTTAATTGGTACCTGGACTGTTTTATAGAAACTAAGTACTGGAATAATGTAACAAGATGATCAAGCAACCCAGAGATAATTAATTGCAAAAAGAGGTTAATAATAACAGAGCCATCTTAAGGCTTCTCCGCAGTGTAAGGAAAATTGAACTATGTAGCCCCAGAAGATAACAAAACTCAGTCCTAGGACACCATCAGATTTTGTTCTTGGGTGGAAAAGGGAAGGCCTTGGGAGGTATAGTGAGAAAACCATGGCTGTGAAACTGGATTTGGATCCCATGGGACCGAGAAAAGAAGGAGAGGGACTAGAAGAGTCACCAGGATATGGAAGCCTATACTATATTTTGTGGGGGAGTTCCATACTCACCTTATCCTATAATCCTGCAGGACTTCATTCAATCTGTTTGTCTACAAAAGCTGACTCTGGACATGCCAATGACATGGGATCCTGTTTATCTGGCCAGTGCACATTAATTGCCATCTTCCACAGGCCCCCAGCTCTCATCCCTTCCTTCCCCACCTCCCCAGACAGCAGATGTGATGGGACAGCCAGTGAATCTCCTGCTCTGCCTTTTGTAAGTGAAGGATACACCAAGGCATTTCCAGCTTGGTCTGGCCTCGGAGCGGAGGAATTCTGTGGCAGGCATGTGTCTCTTGGCAAGGCAGAGGTCCACAGGCCTTTGGCAGACAGCGGGTATCCCCCCTTGGATGCCGAGCACGCTTCTCCTCGTCTGTGTGACCAAAGCGGGCAGGACCAGGGAGTGGACTCAGCCTCTCCTAGCAAGGATTATGTCCTTGTTTCTGCCATGAAGCTCCCACCTTCAAGGCCACGGAGGAGACGGGAGCGCACAGAGGGCCAACTGCCCTAATGGTGCACAGGCCCGTAAAGGCTACCCGGGCAGAAGGAATTCTGTCAGTCCAAAGATAGCTGACTTCATTGATTTGCAAACTTCCTTGGAAACAGCAAGATTTTTGACTGAGTTATTTTGTTCTGAAACACAAAATAGAGCCGGTTAGAAAAAAAACCCAAAACTCAGCAAAATGTCTGCCTGTCGTAGGATCATAGGGTCACCTGAAAAGACATAGTTTTTCTTTGATAAAGATTCCTTCCAAAGGAAAAAGAATGGTTTTAAGGCTTCTTTTAAATTTGAAAAGTTCCAATCCAGACTGTTCAGAAAGGCATGGTACATTTTTCCCTCTTGAAATTAATTTTTAATTAACCTGCCTGGCTCTGGACACGCTCCAGCCCCTCAGCGTCCCTCTGCCAGCGAGGGGCCCAGAGCTGAGCCCAGGGCTCCAGGGGTGGCCCCGACAGGGCCCGGCGCGGGGGGACGGGCACTGCCCCGGCCCTGCTGGCCACATTATTTCTAATACATTTCTGATTTTTGCATCCTTTCAAGAATTTAATAAACATTCTTTCATGAACTTACCCCACGCAGGTCTTAATGATGACCACAGTGCTTTTTCACTCTGGATACTCATGCCTTTCCTTCTGCGCATCTCATCCCAGTTTGCAGTTGGACTTCTAGGATGGGAATACAAACCATGGTCATCTTTAGGGTTCCAAAATCACTGGATTCTTAATACATGTCATAGAAATATAATCCAGGTTTCCCTTATTAAAATACAGAAGTGTTTGTTTTCATTAATTTGACCAGACTCTAGATTCCATCCACTGCCCAGAGCTGTTAACTACAAAACCCATCCTGCACTGTCTGTCAGAGGTACAATACGTTGCTGCAAGAACACAGATGCACTTGGACTTTCATCTTCCCACAGCCACTGTCATGCATGTTGCTTTTGCTGTCACACCCCAGAGTTTCCCAGACAGGCAAAGCCCAAACTACAGCGCGAATGCTACGTTTCTTCTTCACAAAAAAGTATGCAGAGTCCATACAGGGAGCATCAAAATATCATTCCCTGCTGTGCAATTGGGACAAACATATAGACAGCTTTCTCAACAGTCTGAGGGGGTAAGAAAGGCACTTTCAGCACTGCATAAATTGCAGAGCTCTGCTGACCACAGAATTTCAGAAGGCATGCAGCTCTAGGCTTGAGTGGGCACTAAATTCTGTCAATCTATATACAACCAGCAAAAATTTCTAAGATGAGCGCTACAAATATTAGAAAGACTGTATCAATGGATAGGACTTTACACCACTGAACTATTTAATTGGCAAGATTTTGTATGATAACAGCAACGTGAGGGAAGGATAACCCAGTGCACAGGGTGCTCAAACAGGAGCTCACACCACTGGCCAAGTTGTGACTGCACAACCAGTTGCAACTGTACAGGTATCAGCTCAGCGTGTTCCAGCTGTCAGACTGTGTAAATCACCTTACAGTATTTCATCAGAGTTTCAGTGACCCATAAATCACACATCAGAATTTTAAAGTGTGTTTCACCCTTCTCTCAACCAAGATTTCCTCTGTGACCTTTGACGCGATATTGCATTTTAGCCTTAGTGCAGGCCCCCACCTACAAAAAGGGGCCAGCGCATGCCTGGTGTAGGAGGCGGTTCTGTGAAGGTACACGCTCAGCACAGAGCAAGGCACTCAGAAGCCACCCTACTAACAGCTGGACAAACCAGGCAAGAAAAGGAGCTAAGCACAAGGCAGCTAAACCAGTTTGCTGAATGTTTTGTTGTTCTTTAAACATGGATTGTTCATGAGGGCAGATGTGCTATGAATTAATAAACAGGTGACACTACTGTAAGAATTTCAAAAATGGATATTGTGTGAGAGTTTACATTAGGGCAGGCTCCAAGAGACAGAGGCAGGCACAGGCACACACATCCTTGCATTTATTTGCACGTGCAAGTTCAGGTGCATGTGAAAACTCATTTTTATTTGCAGGTGCAAACTTTTTCCAGTATCAAGGATTACAACTCAGGAAATTTTGCACATTTCACAAGGGTGGAAAAAAGTTTTGATTTCATGGTAAATATTTCATGAAACAAAGACCAGATGTTTGCCTTAGCTCCTGTTTTTACTCTGCCTTACTTTTCCAGCTGGAGTTATTAATTATACCTTTTATTCTCCTACTGCAGCTCTTAACTCTAAAAGATTAAATGGCTTGATTAGCACTGTTTAGCTTTTCCTAGGTGGTTTATTGAATGTCACATTTAACATTCTGGCACCTCACAGATGAAGCTAAATTCCTGTAGCCTTGAAGAAATATGGCTGGTTTTTTTTCCCAGAGAGCAAGAGAAGGGCATTTGTTACATATTTATGAACACATCACATTGGACATTTCTATTTATTCTTTAACACACTTTCACAAACACACAGACTATCCTAGATTATATGTTTGTCTATAAATGTTGATAGGTCTTTTGGAATTGCCTACTGGAAATTTTTTTGTAAAAACAGTGACTGGGAGGGTTACAGAGATTTGTGGAAACCTTGGAATCAACCGAATATTCTCACATGATTTTTCAAACTTTTCTACCTTCTTGGAAGCCTATAGAAAAGAATGCAATGAAGTACACAAAACTTTAGTGGATAAAGAACACTTAATTCTTCATCCTGGTGCAGCCTTATGGCTGTACCTATGCTCATAAGATAGAATCAATAATTCACCATAAGAGATCTCTGACACTGCTCCACTAGTGACTGGTTAAGACAGTGCCAAGATTCATGCTTTGAAATTGCCTAACACCCAAATCCTAAAGCTCTCTACTCAACTGAATCTTGAGCCAACCATCAGGTGATGGCCATCCCAATGTTTGCATTGGACCGGTATCTAAAGTCAGAAGGCTGGTGTGGGATTGCTGTAAAATAAAAAGCAGCCTTAGCCTTAACACACAAGCTATGAAAAGTGCTTGCAAACAGTTTTCTCTCTTCTCCCTCCTACCCTTAATGTCCAGGGCTAACCTGGGTAGCTACCTAGTTAGCTGAAAGTGCTTTCAAAAACCATACCTTTAGATCTATTTAATCCATATTCTTCAACATCTCTTGAGATTCTAATGTTTTAAGGACTTTTTAGAAAATGCTGTAAGATTTCATGTGTTTTCTACCTCCAAGAAAACACAAAGATGACCGACCAGCTACTTACCCCGAGGAAAGAGAGATTACATAGACTCCAACTGCTAGTAACAGAATACAGTAAGAGGTAAAAGTTGAACGCAGATTTCACCCTGCATCAAGACAGAGGTCCTATGTAACCACTGAAAGGTGTTCCTGTGTGGATGGAGTCAATGCAAGCTCACTTTGGTCAATTTTTTGCAATCATACCTTTGGATCCAGAGGCACCTGGCCTTAAAAACCATATATTTTATTTCTTCCAGTTTGCATACACATATATAGATGCCCACAGCAGAGGGGCTGTATCTGCACCACAACAGAGCACAGGGGTGAGGGCACTGCATGGAGCCTGCCGGGTGGAGGAGCTCAAACTACGAAGCTGGGAGCAGCAAGGTCAAACTCTGGGTAAATTAGACAGAGACCCTCTTTCATTCTTTGCACCACACACCGAGCATCCTGCACGCTGGGCACGGGGCAAGAGCAATACACCTTTACGTCTGTGTTTACATACATGTGCCAGGAGCTCTGGCCGCTGGCACAAGAGCAGAAACAATTAAGGTTCACAAACGTTTCTAAACCCGAAATGATTTTTATTTGTCACGGATTATCCCCTCACCCCACTCCCTCCCGTGGTCTCTCACTCTGGTTGGTTTCCCGTTCCATTTACTTCCAAAGTGACCCCCTGAGCCCCAGACAAACAAAACCAGATGTGGGACTAAAATGCTGGTTTGTGTCACTGCAGCAGCCCTTTGTTTTGCCTTGTTTGTCTAGCTCTAGTTTGTAAGAACTTTGGGGCAGAGGCTCTCAATTGCTCTTTGTTTACATCTCATCTGCAAAAGGGCCTCCTCCTTCTTTGTGGGCTCTTGTGCTCTGCCACAATAATGATGACTATTAATAATATGACCTTCAGCTAGCTGGAATGTATTCAGCAATTTAAGGCATTGACATTGGAGAAATCCTTATGAATGCCTGAGATCATATAACCCTTCCATTTGTTTTCAGACCTATCTCCAAGCTGTGGTTAAGTAGCTATCATTTCTAACATTTGCATTCCTCTTACCCCATAGTGTGTGTGGGGGATGGTACTATCATAATTATACCACATTCTTCTGGGTTCCATAACGAGCTATTATTTTGCTAATGGAATATTCAAGCAGTCTGCAGTAATTTATCAAATAGTCCCAAGTCCCATTTTCTCTGTGTGAATCTTTTTGTTCACAGGTAAATTGATGTGTGGGGGGTTATCAAGGCTTTTTTGTAATTCAAATTAACCATTCCACCCCCCTCTCTGAAAAAAGATCATTAGACACAGAATGTTGGGTGGTTGTTTTTTTTTTTTTCTAATGATGTTTAGAATTAGAATTGTGCAGGCTTCCTGTGAGTGGCAATTTCTGCATTTTAATTCATTCTTACAGTGTTTTTGCATTTTAAGGCCTAATTTTGAAAATTTGCCTAAACTAAAGGGGGGCAAAATGTATTCCATTTCTCCTTACAACCATTGTCTGCTCCACTGTCAGATTAAACTGCCAACAGTGTAGAGTGCCATTGAATTGGAGATGAGAGAGAAAAAACACCACCCTCTCCTTTTATTTTACTTACAGTAAAAAAAAAAAAAAAAAAAAAAAAGCCAAAATCCAAGATGTGCACATATACATAGACCACACTGCACGCACACAAACACACCTCTCTCCCACTGTGTATTGCTCCGGGTAGGAGGAGGGGGAAGGAGTGTGTGTGCGTGCAGGTGTGCACACGCAGGGTAGGAGGGGGAGCTGGTACCTCATAAAAGAGCAGTAAGTGCCAATTATTTCTGTGGAAGACAATATTTCTTTCCTTCTCAAAAACTGTCTCTGCCACGGTTCCTCACTTACCTCCTAACTACAGTTAGGAAATTAATAGCTGGCGATGTCGGCAGAGAGTTTTAGTGTAGAATCACGGGATGGCTGAGGTGAGAAGGGACGTCTGGAGGTCAGCTGGTCCAACCTCCTGCTTTGAGAACGATGGCACAGGTGGCACAAAACTAGGAGGAGTGGTTGGTACACCTGATGGTTGTCAGTTAGAGCAGGTTGCTCAGGACATTAGCTGGTTTTGAATATCGTTATGGATGGAGACTCCACAACCTTTCTGGACAACCTGTTCCAGTGCTTGACTACCCCCCCTGTTAAAAAAAAAGGAAGGTTTAATGTTTAAATGGAATTTCCTTTACTTCAGTTTGTGCCCATTGCCCCTCCTCTTGCCACTGAGCACCACTATGAAAAGTCTTTTTCCATTTCTTTGTCCCCCCAATCAGGTAATTATACACATTAATAAGATCTCCCAGAACCTTCTGTCCTCTGGGCTGAAGAGTCCCAGCTTTCGGCCTCTCCTCGTACATGGGATGCTCCCTGCACCCAGCGCATCTCACCAGGGAAAATGCAGGGGAAGGACCGCCTCACTTGACCTGCCGGCAATGTTCTTCCCAGGGCAGTCCAGGATACCTTTGGCTTTCTGTGCTCCAAGAGCACGTTGCTGACTCATGGTCAACCTGGTGCTTTCCAAGACCCCCGGGGCCTTTTGCCAGGCTAATTTCCAGTCAGTTGGCCCCAGCCTGCCCTGGTGCATGGGGTTATTCCCCCCAGGGGCAGGACTTGACATTTTCCTTTTTTGAACTTCATAAGATTCCCCTCACCAATTTCTATAGTCTGTTCACATCCCTCTGGCTGGCAGCACAACCATCAGGGGCATCAGCCGCTCCTCCCAGTTTTTTGTCATCTGTAATCTTGCTGAGGGTACACTCTGTCCCATCATCCAGGACATTAATGAAGACAGGAAACACTAGCTGCAGGATTGATTTCTGGGATACAGCACTAGTGACCGGTCTCCAGCTGAACTGTGCCACTGATCACAAACCTCTGAGCCCATCAGTTCAACCAGTTTTCAACTTACCTCAGAGTCCACTTCCTTCATTTTCCACACCTCATAGTCCACACTTCATTTTCTATGAAGATGTTAGAGGAAGCAGTATTGTATGTGACAGAGAAAATGAAAAGAAAAAAAAAATCATATGGAGAGATTATTGCGCTCATCTGCTTCTATATACGTTCTGTCCATCTCATCTTCTTAGATCCTGGTCCTCACCACAAATACGGTAAGTGGGATCCCATGGCTTTTCTGGGGATCTGCCTCTATAAAGTACATTACACAGGGAGTGCTTTGGTTTTTCAAACCAGAGTTAATTTTCCTTTGCATTTGAACACTATATACTGCCACGAGGTTGCATTCCACTTAGGGTGCCTGAATACAGGAACCTGTTCACTCCCTCTCATAGGAAAAACAGCTCCCACTCATCTGTTGTGGAGTGGAAAACAGAACCAGCTAACAAACCATTTTGGGATCCAGTCTGTGAGGCATGAAACCAGAAAATCTACCATCCATAAGTTTTTCATCCTTGGCCTGCTATTTTGGGCCAAAACTATATCCTGTAGCCAAGCATTTGTCCCAGTGAAGTTTTATATTCAAACTGACACATTACTGGGGAGAGAGGTACAGGGAATTTTGTGACTAGGTGGCCTTTTCTAATGAAAACCATTCTGTTGCAAAGAATTTCCAATTTGCCCCAGCAAGATTATCTTCCTGTAGCCTTAGCTTGGGCAGATGCTGAGCCAGGTATCATCTGACTGTGCTGACCTGTTCTAGTATCTTTACTAAAAGCACTTCTAACTTCTTATGTGCTCTTCTTATTGAAATAGATAAGAATCAAAACAACCAAACGATTTGAATGTCACCAGTTACCAGCCAAACAGTCTCTCCATTCTTTGGTTCACGCCTTCAGAATAAACTGGTTCCTCCCTCCTGTGCTGGATAACCACTGCAGGGCAGCATGGGTTCCTCCTGGCTGTGAGCAGCGCTGAATTCCAGCCTTCCATTCCAAGAACTCACATCAGGTTCTGCATCCCTCAGGTGTATGCGTGCCTACCCCAGCATCTCTTACAGGGGACCTTATAGGTGGGGTATCCTGACGGTATAGCATGAAAACAAACTGGTCAGATAGATACTCATTCTTACCAAGTCACACAAGTGGTATGAACAGCACTGTTACTGGCAGAGGGAGCTGGGGAGGTGGGCAGGAATTTGCAGCTGAGCTAGAAATACCTACCAGAAGACATACAGTCAACAAGTCAATGTGTAATGTGGGAATTTTAACCCTGAATCAACATTCTGCCATGAGCAAGTGAGTGAATCTCTTGCAATTCCCTGAATGTGGGCGGGTTTTTGGTTGGTTTTTTTTTTTCATTTCCATCTTAGAACATATGTTATATCTTATACTATTGTGACACATTTTCTTTGAACAGTATCACTCCCATTTATAAATATGTCATTTGAAGTGGTGAAATGCCAGGAGACTGCTCTATTGCCACATCATTCATTGGACATAAATACTCAGAAGCTGAGCACCACTAGCCACATTTTTAGTTGATGAAAGTTGTGCAATATAAACATTTGGTTCACAAATAAATAAGCCATGAATGTCTTTGACTGCTACCTCCTGCTGATAGCAGCTTAGGTTAAATGCAAGCTAAACTCTCCATGTTTCCAGTAGATTCATGGCATTATGGTTAAACCAGAATTCCCTTCTTTGTTTAGCCCACCTTTGACAGTGAAGGTTGCCACCACTGAAAACCTGCAAACCTGCAGCCTTTGCTTAAGAAAAAAAATCTGAAAAGGTAGTTTGTTGAGAGTTTTCCCCTGGATTTACATTTGCTGATGTGTGGGGTTTGGTGTTGGTTTTGCTGGAACAGACAGGTAAAGCAATGAAACAAAACTAAAGGCCTATATTTTAAAAGTGAAGACATTTAAAAACAGAGGTATGCTTTGTGCAGCACAGTAACATTTGTATGAATACAGTGTCTTGCCATGGCTTTAAAAAGCTACACAAGCCATTATCTACTCTACATCCAAAAAGTTACATTTAATTTATGATTCCTGTAGATAAAGACAGAATTACAGTACATATTTTGCTGGCAAAGATCAGTTGGTCAAAGGTTTCTCTGCTTCATACTGTTACCAACAAAACTGTATGAGAAAAAGTTTATATGAAGATATGCTATTAAAAGCATGCTTTGGCTAGCACAGCTGCAGTTACTCAGGGGAGTGCTGGGGAAGCTTGGATAAGTCTTGGCAGTGCTGCAGCATTGCCTGTGTAAAAGCACTGCAAACGTGAAGGCATTTGCCATCACAAGATACTGATGGAACTGTTCAGACCTAGTACAGATTTGTCCTGCAATAGAACTAAATACAGGCACACCTCAAGACAGGATGATATTAGGTACATACAGGAGACGTTTGGCAATCCATATGTGCACATAATCTTCCCCAGCACTTACCAGCGATGGTCTTTTTGCAACATGGAAATCTCTGCACTGAAAATAATGTAAACTCATTTTGCAACAGGCTGATGAACAAGACAGCACAAAGCAACAGCTTCCAGCTCTGTGAAGTAAAACTGAAACAGAGCAGCCTGCCGAGAACTGAGCATCCCATTGCTAATGCTGTGAGCCAGTCCACTATTCATTCGTAGTGTGACAAAATGGAACAAGGGTTTTGGGGGAGGGGTAGCTTCTTTAGCAATATAAATTCTTTTCAATACTAATTTATGTACTGCAAGAGCAAACCAGCGTGTGTTATGTACACCCTCATGATACTGCTCTTTCAGCTGACTGGGATCCTGCTTTTCAGGCCATTCGATCAGCTCACATTGTCCAGGGATGAATCCTACCAATTTCGCTTCAGTCTCGAGCTGTAAATGGGCACACACACACAGAGGAAGGGTGGTCCAGCAGTGGAGGCACTGTCCCTTGGGGACCAAGGCCACAGCTGCTGCTTTGCCACTGACTTCTGATCTCACAAAGGTCATTAACTGGCTATGGGTGAGCACAGTGAGAATGAAACCTCCCCCCTTTGCCAGCAGGAGGAAAGGAAGAGTAAAAATTGTCAGATAGGTTCAACTCTATAGAGATCCACTGCCAGCCCAGTGTCTGATCAATCGTATTTCGACCATAGACGCCTGGGGCCAGACCCAATACTCTGTACTTCTGCCGTGGTTGATGCGATGGCACCCTGAGCTCTCTTGGCTCATTCTGCCACAGAATGTATTATTGTTATTTGTACTATAACAGCACCTTTTTTTTTTTTTTGTGGCAAATAAAAGTTCTGCTTCCCAGAAGTATCTCATATATACAATGAAATTCATCTCAGAGGAGAGCTGGATGCTCAGCTGCATTGCTTTCTTTTCATCAGATGTTTTTGTGCAATTACATATCCAAAAGATTTTTTTCCAAAATAACACTTCCACATTGCTTTTCTATACAATTCAAAGCCTCCCTGCCTTTTCCCAGAAGATTTTCCCAGTTCAGCATATTCAGTTGAGAGTTACTCTTTCTATCTCTGGTAAAGTGATTTCATTAATGTGGAAAGGACCACACTCAGAGGTTGCTTTTATTTGTGCAGAAAATAGGAGTTCTCCTGTGTCCTGTGAGAGGATGGACCAAGATGCCAATCTTCATTAAAACCTGCCCCGTTTAAACTAACATTCCCCTAACCTTATCTCTTGCTGTTGCTGTGGTCTGGTTAATGCAAAACTCAACTGCAAAACACATGACACTGAGAAGAATTTAAACACACACATGTACGCATAGTAACCACAGTTAATGTAAAGGTCTTCCACAAGGTGACTGTCCCCTCAGCAGTACTGTGTGACAGTGGAATTTATAGCTGGTCCAGGCACAAAAGTTCACATTGCTGTTGTACATTTGACATCCTAGTAAGCTCAGGGAAGGAAAAAACTCAGCTTGCCCTTGATCCTGACAAAGAGCTCGTACGAGCCCCAGCACTGCAGCTGTTTCAACTGAGAAATCTTAATTTTGCTGAAAATCCTTTCCTGCCCTCTTGTCTTCAGAATCAATATGTTGGAGTGAGTTATTTCGTTGAGTACTCCTTATGCTCTGCACACAGCTTGCCTTTGAGGACAACCTTTGGGTATACCTGCTGCCTGTGGGGCTGCTAGTAAAAGGACACCTGGTATTTTGTGGTGGGGATAAGCCATGTGGGCTCCTCCCTAGTCTTCTTCATAAATATGTATGACAATTGCTCCCATAACTAAGGAAAAGAAAATTGTCTTTCGGTTGTTAACAAGACATATTTGTTCCCTTCCCACCTTCGCTTCCAGGCTGACCTCTCTCCTACAGACAGACATGGAGACAACCTTAAGTGACAATGGGACAAATTTCAATTTGTTGTGAACTGCTTTTTCAATTATTTTTATCCTCTCTATTTCTCCCAGCTGACCCAGACCAGGCTGTTACTCTGGCAGCAGTCCCTAACCTCCAGATTAAAATATGTAAATTATCGTCTTCCCTTCCACTTAGACCTGTGTCAGATACACAGTAATTACGAGGAAATGTTTGATTCAGGTTTATATGAGAAGAACATAGTTACTTAGTTTTGTCATTTTCCTTTATAAAATAAACCAAATTTGACATGATGTAATCAATGTTCAGGTACAATATAGATCAGAGAGTATTTTAGATACAGTGGGGCAGCTGCTGTTATAAAAAAAAAATAAATCAAACAACTTCTGAGAATCTCTAGCACCCACAACTTTCTACCTTCCACTGCCCACCTTTCAATTAGTATTAATTCGTTAATAATTAATTATAAATTAGTATTACACTAAAACAATTGAAAGAAAAGCAGGTGCAACACATCAAGTTTTGAATTTCCTTCAAATAATGCACACTAAAGTCTTATAGATTGATATTAATGATAACTGGCTTAAGAATTTACAAAGAAATTATTTCCAAAATCCATGGATATATTCCAGTTTTCAATCACTGTAAAGCAAAATTTAGCCAACATTTTTAAATTGCAGAATTACACTATACAAAGAATGGCTCTGTGCAGAGGGTTCTTTTCCCCGGCTTTCTAATTCCTCTTGGTTTTTAACAAATTCTTAAAAGCCCATTCAGTAGTATCAGAATTAATAATGATGATATAACAGAGGTCTCTAGGTACAGAGAGTTTTAAAAATACAGTGTTGAAAGAGAACTGTACATGGTCAAAGCAAATTCTTTCCAGATTTTACAGGGAAATTTGGAGACGCAGCTAAAAAAAAAAAAAAAAATACTGTTTCCATAAGCATGAATCACTTTCTGTTCCAGGTACTGTTACAGCATAACATAATAGCTGAAAACCTGGAATTTCATGAATGCAGTCCTACATAGTTGATCCAATTTTGCCAACACATGACATAGAGGGTGCATTGCTGGAAACACAGTGCATGTGTTAGTGGGGACGTGAGTTTTCCTGCTGTGAAATGGCATCTAGGTCCTCCTGTGTGCTGCCCACACTGTGCGTGTTGGTGTAGAGGCACTTCAGCAGGGCTGTTGATCCCGCCACCTTTGGTGGGGCAGAAGCCCTAATTCCTACCTGACCATTCCCAGGTGTTTCCGTGGCTTCTAACACATCAATAATCCTTGTGTCTTTGCTGACACATGGATCTCCATCCCCTGGCTCCACTGAGGCGGCAGACCAAAGGACCTCGCTAGCACACCGACCCTCAAACATCAGTGTGCCGCCCCCATGCTTATCTCTAGAGAACTGGGTTTTATCCCTTCCCCCTCCAAATCTAGCCTCAAGCTCTTTCCACGAGCCCTGCTAACTCCTGTCCAAAGAGCCTTCCCCCCCTTTGAGCCAGGTGTACCCCATCTGTCACCAGCAGGCCTGCTGTTGTGTACACCAACATGTGATCAAACCCCCAAATTCTGCTGGTGGCACTGGGAGCCAGGTATTGACCTGCTGGCTCTTCTTGTTTCTTCTTCATCATCCCCTGCAACTGGAAGGATAGGGAACACTACGTGTGCTCCTGATCCCTTAACCAGTTGTCCCAAGGCCCTGAAGTTTCTCTTGATTGCTCTTGGACTTCTTGTTGCAACTTCATTGCTTCTTACGTGAAGAATCAATAATGGATAATAACCTGAGGGTTGTACCAGGGTGGAAAGTTTTCTCTTTACACCTTTAACCTTGACCACAGGAGACATCAGAGTTCCCTACAAAGTGGCTCCATTCTGTATATTGGGCCTTCTGCTCCCTTCAGAAGGGAGTCCTCTATGAAAATTACTTGGGTTTTTTTTTCCTTATGGAAGCATTTTTGATGCAGGGCATAGGCTGGCTCAACACCTCCGTGTTAGATGAACCATCATCCTTGTTACTGTTGGGTTCTGCTTGCAGAGCCCCATAGGTGTTACACATGGGCACCTGGGCAGGTGGGGTGGTCCCAGAGGAGACGCACCTGCTGCACTGGCCAGGGACTTGTCACCATTGCCCCCATCGCTTCAGTCGCTGTGTTCAGCCAGGCGGAGAGCGGGTAAGGAATCCATATCCCGTGTCCTGTCTGCGTGTTGGGCCCACCCCCGGGAAGGCAGGGTGCCATTCCAGTAGCCTATCTCTCTCTTACATTCCCAGATGCTTCTCAAGCTATGCACCTCCTCCTGGATCTCTGTCCCAAAGCGGAGGAGGTCCTCCCCGGGCACAGTCCCACAGGAGCACTCACCTCGGCCGTAAGTGCTGGGCACAGCCAGCAGCTCGGCACCAGGGGAGCGGCGTGTTCCCACCAGAGCTGTGCCTGGGCAGCTCCACCTGCCGTGGTGGGTGCCGAGCTGTGGGCTCCTGGCTTGTCCAACACAAAAAGATTGATGCCATTTCAGTGGGATGCGAGATGAATACAGCACAGTAATTATCCCTCTAGGAAGGGATTCAGGTGTCTGTGACAAACTCTCTGTGCAACTGTAACCACATCGCATGGAGCCACGTACACAAAATTTACATTTGCCAAGAAAAAACAACATAAACCCAGTCTGGTACTTAAGCACAAGTAAGCCTTCCCTCAGTAGTCCGGCTGAACGCTTGAGAGGCTGCCGGCTTTTGTGCTGCAGCCACCAAAAAAAAAAAAAAATCACATAACTTTGTGCATGTCTGCAGACCATTCTGGCCAAGCTGCACATCTTGCAACGCATCTCCTCCCCATGCCCGGGACTTCACAAATTAATCTTATTCCATGGCTGTCTTTATGTACAAAAAGAGTACCTTAATTAATTCCCATTTTTATCAGGCAGGTGAAACTAACTGCTTAGGCATTGCTAGAGGAAAAAAAAGTGACTCAGGTATTCATACTCAAAGAAGCAAATTGAGTAAATCAGGCCAAAAAGCTGTTTCAATCTGATAATCCCTGCTTCATCAACGTGCCTGGCTTAGCCTCCTCCTCCAAGAAAATGTCTAAATCTGGAGAAAAAAAAAAAAAAAGATAGAAATGAAGACCTCTATCCTCAGTGTTTCTTCCTGGCTTAAGCAGCCTCTCCTTCATGCCAGGACAGATAACATACCCGCTGTTCACTGTACAAGGAATCTCAGTGTCTGGATTACCACGTGTGTTTGTGAATAGGGCATCCCAAGACTTTAACCACTAAGGGTGATGCTGTGATGCTCCCTGAAACACTTCTGTATGCCCACAAGCCACATCCATACATGTAACACACAACTACAGAAACATTTCCATACCTGACAGCATCAAAGCACTCCCAGTTTTTTCAGAACCTTTGAACAGAAAAAAAATTACACACAAAAATAATAATGATGTTGTGAGGCCAGGAGGGCCCCCTATGATGCTCAAAAGAGAGACAGAAAAAAACGCTTTGTAATTCTACAGGGAGTTTCCCCCAGGCAGGGTATGCATGCCTGGTTGATGCCACCTGGCTTTGGTTTTAGTGAGTAGCCTGGGCACAATCTTGGTGATCTTCTTTGACCTCCTTCCCGTCAATCCTCACTCTCTCCTCCACGACCTTCTCGGGAGGCTGGCATTCCTTCCATGAGTGATCCCTGTCGGATAACACCAGCTCTTTCTGCAGCATGGCCAGCTGCCTGCCTGAGCCAATCCAGGACCCAGTAACTTAATGTATCTTAGCAAATAGTCAACAGATTGTAAGAATTATTCACTAAAACCACTAAGGACTACAGTCACAGTGGTAAGGTAAAGAAAAAAAGATTTAGTATCCTGTTACCAATCCCTCAGCCTGCTACTTCATATAAATAATTCTGCCTGGGATTTCTCATTATCTGCAGCACTTCTATTTAAAATCCTTCCTAAAAGTCTGGAAAACCAATTTTAGAGAAAATTCCAATTTAAACTTGGTTACAATTTACTTGTTAGATTAATCTTGCAAACTTTTAATGGGTATATTAATTAGACATCATTAATAACTCCCGTATCAGCCGTGAATTTCTGTTGTCCCTTAAACTAAATATGATTAACTTCACTCTTTCTCAAGGGCATAAATTTACAAAAATTAGCAAGCATGAAAGCATAAGCTACTCTGGTATTAAAACTGTCATTTTGTTTATGATTTCCTGTGCAGGGCCAGATCAGCCTAAGAAGCACCCAGAACCTCATGCATTTTTACACCAACATCCTTGTGGGATTGAAGATAGCTATCAAACGGAAACTGCCTCAAAATGCCAATTTTTTCAGCCACACTTCCTATATTCTAAGGCAGTTTATCTGAAAAAGAATCATCTCACCTCAAACTGATCTTTTTTTAAACATTACAGTGTACCTTGAGATACTGCAGAAGTCCAGCGGGTGCTCAGATCTCTAATGCAAAGGTTCACGAAGGACACAGTCCTGGTTGCACAGAATGCAATGGGAAAAGATGCTATTAAAGGTTTCCCTTTGCTCCTATAATTGCAGCTCTTTAATTAACCCTTAGACCGAAGGTATCATCAAGACCCTGGGAAACAGAAAACTACACTGTTCCTAGCATTTTTGGCAGACTCTTGCTTTGCTGCTTCATTGGGTCTCTCTTGCCCTTAGTCCCACAGCTGGCAGCCAAGTCTGTGCTGCACATGGCAGGGTGACCCCCCAGCAAGCCAGCACGGCTCCCAGGTACCTAGCAGCTACCCAGCCACACATGATTCCTAGCAATTCCCATCTCTCACTCTCTCTGAACAGTACTACCAAATTCCTGTCTGCCCTTCAAATACATGTTCTCCACAATCTAGCTCAAGTTTTGTACATGATTCATCTCCCAATGACTTACACTACAAGCACACCATCATCACAGATGCCCTTTTTATCATGGCATTGTTCTGGCCCCAGTTCTTCTTTCACTTGTCCTGACAGAACCACTTCACATTTCAAGAGGTTAAGTAATTTACAAGAAGTAGGTCAGCAAACTGCAAAACACAACATTCCCAGTGCATGAGTCTGCCATGGAGTCTGGTCCTCACGCAAAGGTTGGTAAGTCACTTGTTGCCTTTCCTGCCCGCACATCCCCCCCAATATGGAGGGTACCCTCTCTTGCACACAGGGCTCATTCAGGCCATGACACTGCATTAAACCCTATGTAATCAGATTTAGAGCTAAATATTCAGGCCCATCTAAGAGGGAGCTGCCACAACCCCATGCACCTTCTCAATTGTTCACACTCCTGTCTGCTCCTTCCATATGACCCAACAGTCTCCAGTGCTCCATCAAATAAAGGTGAACACAACAGAGCATTCAGTGCTCCCCATCTGCACAGGACAGATGATGAATCAAACTTCTGCCAACCAACCATTCCCGAAGGGAGAAATCTTCGGGTGATCAATTGGTGCTTCATCAAATGGACCCCTTGTCCTTGCAGCTCCAACTCTTCTGATTGTTTTCTGTTAAATATCTGAGACAAAGAACTGCTGACCTCAACTTTCAAACTTCAACTTTCAGCATCGATCAAGAGCAAATAATGGATAAGCCCTTGACAATACATTTCCATGCTATATCACTTTTTCTTCAGCTGGTGTATCAAGTCACAAGGATGCAACTCCATCCCCAGAGACCACAGAGGTCTTTGAAGTTCCTGTAAACTGAGAGCAATCCAGAACTTTATGCACTTAAATCATCTTCCCACTGCTCGGGACACCAGACAGTTGACAGCCAGTGTGTGGGACCACTTATATAATCTCAGGCAATCCACAGCACAGCTTTCAAGCTTTCAGAAAATTAATTAATTCAGGATAATATAGCAAACTCGGAGCTGGGAAAGGAACCATCATATTTGTTGAGTGTGTTACAAATTCATATTGTATTTATATGGTGAGAAAAACAATATTGGATGGGTTTTTTTGTTACATTCATTTGCTTGAGAAAAAGATACTGAGGAATCAGTGGGCAAAAAGCTAAAGCTAATTTTGAATGAGGCAATATGTAAAGCGAATGCCTTCATATAAGATAAGTTAGTGAATAACTATTGCAGCTATTTAAATGTTTAAGTCTGGGAATCAACTGTGAGAAGGTGGGGAAAGAGATATCTACATTTTTCTATGCTAAAATTTTTTTGCTGTAGGTATTTTTCGTATTGCACAGCTTCGTCTGGTGACATCCAACTGATTCATCATTTTAAAAAGAAATAACAAACCTTCAGAACCGCATCCCTTTCCAGTTGAGCTCAGTAACATGGGAGAGTGGGGGATACTGCCTTGCCTTTTCTCACAGTGCAGAGCTTCACGTTTTTAGCAAGTTCTCATTTTCTAAGCACCAAAAAACAATCTCCTTGGCAGTTTTCCTCCCTGGTATGAACCTCATTTTCAGCAGGCGAACGCCTGTCCAGCCAGAATCCACTTATTTCTTATGCTAATACTGAACCTCTACAAGCTGACAACAAGGAGCTTTTTTTGTATCTGTTACATTTTGGGGAAACACAGCCTCGCCGCATGCACCAGGGCCTCAGACTTGCTCATATTAGCTTACGCCATGGAGGAACTTGGTCTAGTAATTCCCGATGTTGGCTCATCATTGCTAAACTATAAATGGATATCTCCTGATTGGCTGGGTGCCCAGGCAGCTTTCTTTTAAATTCTTAATCCCACTTTAACAGCATGTTCTTAATAGAAACAAGTGGTGGTTTCCATACAGTATCTAAGTAACTAAATAAAGCACAGCTACCACCAATTACCTTCTTGCCAGCATGACTCGCCAAAGTGCTGAAGACTAAAGGCTATCTGACAATTCTGTTTCTGATGCTGCTATTCCTGCTTTTTCCAGCCAGCTCTTCATCTTTCTCCCTCAGACAGTCAGTAAGAAAGTCACGTTCTGCATCACCCACCTTGGTGCAATGACCTTAGGGTGGCCCCAACTAACCACATTCATCTCACCATTGTACATACCCTCATCCATTTATGACTCTTGAGTATCTCGGTGCCTTCCATACACCTCTCCCAATATTCAGGTTTTCTCCATAGGTCCTATACTGCTCACCCACTTCATGGGCAGACTTGATTCTCCTTTTTATGGCTAGAAAGGGTCAAGCTGTCACGGTAACATTTATCCCCACAGATATTGCCATTCTGTCTGTTGTATTTCCATTAAAAACTATCCCAAACCTCACCTGGTAAAAATGTTTTATACCGGGAAAAAAACAAGGAGTACATCAGAAAATATATGGAGCTGGCAAGGAGGAACACCAAAGAAGGGTTCCATTCTGGAGTGGCCAACTATATACATCAAAAACATTGAACAACACTTGATGAGAGAAGCCAAAGTATCTCCGTTGTAAAAGAAATACAGCCCTCTTGTCACAAATACACCTCCTGCCAGCTTGTTCTTTCACTAGTAAAATATATAAATACATAATGGCATTTCTGATCTATAAAAAAAACAAAAGCCTCTTATCCGTATACTTTGTAGGCAATAAAATGTGGGCCCATGTTTCCCCATCTATTTTAAGACTTCCTAATGTAGTTCAGACGTGGAAGCTGGGGGGAAAGAACATGTATCAGAAACTTGCATTCTTCTCCGTAGTACAGGTTTTAGCCACATTTGTTACAATGCCCCAACTTGTTTACAACTCAGTATTTATTTGTATACTTAAACAACAATGTAAGCCTTGTTCACTGTTGCACTGTAGAATTTATGTGGCTACAGCCAGTACCCCAACTGCGAGTCAAGAGAGCCTGATCTGGGACACTAAGCTTCTTCGGAAGGCATAACCCATCCTCAAACTCATGAATAATGTCCGTCTACTTCCATGGTAAATGGATTGTGTAAATACACATGCCTGAGTGATTTCTTTAATCAGGGTCTTGTTTTCTTTAGCGAGAAGTCCAGAAGCATTCCCATGCAACCAGTTTGTTTCTTTTTTCTCCCAGCTGTGAACTTGCAGGCCATCCAGGTCTTCTGACCAAGCACTGCTGGCATGACCTGGGACTCTGCACGGACACAACAGGGAATGTGGCAGGTTCACGACACTGGGAAACTGCAAAAAAACCCCACCAACTACAGTAGGTGTGCAACCCAAACATTTTCTGTATCTCTTAGTCCAAACATTGTCAGAAGCTGAGCACCAAACCATAGACAGGTTTTTAACAAGAAACCTTCTCCCGTTCCAGCACAGCATCCATTCATTACCTACTTTGTTACACTAGTCACTGTCTATTGAGCATTATATGTTTGTTTATTTTTTAAAATAATGTGGTTACAGATCTATTTGCCTGCAAAAAAATAATAAAGAAAAGCCTTCAGAGATGTGATTAGCTCTGAAGGTTGTGTTAAAGTTGGGGAGAATAGAGACTTTTAACAGAATGTGGGAGAATATGTGTATATGAAGGCTGCCAATATTTCAGTCGAGTGGATTTTATTTTGTATTCTGTCTGGTTTCACTTATATGATAATTGAAGGGAAATGGTGAGAGAAAATAAAGCACTTTCCCATGCTGTGTCTAAAGCTTTTTTCATGATTAAATGTCATCATGTCTCAAGAGTACCAAAAATACTGGTGAAGGCCATCTTAATTTTGAAAAGCAAATATGCATGAGAACTGGTTGTAGCTGGACACAGTTTTGAACTGCAGCAGGTCTGCTGTAAGCATAAGTTTTATCGTGACGTGCCCTGGAGAGTTTCTCTTAGGATGTTCAGGAGAAAAACAGTAAAAGATCTTTAAATCCAGCTAAAACACCCCCTCTGCATGGAAGACTGGCCATATCACTTGTTTTTGTCACAAGTAAAAATATCACTAAAGGTGTAACTGTAGCTTACCCCATGAGAGCAGCGCTGGTCTCTGCTCTTACTCCGACAGATGTACCTTTTGTTTATAAACGAAAACGGTTGGCCCTTAACAGGAAAGGAAAGGAAGGAAAAAACCCAAACAAACAAAACAAACAAGCAAAAAAAAAAACAACCCCCAAAAACCCCCAACAAAACAAAAACAGAGAAAAGCAAGCAGCTAAGAAAAGCACAAAAGGGAAAAATGGGACACAGAAACAACTTGTAGAACTTAATTCTCCAGCTGATGACGGGAAGTTTCTCCCGTTCCTACTGACCTGGCTGGGATTGAATTAAGAACCTGTCTCCATATATCAAAACATTTCATTCCCGTCCCATATGACTCAGGATCCAGTCGTCAAGTATATACATCAATGTATATATTCATACCTCATGGATGTAAGCATACATCCAGTCCTAATCAAAGCAGGCAGCTTTAATTTCTCGATTTCCATGCATTTCACTGTCGTATTTCTATGTTCCCTTTCACTTGGTTCTGGAAATTTATGTTGTTTGCTACCTAGTTTCTGTGTCAGGCATTCAAACACTGGCTGCCAGCAGGCGGGCTTTCCATGAGACAGCGCAGTTCTTCCCTCTCCACCGGCAGCCTGTCCGGGGGGAATGCGAGTGGTGGGAGCCCAGATGGAGCACTAAAGGAAGGTGACAGCAAAAGCCTGATAGCTACCACCTGTAGACGTGAATTCAAACTGATGTAGTTCTGTCCTGCATCAGCTATCTGACTTAGCTTGGGGTTTTAAGGGGAATCTATATGTCCGTTGCCTCAGTTTCCTTGCAAATTGGGACAAAGTTTTTGAAACAGCAAATCCTTACTAAAATATTAAAAACTCCCATTGGTCACGACAAAGGCCAAGTCAGCTAATTGATTAAGAGATTACTATTTTATTATTCTATTTTACTCACTTCAGAACTCAACCATGACGGTTTGAAGAAGATTTTGGTCTGTTAGCACATGCATTTGGACACTATTTTATGAATTTCCACTATGTTTGGACTTCAGAGGTCTCTATTCCCACCAGAGAAATCTCACAAGATTCCTATTATCTCATTTTCCCTTTTTTTGGCCTTGCACTTTGACTCTGGCATTCTCAAAAGGACACTTGGCTTTTTACATTAGGCTTCAACCACAGACTGGTTTTCTAAACAATAAAAAACAGTAACTCCTAGTCCATACTTGTCCAGAGTCAGAGAGACAAGCTCCACAAGCCAAACAGATACAGTGGGAAAGTATAATTTAAAACATTCCAGACTAAACATTTTAAAATCAGACAAAATAAATATTTCAAAGCACTAACCTGTAAACCATTGCTTGCTGATTCTGGAGCTTGATGTTGTTACTGCTGTAGCTCCTTGTTAAAAGATCATGAATCTTTAATGCTTTCAGACATCCTACAGATAACGCGAGCAGTGTACATTGGCTCACAAACTATTTGTTGTCCTTCAGCATAACCTGCTATATGCAGTGTTGTTCCTTGGAAATTTGGAGTTTTGACAGTTAATGGAAAGGCTGCCCTTCCTAGGATCAGTTATTTACTTTTTTGAAAGTATAATATTTTGAACAATGAGTACTTGTAGCTATATGAGATAAGAATATTAGGCTCAGGGCAGCAGTTATAATAGGAATTATTACTCCTATCGTTCCATGGATAAAGATGTTGAGGCAGGCAAGGGTTACCCTGGTATCAGGTAATTGCTGGGAGCACAGGCAAGGCACCACCAGCTCCAGGCCACTTGCTCCAGCCCATCCAGGAGGACAGGAGGGTGGCTTGAGCCGCCAGCAGCTGGCAGGCAGGGTGCCCAAGGATCACAGCAGCTATGCTGCTGTAAGTCTCAATCATGACAGAGCATTTCATTGCTCACAGCTCCAGCCGGAACAGGAGCAGGGTGAAAGGAGCCAGCTGAAGGAAGAGCTTAGGGCTGGACAACAAGGCATTGCTGCTTCTCCCAGGTACTTGCATTTCCCAGACCTCTGTGGTTCTGCCTCCTTGGACAGACTCTCACCAGGCTCAGAAAGAGATGCAAACACTATCAGAATATGGGCGGCATCTGCTGTATTCCACAGGTTTTCTCTCCAGAGGTTTGGGAGGGTTTTTTTTTTTGAGAGATGGGGAGGTTGTTAACTATAGGATTAAATTCAGTAGGGTATTCAGCTCTACAGGCCACTTAATAATTCAGCATCACTTAACCTTCAGCACGCAGATCAGACTACAGCCTATGCAGAAGTGTTCATGGTATCAAAAATGAAAGTGTTTTGGGATTATCTAGGGCCTGTACCCCAAGCAAATCACCTGCCTAAGCACTAAAACCAGGAGTGTAGATAACGAGGTATCAAATCTGGATTTATTATTCCACCAGAAAAATGAGATTTGTCTTTCATTAAGAAAGAAAAAGACTTGCAGCTCAGGAGCCTGAGGAAAGCTCTGGTAAAAATGTCTTGCAACTACGTAACAGTAGATGTCTGTACCAGATGATTTCATGCTCCAGTGGGATGTTTATCATGCTTTCAGTGTCACCAACAAGTAAACCGAGAGGTCACACAAGCTATTTCTAGAGCCTTCAGAAGGATCTGAAGGAGTCAGATTTTTCCACTGACCAATGGGAAGGACATCACTATCCTTCCACTTGGCTTTCCAAACTGCTTTACCCAGCTTACCTAGGGAGAAAACATCTTGTGAAATGAGTGAGTCATTAAAACACGGCATGCACCTGGTGCCAATGAGGACAGGCACTGTACACTACTACTATTACTGTCACATGCAAAATTAAAGGCTGAGCAAAATACTTCTCTCAGTCAGTAAGACACAAAAACTTTTTTTTCTAGCTTTACTCTGGGATTCTGACAGCAGGAGAACTTATGTATCTAAGTACCACTTACTCTTGTAAAGTTAGATCTGATGACCCTGCTCATGCAAAATTCCCAATGTTAGAGCAAATTTGCAGTTTGGATCTGCTACTGGGGTTGACACATTCCTAAGAAGGAAACACTCAGGAGCAGGTGCTGTCTCTGAGCGAAGACTCAGAGGCCAAAATGTAGGCCACGAGCATGACAACATCGTATGCCGTGCATGCTGAAGCTAATAATTTTGTATCAATTTCAATTCAGTGTTGAAGGCCAAGCATCCAGCCCAATTTGAAGTGGTAAGCCCAAGAGTCCATGACACAGGAGGAGACAAAAGCTGTCCATTTTCATGAGATAAGTTAGTAATTTTACAGTATTTAATTAGATATTACTAGGGACCAGGTCATAAAGCAAAAAGAACAGTATGTATTATAGAATTATCTATAAGCCAACAGACAATCACAGAAGTGACATCCAAAACCACCCTGTAGCATCACTGCTGGTACAGGACATTTTATAATACTAGATGCAAGTGAGTGCTATACAATCTGTGTGTGCCCATGTACTTTAATTTTCTCACAGCAAAAAAGCTATTCATTAATGTGACGGTATATGACATAGTTGAGAACCACCAGGAAAAACATATGCACTACTCTCATGTTTCCTGTTTTCTAAATGGAGATTTGTATTAAGAGATGACATAAATTCCCAGGCTCTGTAAAAAAGCAATTAGCTGGTATGCAACCGTATACAGTAGGGAAGATTTTAAAAACTATCTATGAAATCTTTTTCAGCCATCAGAAGGAAGCAGCAAGCTGACTTGCTACCTCTTAAAGTAAGTAGTTACTACTGCCTTCTTTCAGAACAAGTCCTTGCATGGATATACTTTTTCTGCAATAAGAATATCAGCACAGAGGTTTTATACAACCCACAATTTCACCCCTGGAAAAAGAAAAGAAAATCCTAATACCTCTTTGCAGCATTTATTTCCGAGCAGCTGTATTGTAGATTCCCACATGTGGACAAGTTCTTGCATCAGTGATCATGGGTTAACACGATACACTACGATGTTGAATGTCGCCATTTATAAGAATAAGGTCTATGCGTGCAAACAAATAAATAATTGTGTCATTAAACATCAGTTTTGCTATCTAATAGTAAGATAATTATAAAAATCAATTCATTAGTTCAATGGGTACTTCAGTGGGTACTGCCAGTTACTTCTCTTAACCTACTAACCCTTCTCATAGCAAGTGTATATGTTATCCTTCTTCCTCACTATGGGAAGATATCAAATAAGCACAATCATTCCTAGTGTGAGCAGCACTTACTACATCTTTTTCTGAAATGCAAAAGGTACCACTTAAATTACATACTGTAACTAACTGACAAGAACAAACATGCTTCGTGAACTTGCCCATGGTTTTACCAGAAGATGACAAACATGGTTTTCTACTGCACTGCCTAAAGCAAATTAGCTGCACCCCCCCAGTCAGCTACTGAGGGACTTCAAACACATCCACCACTGCTCTGCAAAGTCTTAGATGTAAATAATGAAATTATCAAAGGCAAAGGTATACAGTAATTGCTGCACAGCTCAGGAAGACAAATGCTGTATGTTCTACTACTAAATACAACACCGCACACCTCATCAGGTGAAGCATTTGATCTGAATTGTCCTATATACCAAGGCCAATGCAGAATATATGTACACCATAGAAACAGTCAGCACTGAGTCACTTTCACTTGCGCTAAATCCAGAACCTGAACTCCTAGAGGTGTTGCTGCAAGGACACTGATGCTGATTAGACATGACACAGGAATGAAGTAGACACACTTGAAAATATTAAATACTGCTCCCAGACTCATGCTGGTAAGCCTGTACAGCTGCTGTGCAATACCAAATGAATATACTGGTCTGGATCTGCACTAAAGGTCGTAACACCATGTTCGGTCAAATAATGTAGATGCTGCAAGGCTCCCTATGCTGCCTCCATGTGAAAGAACCAGGTGGAGGGTGCTTAGCTCAAGAGTAAATGATGTTTACTTTTAAAAGAACCCATTTCCACTAGCAAGGCAGAGAGCAGAAACAAGACTTGCATTCTTAAGGGTAATACATCACAACTTCTCACATGAAGAAAATCGTGCAAAAGCAACCATACCTGGTGTATGAACTGCTGGGAGTTTGTTCCCTATGTAATTCTTCCACCTTTCGAAAATACTCACAGTGTCCGAGTGCTAATCCACCGCTTGTACATTGTCTCTCTGAATGGCCTGGGTTTCCAGCCTGAGACTTTTTCTTCTTTCCACCTAGGAAAACTGCATCTTAAGAATAAATCTTATCATCAATTGTTTCAAAGGCAAAATATTTACTACATTTTGAAAGTGGTAATCCTCATATACCTCCATATTCAGTGAGATGCAGGGACATATCTGAAGGACTAAAGGATTAATATGACCATATATTCCAGATGAGGTAGCAGAATTCCGTTTGCTTTAAGAAGTGCCTGTGTGTCTGTTTTCCATGTTCTTCTAATGAGTATTGCATATGGGTTTTAATGCAATGCAAGAGTAGAGCATAACGTAGGTCGGTGTGATCGATATGGGGTAGTGCATTGCTGCTGAAAAGCCAAGTGGATGTGGCCAAAGTGGAAGAAGCAGTGCCCCTGTGAAACTTCAACAGCTGTAGGAAAACTAACAGTTCAGCAAGCTTTAGTAAGCTATGACATTCTCTGCTTTGTTGTCACTGTCGAAATATGCTTGCATGTTCCCTGTCAGCCATTTCACTTTGTTGACTGAATGAGATGTTTTGCAGTCCTGGATAACAACAACAAATTCAAACCCCAACACTCCTTGCTTATAATTTGACTGCATTCATGAAGTATGCCACATCAACCCACCAAAAACAGCACAGCAAACCCTCTATTCTATACACTGTAAAATCAAATTATTACAGCTTTTCAATTAAGGAGCCCAAGATCTTCCCTAACTTTTTCGTAACTAATCAAATTAGTTGTAGTTCAAGGATATTTCCTTTGGTTTGCAAAGCATTCTCTGCATCTGCCCCGCAAATCCTTTCTTCGGCTGAAGCTGAGGACAGACAGAGCTCAGAAGTGCCGACCACCGAAGGAAGATGCACAGATTTAGCTGATGTCCCATGAATGCTGTTCAGCAGCAGTTATCTGAAGGAAAGACGTCCTTTGTCACTGTGGCTGCCTAGGTATGCATTTATTGATCAGAGTATTGAGGCTGAAAAAACAGAGACAAGAAAACAACATTGCACGCAACACACCAGGTATTGCAAGACTACGGTGTCAGTTTGATGTGGAGGACATTTAATTTTTATGTCATATTTGAAGTATGGCCAGTTTCCATCTAATTGCTAAGAACAAACTATGTGGCAATTTCAGTGAAAGCCCTTAGGCTTCAGTCATCTACAAATGTGTTTGAAGTTTTCCACAATCCAGCAGATGTTCGATCTCTCTTTTTATTATTTTTTTTCAAATCTGATAAAAAAAAAAACCAAAACCCCAAACCACAACTGTTTCATCTTATGCTTTTAAGGTTGCTCAAAAGTCTTGCTCATGATATACTTAAGATTGCACTAGAAAACGCAAGGACAACTCAAGGTCAAATCTATACATCATGGAGATGGAATAGCCTGTTTCCTTCACTGCAGCTCACGGTCTAGAGGACAGCAAGGGGTGAAGAGCAGAGTTCCTTGCACAAAGCACATGGCATTGACCTCAGGTGCCCTCCTATGAACATGAGAGCTGTTGCAGGGAGGTGATGGCAAGGGTAGCAATATAGTACTTTGTAGCTCCCACTCTTGAACAAGGCAGGGAAAGAAAAAATATTTCAGCCCTCGAGACATTTGCTGAGCTAATATTTTTTCCTCTTCTTTTTTCACAGCCCCAGCATAGTTACAGTAATGAACTATTTATGCTGGTGCAGCTAACGGTCCCCTAAGCATAAGAGTCAAGTCATCAGCCATCTTAAGTGCATTAAAAAAATAAAATAATAATAATAAAAAATGCGCAGTTGCCTTCTGTCTATCTGTCTGCCTATCAGCCTGAAGGATTCATTATGTACAGCTCCTCTGAAGAAAGTTGCTGCTATGACATTGATGGCATGCGTCAACACACAGGTACAGATAAGAGGTGATGGATGTAGTCGGAATTGTCCTCCATCATTCCCATTCACCTTTTTGATTGGTCCTCATTTTTTACCTGTGGCAGGGAATAATTTAAAGGCACACTCATGTTTTCATAATTAAATGATCATATTCTTTCAGGCGCTATGGAGATTTCATAGTGGGTTCCAAGCATGTTGGCTTGGCTCTGGAGAGATAAGGGCTTTTTCCTCTGAGCACCACCTGCTTGAGGACTTCCTCCTTTTCTAGACGTTTTTCTGCTCAGGACCTGTACAGATAGCAGTCTATGAGATGGAAAATAATGAAAGAACATATTCCTTGGGGTCAGATTGTCTGTGCTGTCCTTTCTCCAGAGTATTGAAAATGAAGACCAGATTTTCAGTTCCATCCAAAATTCAGACAGAAAAAAGGAAAGGCTGTACCAGGGGGATAGAGTGTACTACAGTATTCCTTCCTCCTCATTTCTCATTCCTGTGTATACTCAAAAGTAGCTTGTGTCTTGCTGGGGCTGATGGGTGTAATACAGGTCTGAACTTAAAATTGATGTTCACAGCAACATCAAGCTGAGAACCACTCTACTCTGGTCTTAACTGAGTTCAGCTAACCTGATGCTGTAGGAGCAATTTCCTAAGAATTCAACTGTTTGGTCCAGGAACATAGTCGGTGTGTAGAATCTTACAACTTTAACATTTCAGTGCCCTGAATGCAGAAGCATTTAAGGTATCTCCTTGAAAAGCAAGCTGCCTGCATAAAAATACTTCACTATAGCAGGTATTGGAGGAACTAAAGAAGCCATCAGAATATCAAGCTTACTAACCCCCTGGATGTCTTTGAAAATGCTTTGAAATACTTCAGGGGGTTTATGATTTTTCATACCTAGTCCTGCAATGCTCAGTTCTGTTCGTGATGCCCTTGCAAGCTTCAAAAACCATCACTGATACTTGGGGGACTGAGAGTAATATGCTTAGGTTTCCAGCTGCTAGTGGTAAGATAAATTGTAATCGATACATATTGAACAGTGTCTGGTACCAAAACATGCCAATTTCTCAGAAATCGTATTGGTCTTATGTTCACACAACAGCCATAAACACCACCACTATTGGTCTGGCTGCTCAAACACGACGGGCAGCTTCACAAAGTCTGCGTTCACCTGTAGTCAACACACACTGGCCACTGTTTTATGGAGATGGAAAAAAAAATTAAACAGTCGTGGTACAGAAGAAATCATGTGACTGTGAAATAGTTGTAAAGTCACTTTGTAGTCACTTGCTCATTGTTCCCTAGTAATCAAAAACATCATTAAGCACCTGCTCCCATCACCAGACCAACACCAGTTTCAAGAACCATCCAGGTTACACATCTCTTTGCAGTCATAGTGAAATGCTGTAAAGAACACAAATAAAACTTAAAAAGCTAGATGCATATTTAAAATAAATTACAAGGATGGCATGTTCCATAACATTGAATCCTAATTATTTTCTGTTGAGGAAAAAATTAGAAAAAAATCTGCTGAACTTTCTGATTTTAACTACTTCACAGTGAAAACAAACAAACAAAAAACCTACCAGGTCCTTATCTTTATTTGTGAGCTTATTTTTGGTAAGTTTCCTTCAGAAATAATTAGGGATTCTTTAAAGAAATATTGAATCATCTAGCCAAGTAAGAAAATAATTTCAACATAAAAGTTTAACCAGAAAGTTTCTGACAACTAAACAAAGCAATAGCAGTATGCTTATGAAAATATACAATTTTTTATAAAAAAACAATGGCAGAGCATATATTTGAATATGCTGTTATGCTGTGGCTTTAGTATTCAAGCTCAAGGATAAACAAGAACAAAAATTTCCATATATAGATACATTCTGTAAGCTAAAAAGACAGCGGTATATAATGTAGATGAGGTGGTTAGTAAGAGCAGCATGAGAAACCGCACCAGAGGGTAAAAACTAATGATTGACAAATATTCAGCATCAAAAGGACTGCATGTAAAAGGGGAAAAAACAGGACTTGTTGACAAGTGCAGAGCAGTAAGGGGAGATGAGCTGAACATATTTTTTTTTAATGAGGTGTTAAGTACATCAGCTGGAGAGGCTGGATAATGACTGTGCTGATGAGTTGGCCAGGGGTGTGAAAAAAAGCTGAATAACATGACATTTGGGAAACTCAGGAGAACAGTGAAACATAAGATGAGATAGCTTCTGGGGGAAAAGGTGAACTACTTTGGCCACTCAGATAACTTTTTGTGATGCTAGTGCTGCAAGGACTTGGCATCTCACTAAGTAACACATACAAAAAAACTCCAAAAGTGCACAATTTAAAGAAAAAAAATCCTACCTTGCATCAACTCCCTCATTCCCGGAGAAAACTTCTGAAAATGCGGGTGCTCTGTTACTCTTCAGGGCTTGGTTAAGCAGTCAAGCAGCACAGCAGGTGCAGCTGCTCAGCTACGCTATAGCACGGTCAATGCAGAAGCGCGCTGGGCAGTCCTTGGGGGGAAACGGGTATTCGTCTGGAAGAGTCCTGGGACACTGTCAGGTGTTCTAAATGCTCCACAGAAATAGATTACAAAAGCAAAGCAAGAAACACACAGTAAGATCATGAGTTTTCTACCTTCTGATCTTTGCCAGAATTGTTTCCTGCAGAGAGTGGGGGACAGGACATTGACCTAAACCAGGCTTCATATCATAGCCACCGGCTCCTCAGCACAGAAGAGTAGGCTGTGCTTCTGTGTCTTATCTGTTGGGTGTCTGAATCCTTTCACATGCCTGCAGTATCACTGGGCACTTCCAAGCTTTTCCTAAGCATTGTCAATTCTACTCTATGTCCATAACTTTAGTGTCCCTCTGGAAAACTGGGGGGACAGGTCTACCACCAAGACAGTACCGTATCAATGGAGCAAGCAGGGGGAAGAGAACAAAAAGAACAGGCAGGGTTTGCTTCATCGAGTGTCAGAATTAAAAAAAATAAAAGAAAAATCAAACTAACCCTCTTGGAACATTTTAATGGGAGAAAGAGTAAGCAGGAGCATTGTTAGGTTAGGCAAAAAAAGGATTTTAAAAGTGTCTAAAATAGCTGGCGGCTGTTTGAAGGAATTTGACAGTGACAAAAGCAGAGGAAGTTTGTGGTGGGTGTTCAGGGATGGCAACCAACAGGATATGTTTATGTGCAGAGATGCTAAATATAAACACCAAGGCGCAGCAGAGATGAAAGACAGCTTATCAACAGCATCTGTAGAAGGCCAGGGTGCAATATAAAACTGGGGAAAAGACATAGGCCACTATTCACACAGAAGATAGCAGAGAGAGATTTTATGCCACTTTCCCATGGTTTTGCTGGGCCAATATATAAAAATACATAAAAGCTACCCTTACAAACAAGTTTTATTTGTAGCAGAATCACAAACAACACAAGCTGAAGAAGTGGGGACCCACACTGCAAAATCATTACTCTGCGTAAGCAGTATTTTACAGAATAAGCGCACTATTAAAGTCAGTGCAACAGTGTCTGACTGGCTGCTCATCAGAAGAGATGAATGGAAATATTAGGATTTCAGACTTGTCATTTTTTTCCTGTGATAGAAGTGAAGATGGCTGAGTTCTGAGAATGTCATCAGACACTGCCACAAAATTAGAAGAAAGGGCTGTATAAATACATAAGGTAAAATTTCCTTTAAAAGAGAGTTTGAGATACTGCTGGCATGACAGCCCACACCACAGCAAACTTAGGATTGAATATGAAGTTTTGTTTCAAAGAAAATTTTTCAAGTTTCATGGCCTGTGAGTTATATTTTAAAAAAACAAGTATGAGACTTGTCTGCCAGTAAGGCAAAGGGATTTATACAGAGGTCGTTGCAGAAAGGCTAGGCATGGAAATCATGAAGTGATGTAAACCCACTGAAGAGGGTTCTGACCATATGACTTAGTTCTTTGTTTTCCTTCACAAATAACCAGTTGATAGGCAAAACTATGTTCATCAGCCTCTCAGAGTAGACACTTCTACTCGTTACCTGGTGCAGCTGTGGTTTTAATTCATGAAGCAATCAGATATTTAATTCATCAGATGGTCCATTTCCAGACCACAGTTCCTTCCAAGACCATTTCCTGAGTCTTATTTTTCAGGTAAGAATCCAATGGCCCTTGTTTCAAGTGATTGTGACAGTGAAATCCATCCAGAAAGCTCAAACACAGACAGTCCACCTTCAGCTGCTTTTCTCGAGCATTGCAGCCTCATTTAAGCTGGAATCAATTGGTATTGATTAAAAATGCAAGGGAATCTCAAAGGGGTGAAGTAGGGTAGATGGGCAGGCATAGGGCAGGGTGGGAACGGTGACACCGCTCGGTTCTAGCTTTACCTGCGTCCTGCGAAGAAAGCACTAACTGCACAGTGAGCCGTGGGAAGAGCAGGATGAGCAGACTGACTTTTGTTATTATTTCTGCTACTTACACCCATCTTGGCAGCTACAAAGAAGGAAGATCACCTAAAGGAGAACTTTCCTACTCTGTGTCCTGACACAGGTCTTTCCACATCAGCTGGAGCTCCAGCCCAGCCATGCTGGCTGTGGCTCGTGTGGTAGGCAAAGAAATCAACACATTCAAAGTAGAATCAACAAATCAAATCAGATTTGTTGATTCAAAAGAGAATCAACAAACAGAATCAAAAGGAATCAACAAATTCAAAACAGCAGAGGAAGAAGAGGGAGAGATGCTGAGGGGAAGAACACGAAAAGCCAACAACAACAAAGGAACAATAACAGTTTTCAATTTCCATTTCAAATGGAAATACTGAATGTTTTCCCAGGAAGCATGTCTTTATGGGCCACCTGAAAAATATCTACGTTTTATTTGATTATTATGTTATGTGGCCAGAGGAGATTGCAGCATGAAGTAGATAATGATGTCCGCTAGCTCGGTAATATTCAAGTTTTACGGGTAGTTTTTTTCTACTGCTCTTAATCAGAACACGGAGACCAGCAGATGGGCCACCTGTGATGAAAGGCAAGTAGAAAAATTGAGCTTGCCATTGTTCTTAAAACTGTTACTCACATGTCTGACAGCAACTAACTTAGATCAAAGGAGAGTGCAGAGGAGATCAGAAAGCAACAGCCACTAAAGCAGGAAAAGACGAAGTGAAAAGAGCTACAAGCTAACTAACCACAGGGACATACAATGGGTATTGACCAAAGCTGCAAAACAATGGCACCCAGCAGTATCAAAGGCACTGTTTTATTGCAAAAGAAATGAAAAAGTGGTGTCATGAAAGAGAGGGTTGTAATAAGAGTGTAAAGATGTAACATCAAGAACCTCTTGTACAACTAAAGTTGCAAACACCCAACAGGGGAGATCAGATGCTGTGTTTTCACCTACACAGAAATTATTTCACATAAACAAATAGGTTTGGGAACAATAAAACAGCAGTCCTGCCATTAGGTATGGGTAGCAGAAGTGGAACTGGAATACCCTTTTTCTTCCCCTAGATTACTGCATTAAACTTCAAGGACTGTTAAATACTGGAAACATGTGTCCTTAACCAGTTTTGTTTTTCCCACTCCAGGCTGCTGTCATCCTTGTAGATCCAGACACAGGGAGTGATACGCAGCGTTATTTGTATGCCAGTCACACTCACCCTAGGCCAGATAACCCTGTATTGTAGAGAGCCCAAGAGAGCTGGTAATCACTAAAACCTCTTGGATATACCTCAGCATCGATCCCTCTGTCAGTGGGAAAGTCAGGGCTCTCTCCAAAGGGCTCTCCCCAGACCACCAAACCAGGTCTAGACAAAGTGCTGTGGATATGCCATCTCCATGGCTCTCTGACAGAGAATCTTTAAGGGATTCTCCTATTTTCTAAGCAATAAGCAAATTTCAGTCTGGGATTTAATCCAGCTAGGACAATCACAATTTTCATTTTATAAACCAATTTGCTTAGCCATGTGAAACAGAAAGTAAGGCACAAGGTCACTTGTCAATGGAAAAGCATCAAAGGAAGAAGAGCCCTTTCTTCTGACACTAAAATATAAGTTTTACTACATCATTTCAGGGGAAAAAAAAGGGAAAAAAAAAAAAAGAAAGCAGTAACATATCCTACTCTAGTGTCTTTGCTTCTTCCCTTCAAACCATAAATTCTCTAGCCTTCCCTTAGCTCACCTCCTGCTATCAATTTAGACAAACTGCTCGCAACTCTTCACCGATGTAAGAGGCACACGGCGTCACCCACCTGCCCCAGCAGACATCAGGAAGAGCATCAGCTGCCGGCTCTGCCCTGGCAGTGGAACGGCACGAAGGTGGCAGCTGAAGCGCCAACAAGACGGATGGAAAGTGGCTCTGTGCTGAAGTTGGCGGTACTGTGTCAGGAAAAGTTCAAGCAGAGGATGTCAGAGTTAAGGGTCTGCTCTTCCCTGTGACCTGTCCTTCCACCGGGACAATCTGTAGTGGGTTGCTGTGCAGACATGTAACTGGTAGAAAAAGGTACTGTAAATTGTTTCCTTTCTGTCAGATTAATTGCTGTGTGCTTTATTTAGGAGCAACTTAATCACACAGAGCATAAAAATAAATGTGTGTTCAGCAGCTCAATTTATCCTCAAGCCCTGCCCAGCCTGCTGTGAGCCTACAGTTTCAATCATGAGATGCATTTCTCTTCAACAGATAAATTTGCTGGACATTCAGTGGAAAAAAAGCTTCCATTAGAGCACACAGCCGGTCTGCTGAGAACCTGGCATTTGTTGACGTTGGCTTCACTGGATTCAGGGACAGGGAACCCAACCTCAGCCGCTCTTTAAGGCTCCAGTTTTGCATCACCGTGTAGTTGGTCTTTGCTACTCAGTCTGAAGCTGAAAAAGAAATAGGATGCCCTCCGCTCGGAGTGAAAAGGGGATGTAAAATGAAAATGATAGGGCTTTTTGAAAGAAGCTTATGCTCAAATTCTTCCCTCTGCGTCACGACTCCATACCCGGGGGGTGGGGAAAAAAAAACAGTCAAAACCCCTGGCAGCTACCCTCCTGTATGTGAATGTGAATGTGAAATACGCAGTAAGAGTTCTCATTAGTTCACATGTTGAGCATGAAATGGCTCCTGTACATTGAAAGAATGTATATGTATACACGACAAGAGTTTTGAAAACTGTTACCAAATGATTGCTTTACCAAACTGTGAACTCCAAACTCTGGAGAGATGGAAATGGCTTTCCCTTTTCACTCATCCTTTCCTCACCGTCAGAGCAGAGCTGTGCCGAATGCCTCCCAGCCTTCCTAGCACAAGTGGGTGACGCGTCTTGAAAGCTGCCTTGCAAAAATGACTGTTTCAATGATAAACCAGCATAACTGCTTAAGAATAACACGAGTGACATAAAAGTATTACTGCTTATCTCTTTAGATATTGTTACCCTAATTAAATGACTGTAAACAGCCACACCACACAAATACAGGAATTTTGTTATTATTATCATAAATTTTATCGTTATCTTAAAACCTATGTATGTCGCAGATTTACAAGAAAGAATGAACCAGTCACCAAAAAGAGAAACTCCTGTCTTAGAAAAATGTGGGCCCATGACAACACACTCTCACACTCGCAACTTAAGGAATTTATCTTTTAATGAGGTGGTGTGTGCCTCACCCTTTGCTGCTCTGGAGAGCGTGGTCTCAGGTTCCTGGAGCTCCCCATGTGCGGATGGGGTTCTCACTGCACCCCCATTCCCAGGAGGATCAGGGGAGCTGAAGAACACAATGCTACATACTGCATTACATTTAGGTTTTGTGTGATTGTTCTTAAGATTCTTATATTCCTAGAAATGTAACTACATTATTAAGAAGACAAACGCTTCACAGAATGTGGAAGGACACCCTCCCAAAAAACATTAGTTAGAAAGATCATTGCTATTATTACTTCTGCTGAGGGCAATACTTTTCTGTTAAGGAGTAATGCAGATGAACTTGAATATAAAACATGCAATATATCAGTTATTGTTTCAGAGGTATTAGTGAAAGAAGCTGAGAACTGAAATATTCTTTTCTCTTCCCCCTGTAAAACACTGGAGTGAAAGTGGGACTGACTAGAGTGAAAGTGGGATTGAAATGGGGTTTGTTAAGACTTGAAACTACAGGAGGGATGAGGGATGGGTTCCCAAACAGAGAAGTTATTGGCAAGCTGTGCCGGGGGAGGGCTGAGGGGTCACTGAAAACAGGATAATATAAAAGAAGGCAGGAAGGTAAGAGCTGCAGGTAAAATCAAGTTTGTAGATGTAAAGAAACAAGCTGGATTAATATTGATGCAAAAAAAAGAGAGAGGTTAGCATGTAGATGCAGACAAACACTGCAAATTAAAACCATGGGGAGTTTCTCTATACAAAATATTAGCTGTCAGGTGGCACCAAGTTATAGACACAGATATGAAGCCTTAATCATGTTGGCTTCTCTTTCTTGATCATGTATAAAAAATATCCTCAACATGAGGGCTATGGCCAACAAGACCTTAAATATCACAAGGCATGCAAAGTTGGTGTAAAGAGGAGGCAAAGACAGAAGAAATTGATGGAAGGAGCAAGAGAGTTCATTCCACTGTCTTAGCTTAACGAGAAGCAAGAAGAGGTAAGTTACAGTCCTTTGGACTATGAGACACTGTTCACATATTGAATGCTTAATCTGGCTCAGGTAATTTACTTTTCCACAAACACTCTAAAGCCTAGTTTTTAACAAAATCTTAGCTAAATCCTTGAATGTGAAAAATTGCACTGAACATCCACAAAGAACAACCAAAGTATGTTTCTAGGATATTTTTCTGTACATTTTTACATAGAAACTTTTATGTAGAACTAAATATCTCAAAACATTTATTTCTGTTGTGCTCTTTCTTCCTATTTAATCCCAAATATGAAAAAAAATATGTATTTATTTAGCGCTAAGTTTGAATGTCAGAAAATGCTATTCTGAGGATGTGGCAGTTTGTAGTTTATGGGAGCGGGTTTGCCTATTCCTGAGAAATGCCTCTAAACACAAAAGTGAGGAGTGAAGCTAAGAATAAAACAACAGGCAGCAGAAATGCACCACAGCCAGTAGTACAGAGAAGGGACTTCAAACACAATGCAGCTTGCCAGACACTGGCACAGCTTTAAAATCAAATAACATTGCCACATCTCTGGTTCTGCCATCACTTCTCATAAAAATATGGGCTCGGATATTTTCTGTGTTACTTGTCTATACAGTAGAAGCACAAATTCCAGCCAAACGAGGAAAGCGTGGCTTGCCTTCCAAGAGATAAATGAAAGCCTGAACCCTTCAAAGCTGGCATGTTTTTTCCCCACACCTGAAAGCTAAGTGAAAAATCCCCTTTTACAGCACAGTTGACCCATTTCTGCTCAAGGGACTTTAAGTGATAAGAAACCCAGCATGAAAGACACACCTGTTGGGGTTCTTTTTAATTCCTTGTTGAAATTCTGACACAGGTATGAATATGCTAAATGTATTATCAAAATATAACCTAGTGGTACAATAGAACACTTTTTTTCATAAGCCTTTAAATTAACTCCACGTTTCTGTTCATGCTGAACACAGATACACACACACAGAATGAAGACTGCAGTTAATAATTAAACAATGAAAGCAGTTTGAAGGGCAGATATGCTGTGCATCAAGGTATTTGAAGAACTAGACAGTTTATAAATCCCAGATAATAAACATCAAATGAATCTTCACGACTGTGCTGAAGTAGCGACGCCTGTCAGCTGCTATTTCATCTTCGGTAGTTCTGTGTGTTTGGGTAGCCTGGAATTTTCTTGGTGCAGAATCAAAGCTGAATTTTGAACTAATCCAGTGAAATAATTTAGAAATGCTTAATGCTTCTGCATTTCCAGCTTGTAGTTCCTGGTGTAACCATTTAACACATTGCTTGGATCAGTTGGGTGCTCCCCTTACAATGAACAATCTCATTTCTGCTGCTTCTCCTGTGTCACCACAAATCAAGGGCATGAAGCTGAACTCATGTTTAAAACAAACAAAAAAATATTTCTTAAGAGACTTCACCACAAAGAGAGGACAGTAACAAAAGTCAGGAATAGGCATTTTGATAGGCAAGGATCTTATCACATATGTGGGACTTTGACTATATAGACTTAAACTCCTGAGAATTACAAGCTAGTAATGCCAGCTGTATAGCTTTTATTTAGTATGATCTTGTAGCCTATTCATTTTAACGGATGCTGAATAGTTTTAGGAAAAACTAAAACAAAAACAAAAACAAAAACAAAAACCCACAATGGTAATTACCAGTCTCAGCATTTTCTATCTTATCCCAATTTAGAACAAAGAATCAATTACAAACTTATAAATGATCCTATGAAATGCTTTTAGAGAGCTGCTTGAAATCAATCCACAGTCACCCTAGAAACAATACGAGAATGTACTTATCCTTCCCAACATTTGGCATTTCTGCTTCCAGATCTAGCTGTAAGGCAGGGAGATGGGAAAAAAAAGTATGAAAACATTTCTTTTGTCGCTCTGTTTGTGTTCTTGTGTATTTGAACTTGTATTAGATATACCTTTTAAGTTTCCTTTGTGTTTGCATATTCTTGCTCTAAAGCTGAACAAGGCACCCTCATGAACCAAGTCCTCGCGTAAAACTCACCTTGACTTCAATGGGGGTTTAGCACAAAGAGAAAATTAAACCCACAGACCTTAAAGCAGGGGGCAATGAATTTGTGTGTACATTATGTATGAAATAAATAATTTGCACCACTTTTCTGGACTCACACAAAGGTTTACGGGAATAGCCACTAGGCCAGACAGAAAGCGATACATTTTCCTAAACATTTTCAACCTATTAACTTGGTGCAATTTTGCACTTCCCCGTGTTGATGCTGAAGCTCTGAAAAGACATAGTGCATGCTGGATAAAGCAAACTTTCAGCATTCACACTCCATTAATTAATTCATCACCTAAAAGCTAAGTATTGATTTTTTAATGGCTCTACAAATCTGTTTAAGCTACTATGATGTAATTAAGAGGACATGTGTTTACTGTAAATTATCTAACAAGTACAAGGGCTGTGAATTCAGCAGTAACAGAAATTTTAGCTCAAAGCAGACAACACGGAAAATGACTGTTTGAAATTTTTTTTCCACTAATTGTATAAAGTACCATGATTATTGTCAAGCTGGATTATTAAAAGCCTCCTATAGCACTAAAAATGGAAGGTCTGATATTCCTTCCATGGAAATCAAGAGATTGTGTGCAAATTCAGTGGTGGGGAGCCAAATGCTTAACACAGGTGTCCAAAGGGATGGTGAATTAGGCATTTCAAGATGAGCTTTACAGAAAAATGACTGTAGTGCATGGACTCCTTATAACATATTCTATCCAAAATATTAGCAAAAAACCCAAAGCCATAATTCCCACAGGTGGCATCTGGTTAGCCACTAAAATCATACTCGAGAATCAAATGAACACATGAAATTGATATTAACTTCTTCCACTAGAAGCATGAAGACTTATGGTTAAATGCAGAATGGTGTGCCACATACCTCTTGTGAGAGTGTGAGAAAAGCTGCAATCAAGTCAACCACTGGCATGCAGACTCTCTCTCTCTCTATGTATAAATGCGTGTGTGTGTGTATATATCTATCTATCTATATATCTAACAGAGGAGCAACCTGATAAATAGTACAGATGTAGATTGCTGCAACTACAGATAGTTTCCTACCTTACATTTACACTGCAGAAAATGAAATATGCAGAGAGTATCATGATTGCCACCAAGGAAAAAAATAAAGGAAGATGAGGTGGGGAAGGAGGGGGAGTTGTGATTACAGATACCAAAACAAGAGATGTGAGATGTAGTGCAGGGAGGGGAGCAGAAATTATGCAGGATAAGTCTCTTATTGATACATTCAGAAATCAGTATGAAAAGGTCCACACGATCTTGACCTCTGACCAGCCTCAGCAACCTCTTCAATCTGAGAAGACATCCTGCAGCTATCTTTGCCTGCAAATCTCTAGCTTTTCAATTACCTTGGAAAAAAATAAATTCTAGCCATGTATACCTCTACGGCTGAAATGTGGAATGCATATTTTATTGTATAGCAGCCTCCAGAGGGAGGGCTTCAACAGTTCTGCTGAGAATAGTTACTATTATTACTCAGTTTTCAAATGGCATCCAACTGTTAATGGGAGAAGGGAGGATATTTGAAGGTACTTATCATGCAGAGATAAAAAGACACCAGAATAATCCAGCTATGTCTTTTGATAACATTAATTAGCAGTAGAGCTTAGTTAGGTTTTTAAAAATAAAAAATGCATCAGTGTTTTATTCTTAGTAGCAAAAATGCAGAAGCGTCTAAATATTTAATAACAACAGCATGAACGTGTTTTTTCAATGTCATATTTTGGTTGAAGAAAGGACTTTCCCAACGGTATACTAATCTTTCTTTTTTATTTTTTTTTTGCTTTGCTTTGCAACTATAATGAAATTTTGCATAATCAGCCTTTTTCACCAACCTCATGTTCCATGTTTACTGATAGGAGCAAAAGAGGAGCTGGTTTTTACATCAGTGGGGCTGGCAGGGGACAGACATCTCAGTATTCTGAGTCCATTCTCTTGAAGGGTTGGGAAAGACACCGGCTAAGCCAAAAGCAGCTCCAGTCTGTGACAACGGAACAGAAGAAAACATGAAGGTAATTATTGTATATGTGCATGGCACAAAGTGTGAATCAATAATTAAAGAGTTAATTATCTCACCAGTTATGGATACAGGCTGGTGATTAATCCCTGCAAATAGGCCAAGAGACAATTACGCTCCCTGCATGCAGCCCGTGATAACCAGCCCTTCCCTGGCTGCACAGATGGGATTCACCAAGGTGCTGTGCCCCCACAGGGGGAATAATTCAGAAATGATCGGTGACAACACACGGCAATAACCAGTGGCAAGACAGTAATCCTCTACACCTCTGTATGTCCAGGCTGAGAAGCCTCTAGTAGCGATAACAACGTAGTGTTAATGCATCCTTTTGCAGAAAATCAAAATTAGTGCTACTAAGTGAATCATAATGGCTGCTAAGACAATTAATTCCCTCTTTCATCATTGTTGTGTGCTGAAAGCCTTTCTTGGTGCTATAAAAAGCGAGCCACAGATTTAATGAAATCATAATAAGTGATCTCAAAAACGAGTACATTTTAAATGCTTTTGAATTCCTTTCGGTCTGCTCATTTTCCCAGGTAAAATCCCAGTGCAAAAGCAGCAAATACAAACATGGAAAACAGACACAAACTATAGCTGAAAAATCTGTTGAGAGACTAGCAACTGAATTAATTAATTAATTAATTGATGGCTTCAACTTTTCTCCTTTGCCTGGTTTCATCAACTTTACATGTATTGTATAGAGAAGCTTTTATTTTTAGTTGGATTTCCAAATGAAATGAGATGTATTTACAGCCAGCATCTGCCCCAAGTGTTCTCAAGTTATCAGCCAGTTTCAGTTTAGACCTGAAGAAAAAAGAAGCCTCAATGATGATGAAGATGATGGCCTCAAAGATGATGGACAAAAATCCATAAGGAAACAGAGCTCACTGGTTTCGTGGCTTACAGAACTGTGTACTTAAGGATAGGATGTAGCTGTTGAGAGACGATGCCAAAGCCAGAGGCCTGGGCTGTCAAACGCGGTTCCTACAGCAGCAGACTAGAGCCCACAGCAGTCTGGTTTTGGCATTATATAACCCTTTAATTAAAAAAAAAAAAAAAAAAAAAAAGAGAGAGGTACAAGCTGATTTTGCTTTGTATGTGATATTCTATGTATTACTCACTATTGCCAACCTCAAGCTTTTGAAAACCATGAGTCAAGCCACAAAATATCATGAGATTAGCTGTAACATGAGTTACCGAAAAATAAATAAATACATTTGTGTGGTTTATTTGCCTTTTATGCAGGGTGAGTTCAGGTCATGTTTTTGAAGCTTTCTTTCACAAACACCAAGGCTACAGGCTTTTTTTGGCTTTTTTTTTTCTTCCAAGTGGATTTGAGCTAAGAAACCATAAGACTTGGTAACACTGACACTTTTCAAACATCACACGTAGCTGCACCGACTGTGAGGAACTTTCGCTGCCCCCTCAGCGGCGGTGGTGAGGCCAACCCAGTGATTAACTGGGGCATGGCTATGGCAAAGGTCCCAGCATGTGCTGGGGCTGTGAGAGCCTCCCCAGCCACAGCTCTGCGGGGAGCCCAAGGGTGTGTGAGAACGTAGTGACCAGGTGCCCCGCCACAAAGCCAGTACTCACCACCATGCTTTGCACAGGTGGGCACCCCTGGGAGACATCTTACCTCCCAACCAGCTGTTGGCCATGCAAAGAAATGGAATCAGGCCAAGGGAGTGGAACTTCAGCCACAAAAACATCTTTTTTTCCAAAAAAGTTGGGGGTTTGATTGTTGTTGGTTTGTTTTTTTGGTTTTGGTTTGGTTTTGTTTTTTTTTTTTCAATAATCTTCATTCTTCTCAAAATATTTGGGCATTCAGAAAGAAAACACAACCTTTTCCCCTAGAAATGAAATGGGACAAAGCCTAAATATGTCGAGGTAAATGACACGTTATTGCATTGTGTTCACTTTGTGTGGGAAGTTCTCACCTTCTCCCGCAACAAGCACAAGCCTTCCCTAACTCCGGTGGGCTCCTAACTCTTTTTCTTATGGTTAATTTTAATGACATCAACACACAGCGCATCATAACCAGCTTTTTATATCACTGCTCCATTCTCACATGGTTCAGACTTCACATTTAAGCCTGGGACGTTCTAGCTGGTAACATGCACCATACATACAGAGCCATTCCTATTTTCCTCCTCCTGTGCTCCTTCATGGGTGGCATAAATTAAAAATAGTTTTGGGGGTGTTGAAATTAAAACTGCTCCGCAGAGGCAGTTGGGAAAAGTCTCAGGAAATACTTTCTGGTGGTTGGTAGGTTGGTTTTGTGGTTTTTTTTTTCCTTGATTACTTTTTGTGGGGGCGATTTCTATTCATCAGAACCAGAACTTTCCGTGGGAGCAGACCACACCTTTGCAGCTATGTGCAAAGTGTCTGCTCAAAGTAAACAAGACCATTGCACACAGTGAGAGCAGCTACTTACACGCTGCTCAGGGAAGTTATCTGGAGTATCCCATTGCAAATGCCAGCTCTGCTTCATCAGCGTGGGGACTTAGAGCTGAGGCAGCACCGAAAACACTGTGCTTTTTTTTTTTGCTTTTTTTTTTTGGGTTTTTTTTTTTTTTTTTTATCCCTCAGCCTAGAGAAATTTAAAATTTCAAAGTGCAACAAGGAAATTTCTGGTTTGAAAAACTTAGGGGAATAAATCCACCTTTTCAACTCTCACAACCAGTTACCTTGCAGATTACCAATTTCAGATATTTATCAGCTTTAGGATTTATACATATATCAACCATCCCTGCTTGACCAACATACAGTGCCAAGAGACTTTTAATTTAGTTTTAAACCCAAGAGGCTTTTAATCTGGAATAAATATTGTCCCCAGAGAGAACATTAAGAAAATGTACCTCTCATATTGTTCTAGTTCCCAAGTTCTAGAACTTGCTCTTTTGCTCTCATTTAACTTCAGTTTTCAGGCTTCACCTCTAGGTAAAGGGTGGGTAAACCTCTCCTGCCTGCCTCTTGCAGTTCTACCCTACGTTTTACACCAGGAGTGCTTAACCTGCAGGTCAAATCCTGCATGCCAACATGATGCAACTAGGTTTTGACACAGTGCCTGGCACCCTCTCTCCCAAGAGTATCTCCCAAGATGTCCTCCCTACCATCACAGTGACCGAAAGGCAGGCATCTGCTGTTTCCTCTCAAGGATGTGTACCTACAGGTCACATCACATGAAAGGCATGAACCTCATTCTTCTCCTGTATTTTGTTATGATGGCACACTGGAGCAGCCCCTACACACAACTTCACATCTATGAACACTCCCATTATACAACCCAATACATCCACCTGGTTATGTGGTACCCAGTGATGGGACAGCCACATGAGAGGTCCTAATCTGCTGCGTCTGGGTGCTTCCAGGAAAGCCAGAGATCTCTTACCACTGTTTTATACATGTTCCTCTGAGAGAGATTAGTAAAAAGGAAGGGATAGAAACAGGATAAAAGGATCTAACTTGTGCTTCCACAGGAGTAGAATAAGGTCAACTTATTCTAGAGTGCTTATCCCAGCGTGCTTATTCCAGAGCGCCTATTCCAGCATGCTTATTCTAGAGTGCTTCTAGAAACGTACCTGGTGTCCGCAGGTGAAAGAGCAGGCAAGATTCCTTTTCTGATGAGCTCTGGCACACTCAGGGACTTGGGCCTCATACCTTCAGTCATAAAAAATGCAAAGAACCAGAACAAAACACTCATAAGGCACTTTAGCAGCTCAGGATTTGTATAACCCAGCACCCTTGTGTCATACAACCATATTCCCCCGGTACCTCAGTATCTCCACGCAGGAACTGGCAATATCCATCACAGGACTGCAGCACCTGCAGCAGAGGGCAATGCCGGCAGGACTGGAGCCTGGGGAGCCCACAGCCAGGGCACTGCCACGGGCACTCAGCTCTGCTGTTCTGGCACCGTCTTTCTTTTCAGTGTTTCAGCTCCGGTTTTAACCCGCATACAGTGTATAACTCGGGATACGGTGCTGGCCTGTTGGTATGTCACAGCAAAGCTGTGTCAGGACGGCTGCAGAAGTTATTCTTTTAAGCTGATGCGAGCTTCTTCACAACATGCTCTGCTAAATTCAACCCATTAAAAACACCACATGTTTTTTGTTCATTATTTGAAATTAAATTCCAGCTGGTCTGAGAAACTCTATCTGCCTCTGGTTTGTATGTCCAAATCCCTGGTGCTGTTGTAATTCTTGTAAACACCACAAATAGGTTTTTACCAAAGTCTGCTGCTGAAGAAATGACAAACCACTGTAGATTCGTAACATGAGCGTGTCATTGTTAACTGCAGTTGCGACATAGAGGATACTAAAAAAATAACCATGGTAAAAATTGTATTTTGGAGATCAGTGCAAACAATACAAGTTCCATTTAACAAACTTCAGCTTCATCTTACTGAGGCATTTAGCTGGACGAAAGGAGTGAGACCGGAGGGAAGATAACCTTCAGGAAAATTTCATACATGCCAGTGCATCAACTATACCAACCTTCTGACAATTTCACATTTGTACATGTAATGAAACAAACTGAATCTTGATAACAACAAAAAATAGGTATTTTTATATCAGTAGTTAACAATGAGCATATAGTAGTCGTTTCCCACTGGTGTTTCTTACTGTGCTGAGCTTTCATATTCATACAGCTGAGCTGTGATTTGCTCACAAATTGGAGCTTCCAATTTTCTTTTAGTTTTTGCGTCAGCACATACAGAAGTGATGCCTTAGTTTAAAACCATATGGTCCAAGAAAGCACTGAGAGTAGAGTAGGGTAACAATTCCCTGGGGCTTTGCTATAGCTCCTCCTTTTTGGTTCAAAGCCTTTGGTTTGCTTCAACCTGGTATGCATATGCTTTTGTAAGACCTTTCTTCTTTCAGTGCCCTCTTCAGAGAAATATTTCTAGGTCTACTGGTGATTTATAGTAACTTCTCAAAATAATTTGTTTTTATTGTTTGCCGTTGTGACGAGCTCTCTATTATTCAGCTTCAACCAAATATTTTTTACTTGTCCATGTAACTATCACAACACTGCTGGATAGATTTCCTTTGACTATCTAAAACATATTTCCCTCATTTATCACAGAAGTCTGAATTCAGCTGAATTAATATGGCTTATTTAGCCTTCCCTAAAGGAAATGTATAATACTTTACAGAAGTAGTGTGGCTTTTTATATAAAAATCCCACTATAAATCATAGAAAACTAGCTTCAATAGCCTGCTTATCCATGAAAAACAACTAACTTGAAATAGCTTTACCCATAAGCAAATACCCATGTGCGTGGGCTTCTTTGTCATTTCTTCACCTGTTTCTGCACGAACACAGTGCTCATGGGAAGTGCCGGACAGGCAGACTTGGAAGCACAAATCCCGATTTTTATCTGCACAGTCAACAGCACAGAGATGCCCCAAACTGTGCCTTTGCAGGGTGAGCCCGACGGGGGATGCGCAGCGCCCCTGCCCACCCTGTGCTCCCCGAGCCCACCCCCCCAAGTCCACCACAGGGGTGCTGCTCACAGGCTGGCCCCCTCCAGACACGAAACCCAGCCAAGTGGCTGTTCTGTTCCGATAACACATCCTGATTGCTCTTAACCTAGATCAGTCTTCTGGGGGGAACCTGGATCTTCTCCTTTTCCATTCTTCAGCCTCCCCTCTCACATCATCCTACCAGTAACTAGCTATACTGATTCCCAGAGTGCTGAAAACATAGCTTTTCCTCTTGAACCCCAAATCCCCCGCCTTTGCTTTTAAATCATGTCAGCCTCTACCTCCCTTCAGTCTGAGATACCAGCCTCTATCAGCCACTTGTTTGGAAACTGAAAAAACAACAGTTTTATCTTACGCTGCACTTCACATAGAAGAGGCTTCCTGTCAACACCAGCAGCACTTACGCGTTATCTGTTTTCATATCTCACCTTGAAAATATTCTTTGCTATGAAGTGCAAAGCAAAAACAAAAACAAAAACAAAAAACCCGAAAAGCAAACACAAAAGCAAAACAATTTCGGAGGCGGGAAAATAAAAAGGCCAGCAAATGGAACACAGAAATTTTAAAAATTTATAATGGCTATTTCCATTTTTTAAAAAAGAAGTTGGACGAGTCTAGTAGAAAAGTATGGGGAAAAGAGATATCTTTTTGATTGCAAAAACTTGACTCAGTCTTCTCCGTCTCTTCTCTGCCCTTCACAGAATACTAACAATTATGTTGTACCTTCATTCTCCTTTTGAAATCTTGAACCTCTGTGTTTCATGTCTTCCAGCTTTCCTATACTATCATAAAGGCTAAGAAGTTAATTTATTTCTCAATGAAAAGCAACATTATCAGACTCCAGGAGGGAAAACTATAGCAAAGGCATCAAACACCACAAATCTCATAATGCAAATATCAGATTTGCTAGTGCAGGAGAACTGGAAAACGGTCTGTCTCACACCGATGCCTGAGGTAGCTCGCCCCAGCTCACAGCCTCTCTAAACCCACCTGACCTACATATTCTTTTTTTCTTTTTTCCAGGCCTCACTGAGAAGACAAGCTTCTTAGTCCTATTGTGAGGTTCACTGGGAGGTTAAAAACATGGAGAGTTATCTTTAAGTATAGAAAGAGCAAAGTTTATTGTGTAAACATTTACACTGTGAGCTGACCTTCTCCTGACTTCGACTGCTAAAGAGACTGGGGGGAAATGTTTGGGGTGGGAGTCCAGGAAGCTGAGTGGAATGGGAAGATAAAGAGTGGGCCACAGTTGAACAGGGCAGTGGGGAGAGAGACCGGGAATGCTCCTCTGGTCTGTGAAAAGGACCGTGCAGCTTTGGAAAAGGATTCCATGACACTGTGCACTGAGGGGAGCAGGGGAGCAGAGCCGGTGACCCAGAAATTCCTTTCTGTGTCTTATCAGGATAGTTTCTCAGGCATCCTGGAAGACAGAGCATCTCCTTGAGGGTGCAGGGATGGAGGGCATCCCAGGGGCATGAGCTAATACTCACACCACACCATTCTTTGAACCACACAGACACAGCTGGGATCCTCTGGATGACTCCCAGTTCAGGGACCTGAATTCTCCTAAGATTAAGCTGTGCAGTGGAATGCAGCTGCCTAAACATGGTGTCATCATAGATACCCAGGGGCATCCCACTGCCAATCCAGAAACATGTGTGTGTTGGTGGTCCCTTGTAGGTCTCACACGTCAGCCCCATGGGTGAGTCTCAGATGCTAGGATGCCTGCCTCAGGTGGCACCTGGCGCGTTTACATGTTTCAATCTGGAGCTGGCTACAATGCGTACTGATTCCCAGCAGGCTTTGAAAGCCTATGGAGTGATATATCGTATATACTAATGTATAATATGCAGCCAGTAATACATTTAAAAAAAATACTTCTTATATTTTCAGAAATCTGAACACTGCGGATCTTCTTCATTTGTCCAACATATAGTGGGTATATAGTGCCTAGTACATTTAAGATGCCCTAGGATGTCTAAGACATCCAGCTAGGAACAGCAGATGTTACACAAGACTTGAAAGAAATCTATGACAACCTGGCTGTGAGCCAGGTAGGAGACTGTAGGGTAGCTCAAACCATAGCGGATACCCTTGAATGACAATTGGCTGGTTTTTGGTTTGGGTTTTTGGTGTTGTTTTTTTTAACTGTAGAAATTTGATGCATGTTGGTTAACTTTAACATGAACAGTGACCCCTCACCTATCCCCTAATTTCTGCATGCTCGGTGTGATGGGGCATGTGGGTTGTGATGGGGATTGGCAAGGATCTGTGCTGGTAGTGTACTAGTGGTCTGTAATTTACCGACAACTCAAATTAACTGCCAGTCCCAAGCCACTGGATAATTGACATTTCCCGGTCAAAACAAGACAGCGGATTTTGTATAGGTGTGGGCATGGGAACGGTGTGTAGAGAGAGATCTGTATAACTTCCCTGCTTGTAAAATAAACAACACACCACCACTGTCTGTTAAGGACAGTGGTGATGTAATGTGTGACATAATTTCTACTTACCCTATATCTTAGATTTTTTTCTATGTACATCAAAGAAAACTCTAGATACTTCACCAGGTACCCTAGAAAGTGAAAAACCAAGGATGTTATGTGAATGTTTTGCCCAAAGCTGAGACAATACTGTATGTCCTCAGAAAATGGGTTACATTGTAATTTAAGATCCCAGGCACCACTTCTTCACTCTTGCGTGGAGTTTACATGCAAAGACATATTTTCACATAGGAAAGAATAAAGATTTTGTTTGGCAGATGGATCCCATGAGCTATGACACCTCTTTTAATCCCAGTTCACTGTGTCTACCTGTGTGCTTCATATAGGATAGCTTTCTTCCAAAAAGCAGTCACTGGGAAAGAAAAAAAATCAGTTCCACAGAAACAAACAAACAACAACAACAACAAAAAAAACCTCAAAGCATTCAGTGCAGGTGCAAGTGTTCAGTTAAGCCGTATTACATATTTCTGTCAACATTTGTGAAGTTCAGTAGTTTGGGGTCACAGAGACAGTCAGTTTGGATTTTATTATTATTATTATTAATACCTCCAGGTTTCTTTTTCTTACCTATTTTGGGAAATAGGAATAGAGAGAAAGACTGTGCTGATGACATCAGGAGCCTCTGTCAGTGTCAAGAATTCAAGTAGAATTACAAGGAACAGGTTTTAAGCAAGGCAAGAGCAAGAGGGGGAAAAAACTAATGTAGTGCTCCTTTGAACTCTGACAAGACAGATGAACCTCCAGCTAAAATACTTGAGAAGGCAGATTGATGCCTTTCCAGGGCAGATATTTGACTGCAAGTTCAGGCCATCCATGTCAGAACTCGAGGTGAGGTTTAAAGTACGGAATGATTGAGTTATCTAAGAAAAAGGTATTAGTGAGTCTTTGAGCAGGAAAGGCAAATAATTACAATACTAAGGTATCCGATACCTTTAATACAGTATGAGATGGCTGCAAGACTTCATGCTTTTCAGCTGTGGAGAGATTCCTCTCTTCTTTGACAAGGCAATTAGGCGCTGCACACTCACCACGCGCTGAGGACTTGCATAGGTATCGAGCAGTACCAAAGTCAATACATGAAGTCATTAGAGAAATGATTTCTTAGGAAAATTCCTCTCTCCCTCTCTTCTCTAAACACGGTTGAGAAATGTCTGTCTCCTGCTGCTACCCGACATATACCCACTCGCTCTCTGGCTAAATTCTTACAGCGTCCTAGGTAAAGATGTGAAAATTTGTTATGAATCAGGCCCTAAAAATCTGACAGCAAATCTCATGCTGAAATCCTAGAGGCAGAGTGGAAAAGATTTCTGGAGAATAACTGGAATGCTGCCAAGAATTTTAAAGAGCTTGGTTGTCTTGGGGGAATATATAAAAACAACCTCATGATTCAGCTAACCAAAGCAGTAAAACAAGTTCCTGAAGGCAGGGATCAGCACTTTGAATATATTTGGGTGCTGCCTTTAATTTCTGTGTTTCTTTTTCCTTCTTCTGTCCTTTTCCCAGTTCCTTTCTACTTTGAAGTTAGGAAGGTAGGCTTTATAAGTTACTTTTCCTTCTCACCCAGCCAACAGGGAAGGGTCATAAGTAGGGCAGCCAGTTCCCTCTTCTTTGAAAGCTGTATGACTGTTCTACTTTAGATACACATCCTCCCGCATAAGCCCCAGCACAGTGAGAGCCCTATCACAAATTTATAAGCTCCAGTTCTGTCCTGTATACTACCTAGTCCAGACATGTAACAGTCAACTTAATTATAACTCAAATGTAGAAAGCATGCCGATGCGTCGTCATCTTTCATGACTAAAACAGGGCAAAGCATCTATAGGAGTGCCTTATAAAATAGTGTTTAATTTCCAGCACACAAAAGACCACTGCTGCACCACTGAAAAAATGCTTCTATGCGTTGTCTGTCCTGGAAGTGGGATCTCTCTGCTTCGAAGCAGCTTGTCTGACCCTCATGAATAATGAACTCTTTAAGAACTTAAAGAAGAATCCTCAAAGAGATCAATGAAGTGAGACCAAAAGGAATGACAAGAATACAAGATTAAAGAAGAGTCTCTGATATAATCTTGACAAAGTTGATTTAAGCACCTAAAAGTTTAATAGATTTAACTGACAGTGGCTAAAGCTAACTCACACTTTACGGCTTGCATGATCCTTGTTGGAAGCATTTTAGATACCTGTGAGCAGTCTCAGGTCATTTGGACTTTCTAAAGTATGTTGTACTTGACTATTAGTTAGGAAACCATGGCGGCTTTTAGAACCTTATTGGCTCTTGGAGGTATCAGGGTAATATGATTTCACCAACAAAAGAAGAGCTTCTAAGGACAAGAAAGCATCAGTCATCAGCTATATCCATGTTAGCAGGTGGTATGACGGAGCAGATAGTCAACTGAAGCAGTCACTGCAGACACCTCTATCCCATACGCAGATCACAGGTTGTGTTTCAGACTTTGTCCAGTCTTGTGAACCAAATGACTCGTCCATATACGTGGTTCAACCTGCTGAAAGGATCAGATCTTCCTGGGTTTAATACCACTTTGGGTTGTAGTGCATCTGACAAGCATTTTGAACAGACCTTTCAGTGTGTCTTCTTAATAACTTTAGGTCCAAACATAAAAATAAAAAGATTTTGGAAAGCCAAATGAGGACAATCCTTTCATTTCTCAGGTGAAAAGAACAGCAAACAGAATCTTCATGACATGCTTGCCAGATTTTAGGGCATTTTGACACTGCCAGCAGCTTGGAGTTCTAAGGAGAATGCAACAGCGGTGCAACAGACAACGTTGTACCACCAGGAGTGGCAACACCTTCCATCTTTAAATGGTGTTGGAATAGAAGGTGAAAGGCTCTAACAAGACAAGAATTTCTGTTTAGAAATAACATAGGACAAGAATGCTAAGGAGCTTTTAATGACTGACTGAGTTTCAAAAGAAAACTTGGCCAAGGCTGCCACTGAATTCCCTAGAAGAGGTCCCAGCTGTTCACTGTACCCAGTGGTTCCAGTAACATGAAGAATCTTCATCTATCACTAGGAATCCAGTAGTCATCTCTCTTTGTGATTAAAAAAAAATAAAAATGGTTTGTTCCTAAAAAAATACTGGTTTTTCCGAGGTAGTTTATTTAAGGTCTGAGAAGCAATGAAATAATCCTGCAAGTTCAAGAAGTGGTGCCATGTAAACCTCATGAGGTTCAAGAAGGTCAAGTACAAGGTTCTGCATCTGGGGCAATCCCCAGTATCAATCCCCAGTATCAATCCAGGCTGTGGGATGAAGGGATTGAGAGCAGCCCTGTGAAGAAGAAATGGGGGTACTGGTGGATGAAAAACTGGACATGAGTTGGTGACGCGCACAACCTAGAAAGCCAACCATATCCCGGGCTGCACCAGAAGCAGCGTGGCCAGCACGCCAAAGGAGGTGAACCTGTTGGAGCGGGTCCAGAGGAGGCCACTAAATCAATCAGAGGGCTGGAGCCCCTCTCCCATGGAGACAGGCTGAGAGAGTTGGGGTTCTTCAGCCTTGAGAATAGAAGGCTCCAGGGACACCTTACTGTGGCCTTTCAATACCTAAAGGGAGCTTCATAAGAAAGATGGAGACGGGCCTTTCAGTAGGGCTTGTTGTGATAGGACAAGAGGTAATGGTTTTAAACTAAAAGAGGGGAGATTTAGACTAGATACAGGAAGACATTTTTTGCAATAAGGGTGGTGAGCCACTGGCAAGAGAGGTTGTAGATGCCCCATCCCTCGAAACATTCAAGGTCAGGTTGGACAGGGCTCTGAGCAACCTGATCTAGTTGAAAATGTCCCTGATCATTGCAGGGGTGCTTGGACTAGGTGACCTTTAAATGTTCCTTCTGACCCAAACTCTATGATTCTATGATTCTCTGAATCCAGCACTCTGATGAACAAGAAGAATTCAGCATTTGAAAATCCCACCAGTTTAGTAATGGTCCCATGGATCGAGCTACCACAGTCGAGGAGGTTTAAAATAATGACATCATCCATATGCACACATTAATCTTATGATCGGCAGGAAGCATAGTCCCAGGCCTTCAATCTCAAATCTCTGGTTCATTTAAAATTTCTGTCCAGTGCTTGACCACTAGCTCTCCAAAAATACTGAGCCAGCAGTCAAAAATGGAATCTAACACCATGCCAGACATAAAGAGAAAGTATCCATGACTCAAAGTCTGCAGACAAAGCATTTTTGAGTCACACTGAAATTCAGTCCCAGGAACCAACAAAGGTAAACAAACTGTTCCACCAGCCATGTGATGGGCTCAGCATACTGTAAGTGGCAAAGTGAGGACATACAGTAAAGCACGCAGACACTAAGCCTCCCTACCAGAGATTACGCCTCCACAGAAGTGACCAAGAAAGGGCTATGCACGAGTTCAAAGAGTTTGAGGATCAGAAAACAAAGGTCTTAAAATTATCCCATCATTACCCTCCAAAGCACATTTTGTCAAAAAGAACTGCATTTTGTCAGAGGAGACGGAAATAAACTTCAAAGTGATCAAGAATATGAGAATACTTCTACAAGCCAATGTCTGCTCTATAAACAAAATGGCTAATTTCAATCACATCTTTCCTCATTTGAGAAGAACAATACTTCACTGCAGCAGAGCACATGAAGGAACACACACTTAACATCCCTTAAAAACACAAACAACCCCACTGGGGAAGATTGGCCTATTCACAGGCTTTATATGATGCACAAATTAAAGCACTTCACCAAATCAAGGTCTCAGTTTGCTGAACCACACTTCCCAATTGGCAGCAAATGAGCCTGAAGTACAAACGAGAGGTTTATTTTATCTGTAGCATGAAGTGTCAGGTGTTACTTGTATATTTAAGTACAAATGGCCTGCATTTCACAAGCCCAGCAGCAAAAGTGAGTGCTTTAAAAAAAAAAAAAGCAATCAGTCTCATTCTTTTCTCATTTATACCTGCTTAAGAAATTGAAGCCAAAGGAGTTCCACTGCCACCTGCAATCAATAATATCAACATGGAAGAATGTTCATTACGAGAACATAATTTAGCAATGAACTTCAATGTGAACAAAACTAGTGAACCCCAAGTCTCATCATGTAAAATAAACCAAAACACCACTCTTACACAATATCTAGAGCTTATATTTTGTACTTTCATAGGCCCCTCTAAGTATCTGAAGGTTTTCAATTGTTAATGTGAATAGACAAAAGGAGACATTTAGGATGGGCAGTACTCCTCCTCTCCCCCCGTAGTGATGTGATTTTTTTCCCCCTATTTTTAACACAACCTAACTGAAGTCTTCTTAATTGATTTATCAAGGAAAAGGCCCTTCCCTGAGAGTTCTCCACAGACAGAATGGTCAGTGCCACCAGCAGGAGTTCCTGGTGTGACACTAATGCATTTACACCTCCAATCTAACTAGAATTCTTGACGAGACAGCTTCTACCATGCTACAACACTGGTACTCCATGAATGACTGGATCAAATCCAGCAATGATTTCAAAACCAGGTGTTTGTCAATTTAGTGTTGCTGAAAGAATGCCAACAAAAGTATCCTCCATGCTCGGCAGTATCCCTAACGTGACACAACATGTGCGGTTATATACCGAGACCTCAGCGCTGGTTCTATTAACAGACACAGATATCGCCTAATCACTGTGCCTCATTTTCCAGTTTCAGCAATGTGGCTACTGAAGGATTCCTAGCAATAATTAAAGTCTTTTGTAATGCACCCACCTGTTTGATGACAAATGGATCAACGGGGTCTGACGGACTGTGACAGGCAACAGACACTCCACAAATGCCTGTGAACAGCCACCGATCTCGCCTTTAATAAAGACCTTTGTCAAACTCCTACTAAACTCCTTCAAGCACACCAGGGAAAACAGCCTGGATGAAATTAGCCTGAGATGGGCACACAGGCGGCTCAAAACTGTATTTAAAAGGTGGGTATCAGCATTTGCAGTCAAACGGGACATATTTATTAAATGTGACCTCCTGAAGTCCATGGTATTGTATGGTTTCATTAACAACGGGAATCAGGAAAACTTTCGCGGCCTTTGAAAACAGCATCCAACAGGGTGGGCAGCAGGCACGTCTGACAATAAGACTAGAGTGGAAAAGGTCTCTTGTCTACTGGAGCAATACTCTGAAATACAGAAGAGGTCAGAAAAGAGGAGCGCAAGCTCCTGCATTCAGATCAGAATTAACAACTCTATAAATATAACAGGGGGGAAATCCAGCTGATCAGAAGCTTTGCAGGAAAAGGATCTGGGAGATTTCAAAGTGCATATGGGTCAGCTGACTTAGGTTGTTTCAAAAATACACCATACACCAGTTAGAGGTGTAAAAATAGGAGCATTATAAGAAAGGCAAGCTAAGGAATCCTCTCACTTTCCTCGCCCCACAGCTGAGCATTTTGCCAGCTGTAGGAGCACTCTTCTAGCGGGACAGCAGCCACTGAGCATCCAGAGAAGAACAACAGGCACTGTAAAAAAAGAATGAGATTCTTTACTCTAGAGAAATGCGCCCTGTAAAGAAACATCATCTTAAAATATGGTAAAGACTGCCACAAAAAAGAAGCTGTTCTCCTTATCCACCAAGGCAAGGACAAAAATAATAAGCTTAAAGTCCAGTTGTGAAAATGCAGAATAAACATTAGGAAAAGGTTTCTAATAGTATGGTGTGGAAAAAAAATATTAAAGAAATAAGGGTGAGAACACTGTAAGATCCTGCCATAGGATCTGGGACAAGCAAGTAAGATCTTAAATAAGGTCTGTCTGCTGTTGTGCCTCTGAGTCTGTGAACAGAATTGTCCTCTCCAGCTTTTGTCAGAAGGGCTGTAGGAGGGCTGCTCTGCTAATCTTAGAAGAAGCTTAAAATGAAAACCAGCAGACAGGCAGCATCTCAGTCTCTGAGTGAGTATGTGTGAGTGTGTGTACACTCACATCACTCTCTGTGTGAGCACGTGTGTGCCTTCCTACATGTGTGTGTCTGCGTGTACAAGCCTGTGTTTATACAGATTCTTGTGTGAATGTGGTGTCCTTAACAGCTGAAATTTAGTTTTAAAAACATGTGACAAAGATTTCCCTCCATTGAGCCTCGATAGTGTAAAGGGTTAGAGCATGTAGGGTGGTTGCTATCCAGGGATGCTCTCATGCTGGTATTCTTGCCCACCTTTTTCTCCCAAAGCACAGCAGGTTTGCAGAGGTATCAAAGTAAATGTGAAAAGGGTTTGTTGTTGGTTTTGGTTTTTTTTTTTGAAAGGGTAGTTGACATAGCTTTTGTCTCATTTACATCTGCAAGTAGCACTGAATGCAGCCAAATGACAGCGGTATAGAACTGACTTGAAGAGAGAAACAGATCTTTGTATGATTATATATGAATATATGAAAAGCTATTGATTTGAAGATTTGTTCCACAAGGGTGAGTAAGATTATTCAACAAGCATGCTTGATGAGACTTGCACATAATAGCCTCATGGTGGTACCAGAATGTGATACAAAATAAACATCCAGGCAATGCAAGCTGTATCTAAACCTGGTGAATGAAGGAGACAATTATCCCCAGTATTCAGACCAAATGGTTTTCATTTACACTTGGCAGCTCCTTTTCTCCATTTTGGAATATCTAGGCAAAGTTTCCCTCAGTATTGCATTCCCACTCCATAGTTTCAGTGCTCTGGGTAGCTGCCCAATGAAAAGCTAATCAGCTATGTGCATTTCACTTAATCATACCAATATATCACCTCTGCTCATGACCACACAGTCCAAAGAGTGGCAGCACACAAGAAATCTGAGAGCACACTGAAGTTGCATGGGAGGACGCGAAGGAAGTTAGGTAATTCTATTATGAGAACAAAGTTACTTAATTAAAATCCCTTTAAAAGTTTATGAGATGGTCTGATGAGGCCAGGAAATAAAGTTTTCCCGAAATGGAACGCAGCAAAAGCCAGCCATATGACTTGCAGGAAGGAGGGAATGGGAATTTACCCTAAAAATATTTAGCTCCTTCCAGCAATGAAGAAAATTGTTTTCAATACTCAAAAATCCTGGGGATATGGTTAGTTGTTTTTTGTTGCTTTTGTTTTGTTGTTTTGTTTTGTTTTATATATAGATATAGATATAGATATATAAAAGGGCCCTGCTCACTGGAATAGCAGTATGCTCTCTGTTGTTGCTCTAACAAAGATACAAGCCTGGGGATGGAGGAAGAAGAAAAGCCTCAGCTTATACATGGCCATTCAAAACCTTAAATTCTCTCAGATAAAAATCCCTGTGGATCTTCTGTGCATTAAACGTGCTTGAGGCTCTCACCGCTCCCAGTAGCGCCCACTGCCTAGGCTGCACATGTGCCTCCCTCCGAGGATGAGTGAGTATGTTCCATTCCCTCAGAGCTCCCCAGGCTCGCCGGGCTGCACATGTGCAACTGGGACAGATACGCTCCAGCCCAAGGCTGCTGCGGCTGGCAGAGCCAGAATTTCGCTGTAATGGCTGGAACTGTGACCAAGAACCTGTCTCTCCACCCTTCCCAGTAATCCCCCTGCTAGCAGTATATGGCAGGAAACCATCTCATTTTAATGCAGGAAGGATAAGAGGAAAAACTGAATAGTAAAACCAGGGGAGTGGGGCACAAGAAAAACAGGCATACAGATACGTCTAGGCAAATATATTAAGAACTGGGAGAATGTGGAGAAGCAAAAGATGGAGAAAATTACTCTCATGAGCTAAGAGAGCTTGACGTTGGAGAAGATGCCTGGCAAGGAAATTGAGACATGACAGAAACAGTTTAGAGGAGAAAGAGGAAAAGGGATCAAGCTGGAAAGGGAATGAGGAGAAAAGTTTGTGCCCAGCAGAGAACATTCTCCTGCAGAGCCTGAAGTGGAGCTCAGCATCTCCCTTTGTTTGACCGTTACAAATGTTTATATCAAAAAATCTTATGCTCATCCAGCGATGATCATTCACACAGGACAACAACTCAATTATTCCTCAACAACTCAATTGCTCCTTAACTCAAGCAGCAGAAACATGAGCAGTTTGCCTAAACCATTGTGATCAACCTCCGCTAGACCACTGATCTCATTTTCAAAACAAGGAGAAATTATACATGTACATGAAGAATACTCAACGAGTATTGCTAAATTTGAAAAGCCAAACACTTAGGAAAAAAGAAATGCTAGAATCAAGGCTATATCTATGTTGCATAAGCCTCTCATGCAGATGTGTTAGGACTTAAACATATAATGTTTATATGCAGACCGCCTTTGTCTTAACAAAGTATCAAGATGCATCAGATCTGAACTAACACTAGTCTTTAATATTTTGGGGGGGTTTATCCTTTTATCCCAGATTTCTTGTTTCCTGGGTGTTTTTTGGGTGTTTTTTGGTTTGTTTGGTTTTTTTTTTCCCTGTTCACTTTCTATTCTTGCAGCAAACGCAGAGGAGCAGGGGCAGAATTCTATGAACAATTCCCTTTTCCTGTAACAGTGCTCATTAATTCCAAAAACCTATGTGTGCACCTGTGTCTGTGCTACTGAAGAAAATAAGCCAGGCACTGCTCTTTGGCTGAGAGAAAGCAACAGCACAGTCCAAATCTACATGGGTAAACTCTTCTCCTCCCCCCCAAACGAGACAGGCTGCCTCTAAACTATCTGTTAGGAAATGACCTGGGTTCCCAGCTTGTGTTCAGGCATTGACTGCACAGATGCTCTTCAACTTGAATAAAAAAAATATACCAACGGGGTCATGCTAAAAATTACACAGTATGGAGACCTGTAATCCCATGCTTAAGCCCATATACGTTCCCTGTTTCATTTAGTAGAACAACTATAGCAGAGAAGACTAGAATTCCATGCAAGAAGGATGTGCTATTTAATAAAAAACATCATCTTCTATGCATAAGGCAGCATCTTCAGATCTGGCGTTTCCAAATAAATGTACTTGTCTTTGAAACATCAGTAATGTCCTTTTACTATCATTTGTCTGATGTGTTGTGTAATTCACACAGGGACACCAAGCCCTGCATGATAAGCTGGTTGGCAAATCCTGAAACAAACAAACAAACAATCAAGAAACAACCTGAAGAAACAAAACAAAACAACCAGCTATAGGACTCGAAACCTAAGCTCTCCTATTAGACAGCATTCAGGCTCTATGTCTTAGCCTTGAACAAAATGCATACATTATGCACACGTATCACTAATTCCTGAAATAGCACGTGCAGCATGGCATATCATTCTGCAGACAAGCAATTGGCAGGTAGTTTTTACAATAGCAAGATGAATTCACAGTATGGGATATGTTGATTGCTCATGTCAGTCCCTTTGAAATTTTAAAGCGATAGTAATCAGAGCTATAAATCTCTCCTAAGTATAATTAGATTACTATTTATACCTACTGTTGTTAAAACCAGCCTAAGAAATTACTTTTAGGGTACCATTACTGAATAAATAATCTCTTTAAAACAATAATCACTGAGTTAAGTACAATTCATATTCTTACTTTCTATAATGAGAATGCATAATTCAGGTATTTAAGAATGCTGAATCTCTTCCTATTTAAAAGTTTGATAATGGCATTTTCAGACTTCAAAGTTTGTTTCACATTGTAAGGCAGGTGTGGGAGCACCCTCCAACGTTGTAACATGCTGAGATGAGGGATCGGATCCAGTGCCACCTCTCCCTAGAAGGCACCCATCGAGGGACGCAAGTTTTGTGTTACAGCAGGTGCAGGTTATGACTGCTGTAGGGCCCTGGGGGAGCTATTATGATAACGAGACAATTATGATCAACTGACTAGAACTAGAGTTATCTCCATAGACTTTTTATCTTTTAGGAACAAATTAGGAATTCTAAAAGATGGTACATTTGTATAATCTGGTCCAGTGGTTCACTCTAGCTAATTTACATCTTATTTCCCATGGGAACTGTCTTGACTATTTTTTTTAATTTTTTTTTTTAACAGCAGAGAGAAGGCATAGCAACATGCAGTCCATAAAAACCAAAAGTGTCTAGTACCACCTCCCGATTAAACAGATCTCAATAGAGATAGCAACAGGATTCTAAAATAAAAAGAGAGATCTTGAATCCCCAGGTAAAAGCATGGCATTCCAGAGGAATGGGGAATTTTTTCTCTTGCAGAATGCTCCAGGATGCAAGTGTTCATGGCTAGCTACTCGCTGTGGAGTTGCAGGCTTCGGTCAGAAGATGCTGATACAGCTCGAAGCTTGCCGGTGTTCTGCAGAGAGTACCTTCCTCAAGCACTGGCCACTGCATGAAGAACGCTGCTTCCAAATCCAAGGCTGGAATAACCTAGGCAGATAAAAGATGAAGGAGTTACAGTACTAAAATAAAATCATAATAGTATACATTGTCACTGGAGCTAGAAGCAAAAGAGCCTACGCCTCTCTTTCTCTCTTGATGTTTATAAACCTCAGTAGACTTTGTTCCTCATTTTTCTAGTGGAGGTTCATGATCTTGTAGTTTTCTTCATGCAAACCAGATTCCTGAACTCAGCAGCCCTCAGAGAGGCTTTGTGCATGACCTACTCATGTGAAGTTCGGGGCAAAACTGCCCCCACGGTCTCACAGCATTGTAAAGTGAGTTCTCATACAGAACATCCCCCCTTTCCCTCAAGGAGTCACTTCATTCCCCCATTAATATTTTATTACACAAATCTCAGAAATGGAAAAAGCATATGTTTGGAATGATATGTAGCAATAAGAATAGGACCCCATTTTTATGTAGTTTTCCATTGCATGATCCAGCTCATGTATTTAAAACAGTTTTGGTTCCATTCTCTTCCAATTACATTTTTCTCCTCTTAAAATCTTCAGATGAAGAATATTTCTAATAGATGTATTTTATCTTAATTGTTAAGAGGCCTCTATTTAAGTCTCTAGATATTGCAAAACATAGTATTAGTCAAGTCTAACAACTTATAAAAATCAGAGTTCAAGCATAATTCATCAGGTAATGCTATTCTCCCACCAGGCACAATCTAGTTTTCCTGTGCTATTACACTTTCTCTTCACTCAGCATTAGTCATAAAGCAATGGATGTGTGCTGAGATTTTGGGTTTGGTTTACTTTGCTACACGTTACTGATTTAATGGAATGTATCGATTCATCAATTTATCTCAATTATAAGTATCATTTCAACAGCTAGACCACCTATTCACAGAGACAGGTTAGGGTTTTTAAGGGGTAACAGGGGACAGAGGCTCCCCAACGTTAGCCTTGCTATGTGTCACCATGCTACTGTCACAACATTCCACTGCTGCTCTCACGGGTAATAGTGCTGTAGACATCAGTCTCACAAGAACAGGGATCAAGGCATGGAAGACACAGCCCTATTCGACATCGACACCTAAAACGTGCTTTGTGATTCCTAACAATTTTAGGGTTTTTTTTTTCTCAAGAGGCTCAAACACAGATTCTGCTTCAGCATACGAGCAGTCTCATTTAAGACACCACCTACAAACTCTGACCACAGCCATCAAGCACATTCTAACACAAGTAACTCATGCACCAAGGAGCAAAGCTCCATTCCAAACCCCACATTAAAATTACCTACACACACTGTTTTATATGTGCCTTTGTTTGCTAGAGACACCATGAATGGTACACGGCATGGTGTCACCAGTGCCCAGGCCTGTTACACACAGGCCACACGGTGTTTGAATGACTTAAAAGTCCAGAGGTAAAAAGAGGAGGGGAAGAACCAGGAAAATCTAAGATGTTTCCTATTTCAGATTCACTTAGACTCAGCTGCATGTATCATTTGGGCCATTTGTTAGCAGCTACCAGTAAGCAACTATGCCCAAAGGGGAAATGTATTCTAGTTAAAGATTGGCTTATGGCCTCATCAGCCAGGTTTTACAGCTCTTAAAGCACAGCAAGAGAAATATTTATACTGAACTTGTTGCACAGGGACTTCAGATAGCAGGACAGTCATTTCTTGCATAAGTATTATATTTAGCTGGAGACAGCAGAGTTACGTTAAAAGGGAAGCAGGGACTTCTAAAAATAAAATGTCTAGAAAATAAGATGAAAATGGAGAAATGCTGCGCTCACAATTCGAAGTAATTCATTTTTTTTCTGAAAATGTTCCCAAGACTACAAAATATTTTATGTGTCCTTTGAGTTTTGAACACCCTAAGTACAGTAGCATATGTCTGTGCTGTTTAACCAAACCCTCCAATGATTGGAACCACTTCTATTTTTATTTTTTTTTTCCCTGTGTATGTGTTTGTATAGAAGGGAATATTATTTATAACCATCTAAGGTCTGGCACAGCATTTTTGAATTCATGCCATTCAACACATCAATGTTACAGTTGTTCTATATTAATCTAATTGTTTTAACAACATTGGAAAGTTTGTTCTTAACTAACATATATATTTACATGTTCTACAGTTCTAGCCTGTTGGGTAATGAGGTCCTAAAGAAGAATGTTTCAGCACTACTTTTTACACTAATATTAAAAGAAAAAATAAATAAATAAATCACCACAAGTACATACCTATTCAGGGACCTCCCAGTATTATTAAAGTCTCCAGGAAGTCTCAGTCTAGCTAAACTGATGTAGGATTTGAAGTGGTAAAACTAAGGAATGTAATTTCTGCAAAGAGAAACACCCTAGGAGATGGGAGAGAAGAAAGATTTCATAGAATTCAAAGATGAGATTGCCAAAAATATTAGAGCAGGTAAATTAAAATGTAATAGTCAGTTAAGCCAGCAGGAACTGGGACCGAGAGTTTACGCTGGGTTTCTGTTCTGGAAGGCTGGTTCCTCCTGTCTGGTGGTACTTGCTTGCATCTCATCAGCAATGTGTTACATCCATACCCAGTGACAACTTCTGGTGCTGGTATTTTAAAATACAGTCACAAAAGACTAAGTAAACATACCAGATGATCAGGAGTTCCATTTCTGAAGAGAAGTGCTTTTTGAGTGAAGTCACGTTCACTGAGCATGAAGTCAGTTGTTTTCTAGAGATGTAGCCCAGTACTGTGCCCCTAAGAAAGCTGCAGTTACGTATGGAGTGTACAACCTCGTGATTGACTTTGCGTGTGCGTGGGCATGTGGACATATATGTATACACACACTTGTGTATGCATGTGCGTGCTTCTTTACTCATTTTTTTTTTAGAAAAAATGAAAATATTTGCACATCATCATATTTTTGGTCTAATTTGTAGCTCCAAACAGGCAAGTAGCCATCTGACCACCCACTGGGATGATGTGACTGGCTTTGAGAGGTAGAAGATACATTGGAGTGGCAGGAAACAATACTATTAGGAAACTTCAGCAACACCTGTGTAGATCAGGGAAAAGTCACATCAGGGCCTGGTGTTGAGACCAAATATTTAAACACCGCTAATGACTCATTCATGGAGCCACTAATGAGGAAACCCACAAGAGGGAACCGACAAGAGGAAACCCTTGAACCTGAGCAGTGCTTCGGGCGCTTCTGAAACTCTCACTCATCTAACTAATATACAGCTGCAATTGCAAACTTTGTGGTTCAAACCAATTGCCAATGGGTTTTCAGCATCCTTCATCACAGAAATTTGAACGCTGAGACTAAAATCCTGCATCCATCTTCTCAAAACTGTCAGAGTAGAAATTTGAGCTACAAATCAATAATTTCCGCAAAGGTCAAGCTGATTGCTTCACAGTGGGATTAAGGCCATCATAAAACCAGGCTCCAACTGCCATCACAAATATTTGAATTTAATTCCAGGATCTAATCACAGTCCATTTCTAATGGAGAAGTGATAGAGGAAGTACAAAATGGGACATGAAATTGGACCGTGTGTTGTTTCCACATACAGGTTTCATACCAGAGGGGTAACGATTTTGAACCAACAGACCTCACCAAAGCCTGAAAGTAATAATTTATATGTGTGTGTTTATGACATTGCAACAGCTATTTCAGTTCCCTTTGTACTTCCTACTACTTCCAACGCACATATATTTTTAATTGCCTAGCTTTTCTGTGTTATCTTTTACTATTCTTAGTCTAGGAAGAGTTATTCAATAAGCTTTTTCACATTAATTGTTCTAATTTAATATTGTGCTTTTTAGTAGAAAATCTAATTTGAAATGGCAAAGGGTTAATTATGGAATATTCCAAGGGACTATCCCAAGGAAAGAAAGAGATATGGACTAAAATCAGTGAAATGCTAATTCTAGAGTCTAATTTCTACTTTTAATTTTTCTATATAAGGTACTTTTATATTAACCCTACATATGGAGAAACATCTCTAAAATAAACACATGCTTTTAATGTTCTGAATGCCACTCCACAAGCAAGCAAAATAGAGCATGTGTTAAACAAGAATGCTAAGTAATCTTTTATTTAATTCAGTATATTTACACACTTGATTAAACATGAATATCTAAAGACCTGCATGTGTCATTTTAATTATAAATAGATGTAATTATATGTAACAAGCTCAAATTTTCTTTATCTTTCATAAACTCAGGCTTCTGAACTCTTCCATTTAACTATGGCTATTTGTTTAATAATCTCAGTGTGCTGGATTCTGGTGCTTTCAGAGGTTTTATATTCGTGCGTGGAACAGGATGGTTTTAGGCACACTACTGTCACACAGGGTGTAAAGGAAACCTCTGTGGCTCGACAAACATGCAGACAGGCATGAGCACATACGTGCAAATACGTCCCCAACACAGTTTTTTTGCAGGTGAGATTTGAACCCAGGACCTCGCGTTTTGGGGAGATGCTGACATAGAGTCAGCCAAGGAGATTTGTTTTGAAGAAAGCGATGTATTCAGAGAGGAGAATATTTCAGAGCTGGGTCTTTGGCTTCCAAAAGAACCAAAACTCTGGTGTGCCTAGTGATGTCTGAGGTTTAGGCAGAAGCAACTCCCCCCATCACTAACCCTTCCAGAGGTTTTCACCATAACTACGGTAGCACCGAGAGCAAAAGGTGCTCAGGAGAGTACTTCAGCCCTCTGCCTCTTCTCTCCCCAGCTCCTCATCCCTGGTAATTGCTCGTTGGTTGCTATCTCAACCGGCCGATTGTGTTTGCTGGACTGCAAAAGCAAAAGCCCATCTTCTCAGGGCAATGAAACAATCCGCAGCCTTGACTTCTCATGAGATTGCTTGATTTGAGCCAGACATTATGTCCCAGAAAGAAACATTTGCTTTAAAGTGCAGTAAATCTGTGCAACAGCCCGGTACTCCTACATCTATATTTCTAGTCTCATATACATCTGCAGGCAATTAATTTGGTCAGCCATATCAACCTTTCTCTTAGAGGGGCCAGTGAGCCTCACGCAGTACACAGGAATAAGACACAAGGGAGCCAGCTCCATTTTCTACCTTTTCCGTTCACAGAATCAATTTGAGCCCATCAGTTTGAATAAATCAGCAACTGCTCGGTCTCCAGCCCCCCAGAGTGGAAATGCCGTAACTTGCTGACATTTGTAAGGCACTCTTAGTCACCTGAAGGAAAAGAGACTGGCTTTAAAATTTGATTTTATACAAATTTCAAAGGAGCCTCAGGAAAATCTTCCAAATCCCATCGCACAGTGGTAGAAGTTGAACACCCAAGTCCTCCCAGCATCTTTGTTGAAGTCACTTTTTCTGCCCACACATACACACACACCTCTGATAAACTTCTCAAACCTTTGCACTTTGCTGGCAAGACATTCCTCATAAAACCCTCAAAGAGGCCATTTGTGCTCTGGCTGTCAAGTACATTCAGGAAAACACAAAAGTTTATGAGTGGCAAATGGAAATAAGGAAGTTTATGCCTCATATATTAAATAAAATTAGAATCTTGAGCCATGTAGCTGCTAAACAAATTGAACCTGTCACATGCTGAAGCTGTGCAACAGGGCATATGTACTTGTCTCATCATTCAAGTTGTCAGCTGTCCATCAAATCTGTAAATAGATAGAACTGAGATTATCAATTATTCTACCACCTTTGATTATTTATTTACACATGGGAGTGAAAATGCAAATTTGTCCAAACAGAACTACTAATACATAGTGTATGTGTTTATATCCTGTGACTGCTGGTAAGGAATTCACTGGGAAACATGTATTATCGGGTATTTATATTCTTTGGAAAACCTTGCTTGTAATCCTATCTTTTAACATCAATCTGTGTACTTCACTCAACTGAAAGACTAACAATGCACTGTAGTTTATGTCTGGCCTCTAGATGATGCTACAATGCTTTTAACTCTCTGGCCTTTAGTAGCATGTTACATGCAAGCAACTTTGAACTATACTCAAACCATTTAGTACCGTAACATAAGAGCAACAGAAAAGTGACTCTACAAAAAACCAGAAGTATAGGAAGACCAAGCAGGTTTCTACTGCAAGTGGATTGATGTTAAGCACACAATAAAAATGTTATTAGATTTGGTTTGCTGCATTTCGTGATGACATCAAGAGTCGATCAAATTTAACTCCTTAACTCCTCCAGTCTGTAGCAACAGGTCTCAAAATCCTCACCCTGCATCCTCAGATTTCTCCCCCGCCACAAAGTACCCTTCACTCCGCTTTGATCCATCCTGTGACAAATGTATTTGGCTCACTGGCCAATAACCATTGCTAAAACTTGATGGTTATTGAAGATTTCCATAGCTGCAGGGAGCACTTTCCTGGTGACTCAGGCTACCTGCACAGTACGTTAATTGCCATGACACTGTCCAGGTGACCCCACTGAGAAACAAGTTCCTTTGACTTTGGGGAGCACTTGTAGCTGCCCTTAAAATCACGCCTGAGTAGACCTTGGCTGTTTCCTAACGCCTCTGCTTCCCGTTCCCCAGTGATGACTTCCTGTCCACCTGCTGCCCAGATCCACGAAAGGATGCAGGAAGTCTACATTTATGGTTCCAACAGTAAAAACTTGAAAACAAGAGTTGCAGGCAAGTCACCAAGACAGAACAAAAAAAAAAAAATAAAAAGAGAGAGATGGGTTTGTTCTATTTGTTATTGGTTTTTGGTTTTGTTTTTTTTTTTAGCAAATCAGATGGTGTACAGCAAACTGGTGAATTTTCTCTGGGATGCTCTCCCATTTGGCATCTTGAGAAAACCCTTAATGTTGTGAGAAGAACATGATGAGGTTCTGACAGGTACAAGAACCTTACACTTCAGAAGTTTCCACCTTCTTTTCAAAACTTTGATAGGGCTAGTAAAATCAGTGACAAGTTATTTGTTTTAATCCTTCGGAAGATACATTTCTTAGATTTATATTTTTCACCTGATGACTACTAGTGGTTGCTAAGCAGTGGCTAGTCTACAGTAGCCACCCTGCCATGCTCATATGTCACGCTACACTGTCACACAGAAGGTCTCACCTAAGCCATTTGGTAATAAGTGCAATAGCAGACATATTATCTTTAAGGCATTACCATATTAAGGATTCAGACACTGCTCTCCCAATAATGGATCTATTCTGATTTCTTCAGAACGAGGGTCTGCAAAAAAAACCCCACCAACAACCAAACCCCCATGCCTCAGTGCTGTTGATTTGGCAGGTGATACCACCTCCTCACGTCCTGGTGGGAAGCCCAGATAGCTGGTCCGGTGGGAAGGCTGACTTTCACCCTGACGTCCAGGCTCTGGGTTATAAGGATGCCTGCCCCCCCCCCCCCCCCCCCCGGCTTTGCCATGCAGTCTGTCTCCTAACCCAACAGCCAAGGGAGTCTCCTGCCTTAAACACTTCTGCTCTCCCTGCTGAGCCGACTTCCCTGCTGCACATTTCCTGATCACACTGGCTGTCAAACGCACAGACTGGGGCCCCTATAGCCTGGGGAGGGGTTCGATAATGGATTTATCGCGTCCCCAAATGTGACTGTTGGTAGCTCCCTGCTATGGAAGCAGAAACTGCTTGGGGGCCGCGCTCAGCACCCCTCGGCAGCCTGCACCCAGGGTCCCGGCAAACCGGGGCAGAGGTGGGAAGGGACTTGGAGGTTTTTTTTTCCTCCACTTTTTCTCTCCCAGCTGCTGCCAGGGACCTCAGCCTTCGTGGCCCATAGATAAACATGTCGGTGTCTACAGTTGCGTGGAAGGTTATTTATGGGAGGTGGGGGAGGGAGTTCACATTTGCTTCACATGAGGTAATCGGTTCCTGTGTATACCTCAGGAAGCTGTTACAAGGCTTAAAAAAAATTAAGAGGAGATTATTTTATGTTTCCAGGGTCTAGCTAAAGTGTCTCATCACAGTTTCTCAGAGCACATGAACCTGTAGCTACACACAACGGTTCATAGATCAACAAGACAGCAAAGCCTTCAAAAAGGAGGTGTGGAAAAAAGCAAGAGGACCAGCAGCTGAAGAATAGTCGTGGCTACAGCTTCTGACAGCTCTTCAGGCTGGAGAGACTGCTGGTCATGACAGCCCCTTTAACATTAACCACCTCCATGTCTTGATTAGGTGGCAATGGCACATCAAGCAAGGGGAGAACCCAAGCAGGCAGTGTCGAAACAGATGGAACTGCCACCGCCGTCCCCCTGCCAGCTGCCCGGGGACAAGGTCTCCACCCTGCAACAAAACCGGCACGACCTCAGGGGGGTTCCACACCACCCACCTGCATCGGCAGAGGGGCACCTCGCGAGCTGTGGGTGGAGCATGGCACAGGGACAAGCAAACATCCAACTTGTAGCAAGCTTGAATCCCAGGTACCTACTGGAAACACGTGGCATCTGGGTTCGTTTCCAGTTGGAAATGTAAAACAGAGAAAATTATGACATGTATATGCAAAATTAAAGCCTGGTTTGGAATCAGAGGAAAACATGATCTATTTGTTCTCCTTACCAATGGTCTTACAAGTATTTCTTTCAAACACTGGCTTATGTTCTCACAGGTGCTCTTCGGTAGATGAAAAACTAGTCCTACCATGCCAGGACTGGAAAGATTTGTGAGACAATCACATTTGTCCATTTACAAATATTTTTGGTTTCAACATCTTTATACTTCTTTTCCCTTTCAGATACGTTTACTCCACTTATGTTATTGTAAAAAAGGCCCAGCATAATTCAATACAATCTTCAGGACAGAATTCTGATCACATAGAATAGGTGTCTGGGGTTATCACTCAGTCCTTGCCACCTTTCCCCATTTCCGGAAGACACATGAAGAGCATATTTTGGGTTTTCCTGTGCAATATCTCTGGCAGAGCCATCTCCCACACAGTAATTACAGGGGAGTAGACAATATTGAAACACACATTACTGCACATAGAAAAACAGGAGTGAATAAAATCTACCCACTGTAAAAGACCAAGGTGTATAACTCAAGTAAATGGTTTTCCTGCAAGGAAATAGGGCCAGATAATGAACGGAGAGTTTTTCTTTTTTTCCACCTGTTGCGTGGAAATGCTTCCTGCACAGATTTCCCCCATTAAAAAAATATAATAATTGTCCTACAATAAAAGCTCCAAACAACAGCTTTCTATGATATTTTTAGTATATTGTTTCAGGCCATTGTGAAACAGTGCCATTTCACTTCTAAGAGTTAGTAAGTCAAGACAATAGAGAGGTGATTTGTTTCACCTACCTGCCAGCAACATTCATTTCTCTACTCCAGATCTCTGACATAGAATAAAACATGTGAAAGAGGCAAAAAAATAAAAATAATAATCCTTCAGGGGTTACACCAACATACGTAATCTTGGCTACAGTGTTCAGCCTCCGCAGCCATATCGCACGTTCACTAGAATTTTTCTAAGGGGACTATGTGCTTTGGGACCATTTGAAATGGGAATGGAGGTAACACTTGAGCCTTGAGCTGGGGCTCGATGCGCAGTCCAGGGGTGCAGCGGGTTGTGACCATCTTTACCAAGTTCAGCCCTGCACAGAACCGACCACCACCACGACTATGTGCCTTGCCAGATTTTCCACCGCAGCCACCGGTTGAGGTGTAACCAGATGGCAACGGGGCACAGTGCAAGAGGACCATGGTGTTTGCCAGAATGCAGCTCAGCTGGAGGAGTTTTTTTGAGCAACTTTGATTCAGCAACATGAGGTTAAACTGGACCAAAGCTTTGAGTTGTGGGGTTTTTAATCTGGAATGAAACAGCCTAGAGTTTGTTTCTTGTATTGCAGAATCATGGTCTTTAGGCCAGGCAATGAAGTTCGCAATAGCCTGAAGGTCAGAGCAGCACACGCAGCATGTCAAATGACTCAGAGAATAAACAGACTCAGGAAGGGCAAATACCCAGGCTCCAGAGGCAACACAATAGACTGACCTTCTCAACTTTCTTTCTTCAGCCTACCACGTCACCAGACGTAAATGCGGGCAAGGAGATAAAATAAATGAAAGATGGATCTCAGCAAGTGGTCAGGTTTTCAGCTACTGGCTGCTCAGGCTGCCTTGCGTAACAGAGCACAGGGATGAACATGAAAACAAGCAGAATGTTTCTAGCCAGCTGTTTCAGCTTTAGTACCAACCTGAAAAATATTAGCAGATGTATTTTCAAATAGTTCAAAAAAAAAAAAAAAAAAAAAAAAAAGGGCAGGGGGAGGAAAGCTTTAACAAACATTCTGTTGCAGGTATAGATTTGATACAAATTCTTAGAGAAGACAGCAGGATTTATTTGAATGCATGGTACAATGTAAAATAGCAATTAGAGCTAAGAAGGCACTTCAGCTGGCTGCTAACAAAATATAAATTTGGATCACCCAAACTTATCACAAATACACATCAAGATCATCAGATTCTCACAGCCAAGAACGTCCTCTAAAAGCCAAAACGGTTCATTTCAAGATTTTCAAAACAGAATATTAAGATTCTAGTCTCAAAAGGTTTTGAAAACATTTTACTTTTTACTCAACAACAAATTAAAATGAAACCAAATGTTTAACCTGGAACAGTCCCCCACACCCTTGATTAAACCAGCAAAACAAAAAAAACCCAAAAGTCAATTATTTGCACAGCTGGACTACTAATTAGGAAATAAAGGCAACACAGTTGATGTCTGACTAGTGACTACCACATCCTACTCCAATGTGGTCTTTGAATAAAATAAAAGCAAGAAAGACTAAGGCAGCTTTGAACAATAGCTTTTTAGTTAAAGGCTGGATCTCCCAACATAGCCCCCATCAGCTGGAGGCTGTATCGCTGAAATCCAGCTCTAAAAGCTCTGTGAACACAAGAGAATTTGGGTAGGTGAAATCACCACCAAGAAGTTAATAACTGTCTTTCCCTTGGAGGAGCAAATTCAAGCCAAGCACACAAATATAAGAAGTTTCCTTTATAGATTTGAGATCCAAAGCCAAGAGGTGCTGCATAAGGGTTTCACTCCCCCTGAAAACATTCTCCAGCAATAAAAATGGACCGCAGACTAAAAGGAAATAAAGTGAGAGGAAGGAGCTCCTCTGCCCTTATGCCGAGCTGACCCTGGACTGATGACAGCTTCATTTTCCACTTGGCACAGGCTGACTTTGGAATGGCCCCAACTGTATGAGAAGTGCTCCCAAAAATCCCGTGGCCCACTTGTGACCTGAAGCAGAGTCCAGCACTGTGGGTGAATCACATCACTTAACACCTTGCAGGATTCCATAAAATAAAACAAAATATTCTTTAAAAAAAAACACAAAACAAAACAAAACCCACAATACACAAGAGGGAGAGGGAGAGGGAGAGGGAGAGGAGGGGAATTGAGAGGGAAAGGAAGAAGAAGGCAGAGAGGGAGAGGAGGAGAAGCACACTCCCGCGCTTTCTGGTGAAAGGATGTGATCAGAGCAGGGCAGCTCACTTGTTCCGTTCCAAACTGAAAACCCGAGCCCATTCCCCGTGGCTGTCCTGCGCACAGTGAGCTCTCTATATTTTCAGCAGTACGTCTGAGTTCAAAACTGCTTGTTATTTCCAAGCAAACATTAATTTCAACTGCATAAGTGCCCAAACAAAGAGAGATCAGACCTTAGCCTGGCTGTGCTCAGTGACCAAAGGGGTGGGAAGGGGAGGGATTGTCTGTAGCTAGATCCTGAGCTAGCACAGCCCCAAAAGCAGCTGGAGCAGCCCAGGATTTACTGCCATTTATGCAACAAGCTGGACTTTACAGCAGTGGTGGTTTGGCAGAGCATGACTCTGTTTTGCATTCTCTCTACTGCAAAGGAGTTGTTTTTGCTGTGTTTATAACTGGGGAAGGAGTTCCCTTCTGTCTGAGGCCATAATATGCCAGTTAATTAATATCCAGGACAAGCCCTTTTTGCACTGGAGTAGTGGTGAGGCTGTCTGGCAAAAATCGCTGCTCAGAAAGGTTCTAGCACTTAAAAAAGCATGAAGCCCAGATCCCAGGTACAAGCCACACTGGTCCAACGCCACACACATGTTATTGTCTTGCACAACTGGAGCATGTGGCGTTTCGCAGCCAAAGACCTTGGTTAGTCCTACAAGGTCTTAAGTAAACAGCTTTCTTGTCAAAAGTGGCACACACCAGATTGTTCCTCTACAAATGCCATCAGCAGAAGCTTTCCCTAAATTCGAAGTTACAAATGTATTGCTGCCTGAGCGATTCTGAAAGCCTTAGTCATCAGTTTTAGGGCAAGATACATGCAAGTGGCCTCGGGACATTATGAAGGATTACTGCATGAATAACACTAATGTAAACTCATTCCTGAGCTGATTGTTTCTTTTCTGATACAAGATTATTGTGTTCTGGTGTGTTATTTTTTGGATTTTTTTTTTTTTACTCTCAGCTTTTTCTTTGCTTTCATTAAACTACAAAGATTTATTAGGCCTCTCCTTCGCAATATTCCAAATCTTGACTGGTTTTGTGTCATTGGAAGACCATATTTTCAGTATATGAGGAATTCACTCTACTGAGACCTCTTTTATTGCAAGTTCGGGTAGAAAGTGGATTACAGACTAAGAAATGAACACCTTCCTGCAGGTGATGGCAAACAGTATCCCTCCAAGCGGTGTGGACGTTTTGGCTTCATTCCGAAATGCCACTTACAGAGGCAGTAAAGCAGAGTACAGCCGGCTCCCCACCTCCCCCCAGCTCCCACTGCTGTGGCTGCTAAGTAGATCCACATGCAGCCAGGTTGGGGCTACTGGTGACAGAACCAGGGATGAACCAGTAAGTCCCAATGTCCCGTGCTTCATTCTAGAGAGTGATATACGCCCCTGCACTGCACGGCCCAGCACCCCAGTTCCTGAGGTGCAATGCAACCTTTGCCTTGCTTCCCTCTGGCATAGTATATTACTTTGTATTTCGGACCGTAAAAAAAATCCAACCAGCTTAAATTGTTTCTAGACTTGAAGCAACTTGGCAAACAGACTCTTATTTTAATAGTGCTGCCCCTGTCAGATTTTAACAGGCTCTCCATGTATGGAGCAAAGAAGTCATATCTCATATAAAGTGACTATTAATAAAAGCTCACTACAAGTGACTGAACACATGGACATATACTCAACAGTAAAATCACAGCCACCTGATAGCATCCGCGGCAAGCACACTTGGTGCCTGACGCCAAGTAGCACCCAAAGGTCTGGCTTCACTGATATTTTTGCCCAGAGTCAATACCTTGAATGCCTTTTCACAGGCTGGCCTCAACCCTGCTAAGAAACAGCCCTAGAAAAACCTGCTCATCTAAGGGTGGTAGTCAGCAGCTGAGATACAGGCATCTAATGCCACTTCTGTGTCATTGGATACCTAAGGCACTTGTGTAGATATGGTAGATAAAACACAAGAGGCCCCACCACCATGACCAGACAGCCAGAGGCTGGACAAAACATCTAAGGGTATCTAAAATGGTACCTGGTCCTACTTCTAGACACCTGCATTGCTCTCCACTATACCTCATGGGCTACTACTGTTACGTAGGCTGACCTGCCTGTAAATCTTGAGTGAGCAACACCTACTTCTAACCCACTTGAGCTAAAAAGGTATCCAGGTCTGTTTTAAAGGTATTTATAGTGACTGAGCTGTCACAAGTAGATTCTACAGATCACCTGAATTGTCTTCTGTCGTGGTTTAACCCCAGCCAGCAACTAAGCCCTGCAAGGCCACTCACTCACCCCCCACCAATGGGACAGGGGCGAGAATCAGAAGGGTTAAAAGTGAGAAAACTGGTGGGTTGAGATGAAGACACTTTGATCAGTAAAGCAAAAGCTGTGCACACAAGCGAAGCAGCAAGAGGCACCCATTTCCTGCTCCTCAGGGGCGGGCAGGAGGGGCTCAGACATCCCAGGACAGCCGGGCTCCATCATGCCTGATGGGGGCTTGGGGAAGCAAACGCCATCACTCCGTATGCCCCCCCTTCCTTCTTCCTCTTTCCCCCCAGCTTTATATGCCAAGCATGACGCCATATGGTATGGAATATCCCTTCGGTCAGTTGGGACCCACATCTGTCCCAGCTGTGCCCCCTCCCAGCGCCTGGTGCCCCCCAGCTGCTCGCGGTGGGGGAGGTGAGGAGCAGAGGAGCCCTTGGCACTGTGTAAGTGCTGCTCACCCATAACAGAACCACCCCTGTGTTACCAACACTGTCTCCAGCACAAATCCACACCGTAGCCCCACACCAGCCACTATGTAGAAAATTGACTCTATCCCAGCCCAAACCAGCACACCTTCAAAGAACAGGTTCAGTCTTTTCAACGTGCACTTAAATCTTGTCCTAAAAGAATCTTTTCCCGATTGAATTCACTATCTCCTTGGAGATACTTCACTTAAAAAAATATATCGGGTGAAATCTTCAACACAGGCTGTAATTTAGTTTCTCAATTTGTATGTGCTGCCTGAATAGCTTTAAGATGTTACAGCAGTCAGTGTCAATTTATTCCAAAGGATTATAATCATACACTGCAAGTCACAGAGATGCCACACTAAAGCCATGTTGCTGTGGGATTCAGAATATTTTGGGCTGGGGATTTACTGGTTTAGTACCTCTTTTGTTCATTCTAAAACTGCTGTCATATTTTGAGTCTTACAGAGTAGTGGACTTACAAAGTTATGTTCCCTCATAAATTAAACTGCTTAGCAAAAGTGCTTAGTAATGATTTTACATTTTGGCTTAAGCACAAACCTTTTTAATTTGTTGTATTACAGCCTGTACTCCTTGTGGAGCTATCAGCTAATTTAATAGCCTGCTTGTCTAGCTTCCCTTTTAGTCAAGACAAGACTTTCATATAGTCCTTCAACAGTTCTGATTCTGCCTCCAGGATTCACAGGGAAAATAAAAAAAAAAGGTCATTTTCCTCTGTCATAGGAAGAAAAAAGTGACTTTTAAAATGAACAAGGATCATTACACAAAAAGTGGTCTCTGCACAGACTTTGTCAGATCCCACCCAACAGGGGCTTTAAAAATACAGTGTGGCCCATGTATGAATTTAATATAATGCCTGAAATGACAGTAATATGCCTCAGGAGATTTGTGAGAACAAATTCATTAGTATTTGAACGATGCTTTCAGAACAGCCTTTCTCTTTTGCCATGTTTTGCTGGTTATCTAGAAAGAAGGCTCAGTATGAAAGCATGGGCTTGATCCCTTGGGAATGCAGTACATGTTGCATAAACAAGTGATTTTATGTGCTCATCTACTAAGACACATTTTAGAGGGGTTTCAAGCCAGCTTTAAAAATCCAGTGTTTCAAGTCTGTGTTGTGGTCTGCACAAATACATGGATTAAGCGAAAGAAAGACAGACGGGGGGAAATGCGGTTTACTTTCTGAATGTATACTTAAAGAAAATTAAATTATCAGATAACTTTGCCATACCAAAGTGCTCCTGCTCTGGGTGCTCACTTGAAAAGCAGCCTACTACTCTGCCTGGGGTTGTTCACAGTGTAGGAGCTACATTACTGATCTGCTGGGAGTAAGTAAAATTAATGTAAGGCTGTCCTAACTCAAATTGTCCATGTTTTTATTGGGCTGCACCTGCGCTTTAACATCAACTCTATTTTTAGCATTTAATATGACAGTAAAACAAATCATATAAGGCTTGTTCTTAATGGATTTGCAGCATGCATACTTATCACACACCATAACGTATTTCCAATTCATATTAATCATAGGAGGATAATACATTGGACAATAAACCACATTTTTGACAGGTTTGTGCAAGTTTAGATTTGCTCAGCCCAGCTCTCCCTTCCCTAGAATCATGCTCTACCTGATTTATGTTTCAACACTTTCCTAAGACATCCCTTCCGCCTGCAAGATTGTTAAGTACATTGCTGCAATCCAGCTTACTATTCCAAGTGACTGCATATTTGAATCAAGTATTAAACTCCATTTTAGGGCAATTTATGTTCCCAGAAAGCTACATAAAAGCTTTCATTTTCTCTTCATACTTATGCCCTACGAGTCTTGCCATTTTATGTCATTTAAATGAGAGAAACACAAAATGGAATCTACTCATGCCAATCATATAAGATCTGTGCACCCACACACAAGGCAACATCCCCCTCACACACCACCACCCCCAAAAACAAAGAGAAACCAAACACAAAACCCCCACCAAAGCAACTACCTTATTGTTACAGGCGTCTTCCTCCCAGTCAACTTCCACAGATCCCACAGGAACTAATTGGTGATGGACTTGATGCAGCCAATTCCAAAGCAAAATCCACACTTCCAAAGACTGGGTTTGGACATTGTCCCCCCTTGTTATCTGCTGCCCAGCCCGTGGGCATTTAGTTACTGCTGCTTTCCTGTGTTCCTATCTGCAACGTGCAGGTACCCCACATGGTGAGAACTCAGGGTGCACTTCACAGCGGGGGAACTGGTCTGGACCAGTCACTAAAATGAAGGAATCCCTTGGTGTAAATGCGTAACGTGAAATACATTTGTTCTCCTTTTCTAGGCACCCCTGTTTGTTAGCAGTTTACCTTTGCCTGGCTAACTGAGACTCCACTTGAGCCTTCTGTCCTATTTGTCTTGCACCTGCGAGCATCACCAGTGCTGCAAGTGCCGCGTGCGGGATGTGTACGTGACTTCGCACACACTTGGCTCAGTCTGAGCGGGCTGGCTGACACAGCATTCAGCAGCGAAGGTCGGATCAGCTCCACGCCAAGCAAAGCTTACCCAGCACCTGCAAGATGTCCTCTCACAATACCTCTCCTGCTAGAACGGCTGCTTGTGGGTGGTAAGGGTCTCGGCTGTCATACAGTACCTTTTCCCTGCAGCAGGATGTTTTTAACCAAATGTTTGACTGGGCTCTACCTTAACAGCTACAACCACCACACTGAATTATTGTTATTAGAAAGACCCTGCCTATGGTTCTGGACCCAAGGAGTTGTGCTGTCATCATGGTTCTGTACAGACTGCTACAATTCAATATTGACCTATTGTCAAACTATACTTGGAAATTTGGGGACTGAAGGTTCTGATTGAGTTCCAGGTTTTCTGGTCTGGGATAGAAGTTTCTAGTGACCATCTCTAAATCAAGCTGAAGTCCCAGAAGTGCATGTGTCTCTGAAGATAGATGACCCAAGTGCCAACCTAAGCACAAGTCAGATTCCACCGACTAGTAATTGTCAAGAAACCCTGGCCACACTGACATCAATGGCAAAATGGAACCCATAGCCTATTTTGGCTTCAGTTCATTTTATATTTTATATTTTTGATACATTTTATGATATAGTCATGAAAGTTCAGTATGTTTACAGGTTCATAACAGGCATCAACATGCAAAGACCCAGCCTCATGCTTAATATAAAGGGGGGGTTTTGGGTTTTGTTTTGTTTTGTTTTTTGGGTTGGGTTTTTTTTGTGAATTTAGAAGTATCTGTGTACGGGGTTTTTAACACAAAAAATTACTCATAGAGTGCTGTTGTCACTGAAGAATCATCACTGGATTTTAGCATACTGACTCAGGCACTCAGTGAACAAAATAGGAAAGACAGCAGTCATGTATCTCATTTTGAGGCTGTTATTTCATTAGTTTAGGAAGGAGGAACACGGCAGAACCAATTGTCAATCAATGTCTTCCATATCACGGGTTTTAAAAATTAAAAAATACCTGGTCGCAAAAACTGAGCCTACTTCAGGTTTCCTGAAATGCAGTCATACAGATGAAGACAAAGAAGTTCCCAAGCACTCTGAAACAATCAATGTTTATATAAATTAGTTCGTGATCCATATTACTCAACTGTATCATTTTATTTTATTGAACACATTAATGTGAAATAAAGACCCACATGTTCATTGTACACAGCCTGAAAGCTCTTCCAGCAGAGGAGAAATAAAATGTAATTAGAAGAATAGCTGACTAAAAGGATTTAAAATTTTATTGTGAACCTCTGGCTTATATAAAGCCTGCATTAAGTGTTATTCATCTGAATGTTTCATTCACCTTGTTCCTTTTCTCAGATAGAAACAGGGGTTTAAGCATAATTAACCCTATATTATCATCAGGAAGAAAGGCAAAAAGAAGTACAATATATATGGCAGCAAAATAGGCTATCATAAAAGACTGCCCCAGGACTGTATCACACCGATCTAAGTCAGTCAACAGCAAACAAGAAAGTATGCCTGGGATATTTGATCTATCCTTTTCTAATTAAGATGGAGGTGACCTCATTCTTGTTTCCACACACTCATGAAATGATTCTAATTTCAGTCAGGCAATGATCTCACAAGAGCCAAGAAATGATTGCTTAGGCTTGATATATCCAGGTCAATACACTTTAAAGCTACATGCTATGTTACTACATTATTCATTTTTAAAAATATTTCATGTTCCTTTCATTGATTTGTTATTATGTCATCAATGTAACTGTGTAGTAATATTAACCAATACAGACATGTAGCTTTCTGGGGTTTTTTTACATTTCTTTTTTAAATAAGTTTTGTTAATTCTCTCTTCCTGACTTGATACAAGCCTTGACAGCTTTGGGCCACGTTTCACCCAATTTCCCCTTGCAGCATTGGCTGTGGTGGAGCTTCACCAGTTTGTATCGGTAGGTCTGTCAACCCTCCCTTCCCAGTGGGAAACTGAAAGCCAGTGGCGTTCAGTACTTTTAAAAATCCATTCTTGAGAGACAATTTTGTCATGAACAGTTGTAAATTCTGCTTCTTGCTAATGAAGATAGGCCTGCACAGTTTAAATCAGCATAGAGTGAGCAGACTGGTCAGCTAAAGTGTAAGTTATAGCAGCAGGTTTGTCCCTCACTCTGGAAGAGGAGAAGGTTACGCACTGACCCCTGAACTGGTCCCACCGTAATACACTGCTGCTCTTCCTGGCCTTCCAGTGGAGAAACTACAAGCCCATTAGAGTCATCAGTCAAGTCTCCCAAGAGGCATGGAAAGCAGATGTACTATTGCTTCTATTTCACAAAGAGATAACTGAGGAAAAATGGTTTTCCCAAAGTCCAAAGCTGCCAAAAAACCCTAATTTCCAGTCTTTAAGCTCAGAAACTATCTTCTGATACTGCTGAAGGAAAAGCAAGCAAACAGTGTTGGAAAGGCTTGTCTTCCTAGAAACAGGGACTTCTCTGTGGATTAAGAATTAGGAAAGAACACCAGCCCTTAGATGCAATGTCCATCTTGGGATCCTGTTTGCTCTGGTGAAGAACAGGCCAGGAATATCTTGTCCCCACTACTGATAAGAAATCTGCATCATGGATTGCACGTTTATTGACTTTTGCCCTAACGGTCCCAATTTTCTCAGTTCAGTTTGAATCAGCTATTACGTTGCCAAAAAGGCAGAATCACATAGCTGTTAGTTGCAGTCGGAAAAAAAAACAACCCACAAACACAAACCCAAACCCACAGAAAACCTTGCACAACGAAGGATGATGAAATGCTGTTTCCCATTGTCCCACTCAACCTATTTCAGAGCCAACAGTATCAGGAAGATTTAGAGAGCTGAAGAAACAGGGAAAAGTAGGTGCTGCTTTTAAAGGCTTTTTCAAACACAGTGTTGTAATTGGAATCAACAGCATAGTCCAGCGATTCTGTCTCACTGATAAAAAACATGTGTGGAAATATCTTTCTCCAGGAGGACCAGATGTCCAAGCCAGTCAAGGATTTGCAAGACATTGCCCCCATCTGCCTCTGTATCTCAATTTGCCTAACCTATTGTCCAGCAGCCATCCTCCAGCGCAGCTCTAGCACCCAGAGGAGATCTGCAGCAATTTTTAATAAAGCCTCTTCATGGCTGATGTGGACTGTGGAAGGAGCTCCTTTCTTTCTACATCTCCATCTTTTTTCCCCCCTCTATTGCTAGGCTTATACGAGGGCTTTCTCAGGGCTCCTTGGAGGAAACAGTTTATTTTCCATACGTTGGACCGCTGCAAAATTAGTGCCGTTCAGAGCGGTGAACTGTGAGACACGGTTAATCGATGGAGAGGACTATGATCTCAGTGAGCTGTGCTTTCACAGATCTGGCCAGAGAGGTTTAAAATGCTAGTGCTCCCTGATTACTGACACCATCCCTGCGCTGACAATTACCGTCCGCTCAGCCAAACAGCACGAATAAGCCAGCAACATGCCGCGGTTATCCCAGACAGCTCTGTCAGCGTGTTTTTTAATAGTGGGATTCTAATAAGAGCTTCAGATAGCATTTGCCACTCATTCCAATATCCCATCACTCTCTCTTTTCTACTTGGAGCCTTATTTATGCATGTTGGTGGTGGCATAACCCATGGATGGGACTTTTTCAGCTTGAAAATGAGATACTGTCATATATGTCAGAGAAGATCAAATGAAGCTTTCCAATATAGTGCCCCAGAGGTATTAACTTCTTAGAGTGGCTCTCCTTTTCCCAAAGGATTGAAATAATCTGCCCAGAAAACATGAGCCTGGCAGTCAGCTCTAACTGTTTTAGTAGGAGACTGGGGGAGATCCTGGTATTATTTAATAACTGTAGCTTCTGGCAAGGGTTTAATATGCACATTTAAGCGCTGTATTTAGCTCCATTTGTCTGCACGCTAGATTGGATGTGTGAGGCACTGAAGTACAGCACAAAATGTGGTTATGTTTCCTCTGAGAAATTCTCCCTCCCTCTGGGTCCAGCCTTAACTAAGAATCATTATTTTTCACCTGAGGCAGGTTCTCCTTTGCAAAGCTAACAATTTTATATTTATAAATAAAGAAACAGAAATAATCAGTGGTGCAAGTAATACAACGGCAATAGGCCCTTTAACTATCAAAATGTCATCTGAAGGCTGCTGTTCTCCACTTGTAGCTCCACAGGGCTATAATTTACTTCAGAAATATGGTTACAACAGATGAGAGTGGAGGTTTCTCAAACCAAGCCAAGTGCATCTTTTTTTTTTCAAACAGCAATCCTAGATATTATTCCACAGACCACATATGGCAAAGAGAAGACTAACATAAAAGACGAAAAATCCAGTAACAAAAGATTTGCCTCTGTGAAGCAATTTGTCTCCACACTTAATGACTTTAGGTGTGATATAAGATATGACTTGGAGTTCAGTAGAGTGTAATGTCATGAAGGAATTCTGTAATGCAGCTATTCCTGTGGTATGATTACCCATTTTTTCACTCTGAGTCTTGCAACAAAAAGAAACACTATTACCTTAAAATGCCCCCCAGAGGATTTTATATCACGCCTACAACCTGGTTTAGAAATGCAGAGCAATATGTTTTCTGCATAAAACAGTATATCACAGGTCCAGCAGCAAGAATAAACCTGATTCAGACGGTAACTGGAGTTGTCAGGAAATATCCCATTCCTCCGCAAATGGGCAGAAGATGACTAAAGTCACCTCTCCCTCCTGTGCCTGCTTCTCTTCGCCGTGCACGTCACCAGGGAAAAAGGGCTTATGAGTGCTGGCTCAGAGAGCTATAATAAACCAGCCAAAGCCACCAGTCCTCCCAGCACCCCCGAGGCTGACCCAGGAGCAGCACGGGCAGTGTTCTGCGCACCCCCACCAACGACGCAAAGCCCATTTCTATGTTGCCTGGTCGGTGTGCTGGGTCATCTCTGTGGAATAAGTCAAAATACGGAAAGCCACATGTTGCTCACACGCTAAAAAAGGTGGACTCATAGAACCGCTTTTGAGCTGTAGCTCAGCAGTGCTCACAATCTCCTCACCACGGAGAAGATATCAGTAGAAGATGTGGGCTAAGAAGGCTTCCTAGAGCACAAGGAGACGCACCAGCAACACCAGTCCCAGCCAGAGCCTGTGTGCAAGAAATGGGCTAATGGTGTGCAGCCAGATGAGGCACCTCTGCAACATGTTAGCATCTCCCTGCACTGGCGGGCACCGCAAGCTGCCAGAGAGGTCCTGAGCCTCTCACCTCTCTGACGGCCACCACAGAACACCACACACCGGTTCTGAGACCTCCAAACAGGAAAAAAACCAAACCAAACCAAAACCTGGAAAAGAACAAATAACGCTTCAACTAAGTATCATACTCAGCTTTGTCTTCTTGGATGCTAATGCAGATGAGGAACACCAGGGAGAAAGAAATGAGCTGGTTCACTGAAAACACATGTCACAATGCATCAGTAAATACAGGGAAATGATTTTGTTAGCAAGAAATCTGGAGAAATGTATGGGTATTGATTAAAAGGGGGAAGAGGCTAATCTTTATGCCATTTGCATATCTGCCTCTTTAACTAAGCCTTCACACCTGAAAACATCACAAAAATTAATACCGAAAAATGTATGTCTGTACTAGCCACTTACTGGCATGCTTACAGATATTGTTAAGGCTCATCTCTTTATCTTCAGATTTGAAAAAGAGTCTTAACTGAAAAGCACACAGATATTATTTTTAGAGCAAAATAATCTTATTTATATACAGTTAGCTGCAAACGTGAAGGAGAACATTCACTCTTTTCTGCATGAACTGAAGACATCTGGATTATTTTATCCTCCTGTCATTGTCTGGCTGTGATACTGTTGAATACATGAGTGTGGGGAGTGCCAGAGATTAATTCAATTCTAGAACTTGCATTATATTAACAAACTAAAAAAAAAAAAAGAAAAAAAGAAAAAAAAAAGAAAGAAAAGAAAAGGAACATAAATCATTATTCCCTTCCCTTTTCCAACCCCCTACTTTAATAAGTGAAATGTCAGGCTTCTTGTTGCTAATTCATTAGAGAGGCTTTAAGCTTTTCTGGCTTTCTGGTTAGAATAATTCCACTACAGCTTTGAGGTTTTGTTGTACCCTGAGGTTGGCTGAAAAAAAGACATGCTTTGAAAGGGTTAATTTGTGGAACACACTATAAAAGGCAGCAGTAAAAGCTGCAACTCTGTTCAAAAGGAGACTAGCACTTAGGAGGGAGTAAAAAATAAATAAACCACTACAGAGTAGAAACACAAGCTTATGGAGGCTTTGAAAGAAAACTGACCCCCTTCCATTCCACAATACCAGTATGCTGTTCTAATTAAATTACACCTTTACTTTATTATTCCTAACTCTGGTTAGTTTATTTCATCACAAACATATGCTTCATTGATTGATTAGCATCACTCACAGTTCTCCCCCCTTCTCTTTGCAGTTTGTACCTTCCGCGCGCTGATCCTCTAGCTTGATCAAAGTGGGGTTTTTCCATCAAAACAATCACATCTATCCCTCAGCTAATCTGAAACCATTTAAACATTTTAAATGTTTAGCCCACGCGACTCATCCACAGCCATAATATTAGTTATATTGTTTGAATTGTAATAAAAACCCCAAACTAATTTTTTTCTTCTTTTTTTCTTCTTTTTTTTTTTCTTTTTTTTTCTTGTGACACAAAGAAGTAACCAGAGCTAACGTATTCCCTGTTTGCAATTTTCATGCAATAGTTGCTAGGCAATTTTCCTGGCAATGAAGTTTTAAGAAAGTAAAGCACAGATTTGCTGAAGGCCAGGTTTATGGTTAACTTTGTCCCGTCTAGCGGCAGCCGCAGCGCCTTCGTGGGGCTGGCGGAGCAGGAGGCAGCCAGAGATACTGCAAAGGCTACCCCCAGATACAGGGCTCCTGACTCGGTATCGGAGACAACAGGTTCCTGTGGGCAAGCCCCTTCAAAATAAGGAGCAGCAAGAAAGTAGCAGCTCCCAGGGTTTGTGAAAGCATATGACAATTTGTGGATCGGTCTCTGCGCTTTCCTGGGGAAAAGACTGTACAGTTGGGAACGGACCTCGCGCATCAACAGCATTTCTGTGTCGGTATCTGCGTGTCAGGGCAAATCAAGAACATTCACGTATTAGGCACCAAGAAATATTTTGCCGCACATTCAGTACTTTTTTTTGATTTAATAAGGAAATCATCAAACTTACATGATTCAGAAGGTTGCACTCCAGACACCCGTTTAGGTGACCATGTGCAGGGTCACTCCCTGCCCTCCCTAGTCCCTGACTTTCCCCCTACATGGCAGGAATTGCCGATTTCTTTCACTGAAGCTACATGTCAGTGAAAGTCAGTACAGTGACTGGCTTTAGCCCCCCAAAAATCCTGCTTCAGTGCTTCTCAGGTCCAACACTACCTGCCTATGTGACACGTCCCACTTGGCTCTTCCCACAATCTTTAACATAATCCTGCTAGGCTCCTGCCATCGTTCCCTGCCCACAGTGACTCTTGTTATATGCTCATTAAGCTCCCAGTTCCCTTAAAACTCTACCTGACCCAGAAAAGAGCAAAAATAGGATTGTTCTCTTTCTCAGCAAGTCTGGCTTTGACATGTAATATACAATCTGAGAAGAGAACAACCAAAAGGTGGAAGCTGAGGCTTATACATCAGAATTTCCAAGCTGTTTGGGCATGTGACATTCATTTTTATTAAAATGAGACTCTCCAAGATGCTCACTCACTTGGTAATGGCCTCATTCCCAGTTTACTAAACACAAGGTTGGTTTAGTTAAACTTGTAAGTCACACCAATGGAATAAAATTGTCACATAATAATCAGCAGCAAAGAACTAAACAATAAAATTTCAAGTGACTCAGCCGAGGCCAGGCAGAGACTGTATGTAAGTCATTGCAAGTTAAAAGCATAAGGAGCTTCAGAAAAGACATAGCAGGCAAGGAAATAACAATATTCTGACGACCAAAAGCTAAGTCATAACAATCTGAAAGGAAATACTGAAAAAAGAGTCAGAAAAGAAAAATATTTGGCTGAATTATTAAAATTCCAGAATTTGTAAGCACGGCAGAGATTATTTTCCTGGTATATTCCAGGCAGGGAGAAATGAAAAGTCAGAGAATGAAAAAAGAGCAAGTGGAGAGGATGACATAACCCTGCTAGGAACAAAAGGAGACCCAGCATTCTTGAGTGATCAAAAGCTTTTCTTCTTTGAATTGTTTTTCAAGAAGAAAATACAAACCACAGCATCTTTTAAGCTCTTTATCACTTTTGGACATTTGTCTTATTCAAAAAACAGACAAGAAGAGAACCCGGAGAAAGATTTTTGCTGATAAACAGAAACAATCATGAGTGCTTGTATGCCAGTGACAGTGTGCTTGTGGCGCTCTGGGCTTCGGGTTTGCAGAGTGTATGGGAAAGCATCCTGTCCCAGTAAGTCCATGAAAGAATAAAGGAAAGGCAGAGGATTCTCATATACACTCATTTATATTTTATCCTCACAATTCTAATATTTTTATCTTATCATTGTGAGGATCTCCAGAGCTGCAGGCACTTACAGCTAGGAATGAACAATGACATTCAGTTTATATAAAGGTAACTTGAAAGTTTCCTCAATGACTGTCAAGCAGTTTTGAACTTCAGAAGATGCAGTTGTTTCATGTCTGGTAGGGATTTGATTGGTTTATTCAAACTTTTCACTTGTTTATTCAAACATTTGTCTATGACCTAAAACTAACATCCCTAAATTCTGCAAATTCCCTATTATACTAGTATTTCTGGTTCATTCATAGCCAAGAATTGCTAGAAATCTCATTAAAAAGTATTTTTCTCCCATTAAGCCCCACCTACTTTTTTTAATCAACCGTATGGAGAACATCCAACAGATCAGGCAATGGCCTGGAAATGCATAGCCACAAAAGACACATCACTGGTTGTTTTTACAGTTTAGTTCTGCTCCCAGTTTTTAAAAGAATGCCTGTGTTTCCTTAGTGGTTTGCTCTGGGCATTAGCATAGAGTTCAGGAACTCACAGGCATCTCACCCTATCTCTATTGCTCATAAAGCACCAGTTTTTCATAGTGACTCATTTAGTTACAAACCCTCTGCAAATAAAAGTCACGGGTAAACAGACGCAGGTAAAAGCAGATAATTGCATATTATGGGGTATGTTGCTCGGCAGAAACATAATCTGTACATGCAGACAGAGGTATACGCAGAGCCCCCTGTTCAAAAAGTCAGCGCCTAGTTAGAGCAAACTTGGCATGATCTGCACATCAGAGCCACAACCTTCTGAAACACTCTGAACTGGTCCCCCCACAGTGTGAGCGGACTTACCTGATCTTTGTATTTGTTTTTATTAATGGTGACTTATGTCAATTCTTCCCATTTGGATCAAGTACAGCTTCTTTCAAAGCAGGTCTATGGTTCTGGTCTTCATTTTAGCTAAAGCTGCAGTGAACCTTAGAGCTATGTGCCCTTCAGTTTTGAGTTTAACTTCTAATCAAAAGCTGAAGAGGTATGACTGGCTCTGGGACTTGAATCCAATCCACATGATTTCAGTGTGTTCTGACTGAAGATTCTAGTTTTTGGTCTATTTTCCTCCTCCTTGTGCCAAAGTTTTGACACATTGACAAATATCAGGGACACACTGAGGCTCCACATATGGATGAAAACCAGGGACAGATGGGAAAAGGAGTTCCAGTACAAATTGCTGAGCAAGAAATAATGCTTAATAAAATATAATGCATTTATCTGTAGTACTATTTTTTAAAAAAATTTCATCTCAAATATACATCACAAGGTGTATTTTATAATTTTCTCTTCATTTGCAGTTTTCTTTCTCTATATAGGTTAGCAAAATAAAAACGTTGTTTAAAAAAAAAAAAAAGACAACAGCCTTGTTGTTGACATAAGTCACGGATATATGCATCCATGAGACACCACCTCATAGTAGCCCAGTAAGAACACGAAGCTGGGGGTTGTATTCCAAACCATTTAGATGAACATATGGGTGCATGTGCATTTTGTGTATGGAACAAAACATTCCAAGACCTACCCCTTTCAGACTGGCCATTTACTTCAGGAGCCTGATTATAATGTAGCAACTCCAAGGGACAAAGAAAGAGCAGAAAAACAGCCAACTGTGATTTTCAGACTTCTTTGTACATTTTTCCCTCTTTGGTCAACGAACTGAGTATCTGAAGTCACGTTTCCTATTTTTCAGCTTCCATCTAGTGTTTCTATCAAAGAAGGCAGTTAACTTCATATTGTCCAAAAAAAGGATTAATATCTACTCACATGGAAAAATGTATATCTTGCTATTTCCCTCCATGTACAGAACTACTTAATTCACTATTCCCGTGTTTAAACAGCCCCTTTAATGTCATATCCAACCAAACAGAAAACACTACAACAATCACTATTTACTCCTTCCCAGCTTATAAGAGGCACGGCTTAACTCATTTGTAGCACGCTTATTTTTGCTTGCATGACATACTGTGTAGCGAGACTGCTCAGAAGAGAAACTGAAATAAAGAGAATGGATTTGTACGAGAGAGTGGGGCAGCAGTTCTCACTGAAATTTGAAAAATCAAGTCCTAGGGCAGCTGCTGCTGTAACAGTACTGCGAACCCTGGATTGCCGTGAGGTTATTCAGTGCATCTGCACTGAATTTCCTGGGTTACTGTAACGTATTACAAGGATGCGCTTTGATGTGTCCCACATAAATGTCCTCACCACCACACCTTCTTCCTCTCCTCCCACTCCCCACCTACTCCTGGCCCTAGGACCCCACAGCCCACAGCAATGTCATGCCGCATGCCTTGCTGCTCACATGAACAGCAGTTGTCAGAGAAATGAATCCAAAAGAAACAGTCAATAAAAACAGAAACAGCTGTAACAATTTTACATGGCATGGTTCTGATTTCTGGGTATATCCTCCACACACATGCTTGCTTTTTCTCTTTTCTTCTACCTTTCCCAAGTTTCAGGATTTCCAGCCATTAGGAAGGAGACAATGCAGCAGGGAAGTTCTGCTCACAGATTCTGTCATTTGGAAATTAGTGTAGCTTAGGCATTGTTGTTTGCTTGTTTGTTTGTTTTTAAAGATGCAACAAAAATGGAAATAGATGGGTAGAGAGAAGAAAAATGATTAGTAGTCAGAATAAAAGCGGACCACAGGTTCTTCAGGCAGGTGCAGATTTTTGCAGCAAGAGGGCTGACAATGTTTTAGGACCCACTGTTCTGCCCCTTCACACCCTTTGCCAGCAGGGCAGCCGGTAGCTGTCGGCACTTGGACTGCACTGTTCTGTGTGAGGAGCATCTCAACAGACTTTCTGGAGAGACTGCACAGCAGGGCTGTGATATTTGCAGCAACACGTGTGGCCTGAGTCCCCCTCCCTAGTTTTAGATAATGAATGATGGCACCTAAGCGAGGAGCCATCCTCTGCTGCCACTTTTAGGTACCACTCTCCACTGAGTGTAGAAAGAGCCCAGAGCACTTGGGCTTTTAACCCTGTGTCTTACCTGAACTTGGGGAATAGAAAGAAAAAGGGGCGATCCAGCTAGAAACTGTAATAAATGTATTTAGTAAACACAAGACTCCCTAAGAAGGAAGTAAGTGGTAGGTTTGAAAGGTATAAAATACTTAGCAAATCCTACGAAGGTGTGACCCAGTCGCAGCGGACAGGGTGATTTCTGCACCAAATATCACAGGCAGGACAGACTGGTGGTGGTGGCACGGATTTCAGTGCACACCAGCCGTTTCAGAAAGTACCCAGAATATACGTGGCTTGTCTTTCTGATTGCACTGCAGACATATCATAAAACTTTATATGTCTTGAGTATTTATCTGACATCAGGCTGCATAAGGAACTCACAGGTTTTACACAAGATCAGCTCGCAAAACCCCTCCTTTATTCTACCCAGAAATCCATTTTCCCAGTGTAGGAATGTAAAATAAGACAAAAACATAAATCTAAAGTATTGCTACAATATTTTTGGGGTTCTAAGCAAAGGGGGGAAAAATGTGATTGAAGCTGTCTAGCTGATTTGCTTAAAGGTTTTAGTTGATGGGAAAAAATTATCTAGTGAACAGCTGGTGTGACAGCACATACCTATTTTTTCCTAAATGTTAAAATACTCTCTAGAAAAACGAAAGATGTAAATTCAGTTCCTCACTCGTAAACCCACAATCTCTAGCAGACCACCCGAAATACTGTGTCAAGGAGCATTCTGAGCTGGCTATTTGCAATAGCCATTAAAGTACTAACCAGCAAGGGTACCAAACCTTCCAGCTGAGCACCCACTAATAACCTTTAAATGAATTTTAGCATGGTGATACAGCCGTATCTTTCAGCCTCACCATCAAGGCACTCGTGTAGGAGAGTTCCTCCTTCCAATCTCATTCTCAAGCAGTGGCAGAAAGGGCCTGAACCCAGACCCCCGCAGCACAACTTGCTTTCTTAACCCCTGGACATCAGAGGAGAAGAAATCAAAATGCCAGCTCTTCTTCAGTTAGGAAGCCTTTTACTGTTATTAAAAATGCTTAGAAGCCAAACGAAAAGCTGGACTTTTAGTAGTAATTTTTAAATATATAGAAAATAATAGTTGAAAGGTATAAGCTTAACACAGGAAGAATTAGGTAAAACAGAAGGATGCCAATACATCCAAGGACTGACTAGTTCATTGTAATGATTTCTCAGTGGCTTTAAAAATCTGTGGAAGAGCAAGCTGCACACAATGCAGTTTGAGTTTGCATAAGTCCTTCAAAAATATGGTCTAAACCTTTGTGACCTGGAGGTGTCACAGGAGCAGCTTTTCTTTCAGGTCACATTACACCTTTTATTCTTCTTTTTCTGCTAGAATCCAGAGTGCCCAAGAGAACAAAAGATGAAGAGCAAACCAATGCTTTTCAACTCTTTCCATTAGTCAATGGGTCAATTTAAGCTTTAGACAAATACAGGGAATCTCCCTTTACCCCAGCTTTCAGCAGTATAATTGAGAACTGTGCCCTAGGCTGAAAAAAATACAAGAAATAAATAAGAGGGCCAGATCCTGCCTCTAGATAATGAAGTCACATACATTTGAATAAAATCAGAATTTGTGTCAGTATTTCCAAAACCTGCATTCCACATTAAGCAGTTTTTAAACCAGAAGTGTCCCTGATGTGTTTCTTACTTCCAAGACTTTTTCAGCTGTGTCACTGAAGCCAAACACGGTGTCCCTCAATAAATCAGCCATAGCTCAGGCTCTTATAATTGCATTACATGACTTCATCTTTCCTTAAAAATAATACTAATGTGGGCTGGTTTCTGTTCAAACCATTTGCATGTAACTAACGAGTTCAGTATGTCTGCACTTTGCTCCTGTACCCAGGGAGTTTGGCAATATGATGTTCAGGGAGCACTAACACCTGATGTGCTAAAACTGACAGCCCCTCTCAGGTACCCTGTGGCCAGCCAGCTACCAGTTACAGATCCTGCGGTATTTACGGAAAGAGTGAGGAATGACGCTGGCATTTCAGCCAAACGCTTCCTTTCCCAATACACCATGTCCCAGCGGCCAGGCTACATGAAGGTTTTGGCCAGGTGCTGAGCCATGCCATGCTGGCCTCTGTCCATTGCGAGGTGATGTAGTAAAAGATTTTATTGACTTCTTCATGTATTAAGCAATTAAAAATATTTAATAGAAGGAATTACTTAAAATTAACCTGCAATACAAACTCCTAGCTTAAATGCTTTGTTAACATAATCACCAGGCACAACCTACTCACAAAGGTCAAAGCAGAAAGGTGGTTGCAAGGGTCCCTGGCGTTCCCTTGAACTGTGGTGTCCCATCCAAGGCTGACCACGGCACGCTCTGCACCGCCACCAGGAGCTCACTCCTGCCAGATACCAAAATAGAACAGACGACAGTTTCACGCTACTTGTGCTCTGATTTCAAACCGCCTCAGAACACCACAGTATGAGCACCCAGCACCAGGACAGCGAAAAGAGCTGGGCTGTGGGTTGCTGTGAAACATCAGCAGTGCCTCAGCAACTGAGATGGGAAGAGATGTCCCAAGAGGAGAACCAAAGCTTGGGCTGTGGTATTCTGCATGTCTAGGCAAAGCAGAGTGCTTTCACGAGGTGGCCACAGCACCGCCACATTTTTTTCAGGCTAGTTTCATGAGCTTGGCAGCATGAGATAGGGGACAAACAGTTAGAACAGAAATTGTCATAGACTTTATGCTTACTAAGACTGAAGCACTTTTTGGTCTGCACTCTTCACACAACAGTACAGCTTCATCAGCAGATCCTGTGTGGAGAAGCATCTCTGCAGCCAGTCGTAAATTCTAACACCTGTGCTGGGGGCATAACTGAATGGCAGCCCGCAGGGGGTCAGCACCCCAAACTTATATTACCCTAAGTTTATTCCCAGCATGCATTGATAAATACTGTTGTATTGCCTAGGCAGTCTTCGAAAGATATAAAACACACCTCTGGAGCAGGTGGCACGAGAGGCTCAAGAGGATAACCGGGGGATCAGTTATCCTGTTATAACTGTTATAACTGTTATAACAGTTATAACTGGGGAACAGTTATAAGCAGTGCAGTTCTGACAAGCCATCACCAGTATGACAGTTTTATTTAGCATCTACTAAAATGGTGGGGCTTTCCTCCATGTAGCACACAGGTCAGAGCCCAACAGTAACAATAAATTCCAAGATACATAGAATGAGCAGAATTCAGCCCAATAATGAGTAAGTATGGCAGTCCAATGCTATTTCTTGCACACCAAGTTTGCCAGGTGCGTGATAGTACAGTCTGTGCTCATTCTCTGGGCTTGCTTTGATCTTTTCTAGAACAGACTGGCTAAGCACTAGCCGTCCAGTTCAAGCTAGTTATCTAAGACACATCTCCACCAGAGGGAGGGAGGCAGCCAGAGAAATTTCTGCAGAACTCAACACACCATGAGAGCTGTCTGAGAAAAGTGGGATGCGTTATCCCCTGGGTGTGCCTCACGAGCGTTACAGAAGATAACTAAGGCTTCCTCAGATGAGATACCCAATTCCAAAGTTGAAAAAACACAGCAAAATGAAGTGATTGCAAAACGGAAAAGCGTACAGTTGTACAAGAATTCCTCAGGCTCACTTGGCTACCTACAGCATTGAAGGCATGGCCCTCGGCATGAGCCAGTAACCACACACACAGGTTTCTTGTGCTTTGCCCATTTCCAAGCCTACGGTAGCAATCCGACTCCACTACCGCAGTAGCTAGTTCATTCTTGTCACCTCCCCAGTCTGCAATCAACACCACTCCACTTTGTAGGCATATGTTCAGGGATGCAGTGAGAAGTTTTTAGTCACTATGCTTTTTTCACAGCTTTCTTAAGCTTTATGGCCAAAACACAGGCAAGAGAGTATTTTTAACAAAACTGCTGTAGCCCCAGTTGCGGACAACTGAGTGGATTTTTGAGCACGTGCAATTTCTTAGGCTGTTAATCAAAGATAAATACTTCACATCAAAATATTTATGCTTAGTTAAAATCACATTCTGCAAATGGGTTCCTGAGGCCATCAAATAACAGAGATTGGAAAAACAGCGTGATGGCTCATGCATGTTTGGACAAAGATACTCTTTTCACATAAGAATCTAATAAAACGTGAAAGGCAGCTCTGTGTATATTCCTGCAAAAGTAACAGTGGCAAGAGGAAAAGGAGATGCTCATTCCTCCCAGGGAGGGCCCCCTGATCTTTAGACTGGTTCTGACCTTCAGTGAAACCTGAGCAGAGATCACCGTCGCTGCTCTGCTGCAGATGGGAATTAGCTCAGCTGTGGCTGACTGCGTCTTACAGGGCTGTCAAGCAGTGGCTGTTTGGAAGGACAGTTCAAAGTACTTGAAAAAGATTTTAAATGTCTCATTGAGACACCTTGAGGAATAGTCATTAGAGAGCAAGGCTTTTAGGAAAGGCCCAGAGGTTGCTGTGAGAAAGTCTCTTTTCAGCTACATGAGACTTGGCAGGTCTGAGCTCAGCTGCATTCCTGTGATTTTCACTGCCAAAGATAATAAATAAATAATATTTGTTCTGCCTAAAATGGTAGAGAAATCTACCATTCAACAATGAGATTCCCTTCAAAAACTAAGGACCGAGGCACAGGGCAAGTCTGTAGCTCTCAAGTCATGCTCATGTTCTTCAGGATTGCTAGGTGATCTTCTCCCTCTGGCATCAAGAATGTCCTCTCTCCCTCATGGCCACTGAGAATTTCTGAAGTACTTCTACTAACTCTCCCAAAACTATCGGCAGCAAAGCCCTGGCTCCTGACAGAATTCCCTCGTTACACATCACGTTAGCCCAAACGTGTTTACCTTCAGGGCAAGGTGTAAGTTTCATCTATTCATTCAGGTTAATGCCATTGGAATGAATGCAAGGCCTTGACTATGGCTTTGCTTATACAAGGAAAGCAGGGTGTGAATTTACAAGCTACAGTGTGAATTTACACCGTGCTGGCTGCTCCCTGCATGTGTACTTTTACACGCAGTTGAGGAAGCCGCTTCATACAAAGGAACTCTCAGTGTGCACTCCCAATGTCCATAGGGGGGTTTAGTGCAGAGCAGCTAATGCAACGTCATTTCACATCTTCGTTTACTGCTGGTAATTTACCTGTATAGACAAGTCTTTGCATTGTGAATTTGAGTGATTTCCAGAAAGTAATGGCCAACAGTTAAGGCCAACAGTTAAAACAGTCAGGTTTCTGTGAAACCTCAGCAGGAATAAAGGTTATCCAAAAGAAACTATTGCTTCCCTTAATTAAAAATTGCATTTTTGTTGTTATATGTGTACCTAAGTATTCACTGTTAGAAGTGAAGTTAATTTGCCATCTAAACAAGCTTTACTTAAGACTCAATTGTTCTGGTTTGCACATGTTAGGTGGTATAAAAATATCTGGAATTTCTTCTCACTTGTATGGCAGTATTTGTCTACCTAGGGAAAGTGCACATTCCAAGAATTAGCAAGCAAGCTGACACACAAGACCTCAAATTCATGTTCAGCCCTTTGTGAGCTCAGAACAATTAGCTTGTTGGTGCACCTTAAAACTGCAGGTGCCTGTGTACCTCTGCGGCCAGACGCCCACCTGACAGAACTTAACCGAGTTGTATCTGTTTCAACAACAGTCTGCCAGTTTAGATAAGTAAGAATCCGGCCTTACTTATTTCCCAGACAGCATGGTAAGGTAAGGCATGCAAGCTTTCACAGCAACATTTTTTTGCTACACCCCAAGTAAAAAGTCTGTTCTTTAAAACAGACTGCATCAGAAAGAAATCATCTCCCACTCCCAGCTAATACATTCTAAATTCTTAGTAGGTCAACATCCACTTCAGGGTCTTCCAAGTGCATGTTGTCTCATCTATGTTTGTCTTCGAATTTATAAACTCCTCAGGGTATGCTCTGTGCTTACCTGTGTCTTGTTCAGTGTGATCACATCATCAGAGATTAGCAAATAATTCTTATTATTAACAATAATAAATAATATGTGGCAAGATGTCCTCACACTTGCTCTTCGCCTGTAAAGCATGGCACAAGAGAAGATGGCTTGGAACGACCCGGCAAGAAGCAAACTTTTCAGGATACTGGAAGGTCAGGTCCCCAGAGAAAGGACACTTCCACACCCAATCAACACACTACAAGCAAGCAACCGTCATCTAAGCTGTTCTGTTTGGAAGAGTGATACTCTTGCCTTTCCCTGCACTCTTCTGTATGCTGGGCTTTCCCCTCTCTTCTCTGTGTGCAGCAAGCCAGCTGGGGTAACTAAAGTGCAGTAAAGTAAAATAAACAGATCTGCAAAGTGCTGAGTCCAGTCATTTTCCCCAGGAGAATCTGCAGAGCTCTGAGGCTTTACTGGGGATTGTAATTAACACCTGACTGAAGCATGTTTATGAACAAAGTTAGGGAGGGAGAAGGATGTTTTGGACTTGAACTGAATGGCTTTGAATTGGCTCAACTTTATGGGCTATTTTGGCAGTGGCCGTGATTGAGCATAACCCTGAAATGAAAAGGAGCTTGGGGCTTCTTGCCACCTCCTCCTCCCTCCCCGATCTAGCTCCTAGTACAAAGCATGTGTTTCCATTTAATACTGGGTAAGAGTCAATTGATGGCTGGATTCTAATTCAAATGTTTATTCTTCTGTGGAATTATTTTTCAGTTAGGTGTAGCTTGCTTCTACCTCAGATTAATAAAATCTCTTCTTCATTTCTTATGAACACATTGCAGCCTCAGATTCTTGAGAAATGCTCTATCATCTCCTGAATTCAGGCTGTACACTATTTCTAATTCCCTCTTCTTGTTTATAGACCAAATCCTTCACATTATTCCAGAATTAAAAAGAAAAACTTCCCACTGGCATTAGCCATGAGTTTAACATCAAAAATCAAGAGCGTCATGGACCTAATTCTTCACCAATTTCCATTATTTTCATATCAGAATGACTCCATGAGCGCGCCCACTGTATTCTCTCCGTCTTCCAGGGAGAGTTTGTTTGTGTTTTTCTCTTTGATTTTGACTGACCTTCACTCAGTGATGAAAACTTGGTTTACATCAGGATCTACTTCTACATTAGGTTTAGGGCAGAATTTGGACTTCTGCTTCAAGCTCACCAAGATGTAGCTGGAGTTTAAACTTCAGTGCACCTGTATTTTACCTGTGTTCCTATAATATCTAAACCCACAGAAACCTGCTTTGATTAACAGCTTGATTTCCACCATCTTCAATAACTTCCCAAACACCCCAGCTCCCTACATAGCATGCTTGCAAGCCGTTCCACCTGTGAAACTCAGTCTGAGCTCCCCTGATACTCCATAAAGCCTAATCGAGTGTTCTGCAGTAAGATGACATGCGCATTGACGGTTCAAGTACAGCACATAATAAATACACAGCAAACACTGGTGTCAATACTGCTGTGGGAGCTTTAACTCCTACGAGTAACTCCTAAAGCCCTGGCTTTAGACCTGCGGTACACAGGGCTGACAGTTCTTGCTCTATATAACCAGGAAAACCAAGAACTTCAAAAGAGGTAGGATGCACCACTCAAGCAACACCTGGGTCTACCTGCCTTCTGTCGCCTGTTTGGCCCAAGTATGCCTTGTCATTTTGGTAGCATCCTGGTTGTTCCACAATGAATTCTTTTATTTTCTTTCCTGAAGCCCCTTTGGCAAACTTTTTTGTGTCAGACATCCTAAATTATTCATCTAGTTTCCACAGTTTTACTATTGGTTTGTGTTATTACTAAAGACAAACTATTTTCTAAAGAAAATATACCAAAATAAAGTAAAACTACACAAGTTCCCTTCTGCCCAAGCAATTTTTAATCCTAGTATATATAGCACAACTAAATGAGTCATAGTATCAAATGAATCAGAATTCTTATCTTCCTACAGTAGAGACAGGGAGTGCAAAGCAGTATCTGCATTTACAGCAGTAATAAAAACTAAATCATTAGGACATTTTATTTTCTTATTAATTTGATCAAATGACCATTTTGCTTAGCATTTCTCCAAGTTGCTAAGATTTCCAGGCATTCGGTCAAATGATTGACAATATAACCATGATGATGGTAAGCAGCCTGTCTGTTTTCTAAACAGCTCTGTGGGCAATCAGTCACACTGCAGAGTAGTGCATTCTGTTTCAAAAAACTAAGATGAAACGCTTGTGGCATTGCTATGTCCATTAGCCACAGCACAGGTCTGAGTAATAGTTGGGGAACCATTTTCCTGGAGCCTGGTTAAAGGCTGCTGTTATAATAAATATAAAGGCACTTGTTATAATTAGCGAGAGCTTCAGTCTGGGAAGGTTGGTGTTGTCCGTGTGGCAAAACCACATCAGGCACGTCCGCTCTGCCACAGCCACGCGGCATTCGCCCGCCTGTGCCGGCTCCTCTCCAGACATGCGCTTCCTTCACCGGCAGGACTAAAGCAAACATACTCGAAGACCAGCTCTTTAAGAGTCTAGCAGCACACATTTTAAAGAAGAATTTGCCATGATGAGCAAATCCACATGAATCTCCCACACTTCCCGAGTCTTCAGAGCTCTTTGGGGATTACTTTTGGCACAGGACTATCTCATAGGCAGACACGGTCATGATTCATTTGCAAGGTACAAAGCTAGGGATCCACAGCTGCGTGGGTCTTCACCACCCACACAAACATCCAGGAGAAAGCTGAACTTGCTAGTGCATTGCTACCTTTGGTAACAGCCTAAAGTCCCACCAGGCACCTGGAAACATTCCCTGCGCCTGCAGGGGAGACAGTCTTCTTTGTTCCCCACCACAAAGCTTCTCAGTACTCAGGCCAGTTTTCCAGTCTTCACTGCCAACGTATTTGACCCTATAATTCAGTCATCAAAATCACAGTTGGAGTCAAAGTTAAACAGTCCACATGCAGTTTCTATGTGTGTGAGTGTGTGGATGTGGATTTTGTCAGACCTTAGTGACAAGCCACAAGCAAGAGGATAACCTCATTTGTGCTGTGCGTAGGCAGGGGTGGGGTTTTTTGTGTTTTTTGGTTTTGCTCCTTAGTATTCCTAGGAATGGAAAAGTTTTGGGAATGAATCCACTCCTCTCTTCACAATTTTCCATAACCACAAGCAAACCACACGTTACCCTCTACCTTAGTGCTGCTCCCTGTGCATCTGATCAGCCCTGGGAAAGATGAGAAATACTAGGAAAAGGATGCTTGTTGAAAACTGTTTCCTAAATGTATTAATCTTTTGACCTGTTCATGTGTTCCTGTTACAACTTCCTCCAATGGTCATAGCTTTGCTCGATTGCCTAGAACCTAAGCAGCACTGTGCACCCTCAACTCTGACACTTTTAAGGGGAAGGTGACACTCCTACGTGACAATTCTGTGCTTCACAGATCAAGATTTCATAACCTCATCACAAGTGACTCACAATTCTGCTTTTCTTTCTTGGGAAGAGTGACTCAAGCCTATTATGAGAGCTACAGATTTAGGAATACAATGAGCACCTTCATGAGGAAATTTGGCTGTGTGGACTGAAATATGCTTTCACCGATGTGACTTGTTAGAAACTTCAAAAGGTCTCTCTTGTTTATGAAACCTACAGCATTAAAAAAAAAGTAGATTGAAGAACGCTAGACAAAGTTACCATTTTCTTATTCAGAGTTCATTGTCTGCCTATAACCCTACAGAAAGTGCCACAAAAAAAGTAGCTAAAAAGTCATGACAAGCTACTGAGCATGATTTAAGCCCTAGTTCTGCAAACGTATGTATGTGGTGAACTATACACATACCAACTCTCTCATTGAAGTTTCTTCATCCAAGTTAAATCAAACCAGCTATTTGTGATCTTAAGTTTAAGTACTTGACTATTTACAGCACCAAATATGAGTCTGCTACTGCCATTTACCTTGCCAGCTTCTCCCTTCCTCGGTCTAGGGCTCTGTTGTCATCCTCTGTGGAATTTGGAGTAGACCTTCTCTGATGCTGGACCAGAGCCTGTATTTGTTTATGGGATGGTAGCTACCTAGACAACAATAATAGTGGAGATGCCATCGAGAAACTGCATTTGTATTTTCAATTAAATGATTTTTTTTTTTTTTTTTTTTTACTAAGCAGGGTACGGAATATACAGTCAATACTTGCTAGACCTTTTGGGTCAAATCCCATGGATTCCCTCTAGATTTATGAAAAGGAAATGGAAAGTTGCATTTGTCCATCTCTCTCCCTCACAGTATTTTCTTTGCCTCTTTTTTTTTCCCTACCGGTTACTTCAGCAGTAGGAAAATACAGGAAAGGCAGAGGAAAGGTGTACAGCTCTCTCTGCTCCATATCCCAGTAAGCAAAACAAGCCAGGCAGGCAGGGAGTAGCTGGCTGCATTTAACAGCCGGAGTTCCCACTCAGCATCCTGAGTCACTGCGGAGCTGCCATCCCTGGTGTGCCTCTGCCCCGCGGCCTGGCCGAGATACAGGGCTTCATCTGCTCAGCCCTGCCCTGACACAGAGGGAGGGAAAGGAGCAGTGGGACAGCCCATGTGCTGGCCCTTCACCAGCCATTGCAGTCATGAGGCAGACCTGAATGTGCCCTGTCTGAGGACATCTTCATCATTTCAAAATTAGAATATGTGCCAGAGCGAACAATGGTATTATCTCCTCAACATCCATACACAGTTCAAGATCATTAAAACTACTCCAGCCTCCTCATCTGTTCCCTTCTGGGAACAGAAATAAATGAGGTTTACATTATATTATGTCTGACTAGTTCAGCTGCCAAATGTTTGGAGACTACAAGTGCCTAGAAAAGCTCAAGTATATGATGACAGTGCATAGAGAAGGGAGGCTTTCTCAAGTTTTTTACTGCTTCTTTCCATTTACCTTGCACTTACCTTAAATACAAAGTGAGCTCCGCACCTCCCACAAGGTGCTCAATATGCGAGGGGATGATGCCCGTGGACAGTCAGCACCTAAACCACATGTGAGTTTACAGATCAAAATCAACCCTTCATGCCCTGAAGCAACTCTGTAAGCCAGGGCAGATTTCGGAAAATTAGAATAATATGCTGCCTGTGACTAGCTCTACTAAATAAGAAAGCAGCTGCATTTGTACAACGGGCTCTCAGGCTCTGCAGGCAGACACCATTTTCTGACATCTGGGAGGGAAATGCGAATTCCAAGCTTGCCACACAGAGGGTCCCAATCAGATCTAAGATTTAACAGCAATACCTGATTTGAGTCCAATTTATTTTGGGATTGGGGTTTATTATTTTGAAAGGGACACAACCGAGTATCAGAAGGCAGCACTACAAGATGAATAGAAATGTATATGTAGATTAGGGTTGGAAGGAAAGTAGTTTTCCTATGAGACCTTGTGGGGGGGAAAAAAGGCTGCTCAGTGTCTATTTACAAAAGGAAAAATGGGACAGAGGAATGGTATCTTTTGGCTAATTGCAACATACATCTGGGAAATTGAAAAGAACTAAGAGATGTTTAGCGTCTTAAAAAACCCAGAGCAGTATGTTTCCCAGGTTACTGGCCCATAAACCAAAAAGCAGGCGCAATAATGAACTCAGACACTACACCACTCCAGGATGATCTGCACCGGGTTGAAAGCGCCGAGTGGAACTTTAAAGTGAGAGAGAATGTAAAATGCAGAGTAGAAGGGGAAAAGAGAGGAGTGGGGAGGGAGGCGTGCTGGTACGGAGGACTCCCCAGCAACTCCTGCGCACATACGCTTCCCTCATCCAGACTAAGGGCTGCTTTCAGCTGATCCAGCCACTGTCTTTCTTCTATCTCAGTTGTCACCAATCTGAGGCTTTTTGTCCACTGTTAGATGGCACACGCCATGTGTCAGACAATTATTTTTTTTCTCAGACTCAATTAAAGCAAACTTGAGTCCACCCAAGAGGCATTCTGCCCCAGCTGCACTTCTGCTCTGGTGTACGCTCTGTTCCAACCCTACTGGAGACAATAAAAGAACTGAGGGTGGAAAGACATCCTCTTTTTTAATTAAAATCACTTGTATTATGTAAAATACTCAGGACAGAAGCAAGAAGGGTTTATGAATATCAGCTGAAATCAGCCTTACAGAGCAAGGGCCAGTATTTGCATTTCTATTGCTTAACATTGTTTGGGTTGGGAATTATAGCAGTTTTCTGATTAACTACCTGCAGGCATGCACCAGTCTGACCTTTTGCATGCTAAATTGCATGCACTAAATTAAATTTCCCTCTCTCTCTCACTGAGATAAACAAGGCCAGTTACATGACTCAGGCTGCCCTTTTCCTCCTGCCATTCCATATGCAAAGTCAATCCTAGCCAGTTAATCCTCTAATTTAAGAGCAGACTTCTGTATTTTTGTAAGTGATTAGAAGGATTTTCTTTCTTTTAATTAGTTGTGGGTCAATAATTTGTATTCAGAAGTAATTGCAAGTAGCATCATAATAACCTAAGTTTCCTAATAACAGATTTGCATGAGCACTTCAAAGGTAAGTGAATGAACAATGTTCATTATTATTTCTTTACAGATTTGATGAAACAGTATTACCAGCTACAATGGCTACTTAGCATACTTCTCCAGAGAATGTGGGAGGCAAAAAAATAGGGGAAGGAGAAAACATCATGTTCAGCAGGTGATCAGTTGTCTTTTTGTATAGGTAATAGGTTAGAAACTCTTACAGCAACTTCAGCTATTCAGTTGTCAAATACTAGGAACTAATTTGGGAAACATATAAATTGCATCATTACTCAGACATTCTCATTCTATTCTCAATTGAAATGATGCAAACCAGGGACAACTTTCCTGAAATCAGTTGAAGTTATTCTGAGCCCAGCCACACAGACTTAGTAGTGCTTATTCTCCAACAAATCACATGGAAATGCAATCGATTTACAGACTACATTGCTGAATTTACACAGATGAAGGTTACAGGAAAAGTAACAGGTCAGACTGCAAAAGAAAGCAAAAATCTGTTCTTTTTCTCAGTGGGAACTGGGAAAGATTTGTGCCCTTCTAAGATGTGTTATACTTTATCCCATGGTGAAAGAAAATTTTGGTTGCTACACTAAAACACAGAAAGGAACTTGATGCTTTGTATCTTAGATTACATCCCCTCCGAGAGGTAATACCCCTTGCTTGTCTGTGCAAAGGCAATTTCAGACCCTGGCTTCTGCGACTGAGTAGAACAGGGAGCAGTCATCATTTCCCAACGCAGCTCACCGTGCCTACCCCACGAAGTTCACTGTTGCTGCTGTTGCGCAATGAAATGTTATGTTCTGTTACCATATCATGGCTCGTAGGAAACACCGGCTCCCCGTTCAGCCCAGCCACGGCTAATTCAGCAGCAAACGGTACACCCTTGGCAGCTCTAGGGGTGGCTAGCTAAGTCTCAGTCGCAGTGATGTACCGTCAGTTCCCAAAGCCTTGTGGTCAGAACAAAACTTTAAAAGTAAAACCACTCTAAGAGAGACTCCGTGCTGCTCAAATGGATCAGCTCAGGATCTTTCAAAACTTTTAGCAGAACGGATTCTTCTGGAAAAATGGTTTGCAAACACCATTCACTGTCGCTCTGATAACTCTTGTTGCGAACACATCTCTCATTTACAATGACCCACAAAACAGCAAAACACTTGCAGTTTACAGCAACTTTTTTCCACAGAGAAGTGTTGATTGGAAAGCATTTATGTGTTTGTTGATGTTTTGATGAAGATTTTTTTTTAATTTTGAGTTAAATATTTGGTCTTTTTTCAGTGGGCTGAGGTGGCATAATTTTTCTCTGTATCTCATCTACCCATTCCATACAGGTTGTGTCAGTGAGAAACAGAACAAGAACCAGCATGATGTGACTAAATATTTCTCCTCCAACCACAAGTCACAGTTTGAAAACTTCAGCTTTGCTTACCTGATATAAACAAAAGCAGATGGCAAATCATATATTTACCATGACTACATTAGGATTTATAGGACATAACTATTTGCTTATACCAGTCACTATTAACTTTTACTGGCTTTTTTTATTAGTATGTATCTGTGGGGTAAAAAGACTTCTGAATGCATCAAAAGAAATCAATTATCATGCAAGAGGATGTTTTTAACTGAAAGAGTATGTCCCATTTGTTATATGGACCCTCTGCCAATATTCAAGAACAGAATGGCATATACGATCAGCTCCTTGTTGAGTCAAATCTCAATATTATAAATAGTATAAATCTTCATGATCCCTTAAGTACCACCTATAGAGAGACAGTTTTTCCCTGTATAGTTTTGCAAAGACATTCCAAATGTACCTGCTGTAAGAAAAGAGACTTTTTTTTTTTTAACTGGCAAATCTGAAACAAAAGCCAATTAAAGTGTCACATTCCTACCGTATACTGCACAAAGCTCAGCTGGCTTGAAAATGAGTTGCACTTGCTCATCCTAGAAAATGCTTTGTCCAAGTTTACTGCTTTGCTGTGAAGTCAGAGATAAATGATTCTTCTCTCTGTTTAACAAAAGTTATTCTCAAAAGGACAAAAAAAAGTGAGGTATTATTAATGTTTAGTCATCCCACTACAGTACATGTTCATAAACATTTCTTTTTCCTAACCAGTGTACATTGAAAGCCATGCTTCATTTATGGTATGTAGACACATGTAATTTGCATCAATCACAGCTGCCCACACATACCATGATGCACAAAGAGCAAAACCCAGATGCAAAAAACCCCAAAGATGCAAAACCCCAAACCCAGACACTGTGCACTATATGAAAAAACTGGCAGAGAAATTTTCTAGGAGAAATCAGTATTGGAAATAAAAGAGAAGTCACATTTCTCAAGGTCATCTCCCATGAGCTCAAGTTCAAAGATTCTGTGAAAAAGCCCCTGCCAGGCTGCATAAGCATTAGGTGAAGGGACCAGAAGGGAAAGGGACTAGCTGAGCCTCAATGAAAATAATTTTTACAGGCAAATAATTCAGACAAACTGATGGTAATCAGCATAGCTGTGAGAAAGAGATAAGATTCACTTGGGAAATTCTTCTAGATACCCATCATAATTTGTTTAGTCCGCAGTTTAGTGTTCTTGATATAGTTTCATGTCATTCTCCTTCTGTTATACTAAGAGACAGTGAAATCTGTGTCTTCTAACTTATCATTTACAATTTTGTAAGATCTTTACTAGGTCCCTATACCAGAATCATACTGAGCAAAGCTCTTTGACTTGTTTTCACGTATATCTGTAGGTATGTATATGTGTGCCCAAAGAAAAGCCATACTTAGTTTTATAATCCATATTATTATATCTATCGAGTACGTACATGTAGCACATTAAACTTGAATTGTGTTGTCAAGTGTTTCGCAATATCCTAATTTCAGTTTGCAAACATTGAAGGAGTACTTGCTTCTAAAAAGGAAGGTAACAGAAACTATAGAGGTAATTAAATAAATAGTAATATAATTTTTTTTCCTTTATATTCTGGTTGCCTGACCCCTGTAAGATGTTATAGCTATGTGGTACATATTTTCCTGCCAGTATGGTATATCTAAACGACTTCTAGATCTCAAAGATAATCCCATCAAGGGGCTGGGGCACATGCTTGTCCCAGGAACCACCCAGGAGTAGCCTTTGAGGAAGTAACAGAAACACACAGATCTTAACGTTGAGGCAGGATGCACACGTTTTTTCACTCCAGACTCTCCTCCCACCGCTCTTCACATATGCTTGCACTTCTGACCTGAGCCTCCAGCAGTGGGGGAGGGGTGGAATTTGTGCTGTATGCCACAATGTGACTGCTTTCCCCAACAAAGCTATTGTCTGGTGCATTGTTTTTCTTTCCTCTTTTTTTCTTTCCTTTTTTTAGGGGGGGGGGGGGGGGGAGCAGGGCAGAGACAGCATCCTTTTGCAATGCAAATAAATTATTACAGGCCTTGGGTTCTGTTTCACTTTGGCTTTGTTAATTAGCCACAGGTGGGGCACATATCCTTTCACACCAGTCTCGCAGACCCCAGGTTGAAAGTCAAGAGAGCTTTAGCCTCTTGAGTAATATCTTGATTACTTGATAGCTCCAGCAGCTGAGAGATTTGTTTCCACAGTTGGCTCCTGATAGTCTTACACAAGGAGACTGAAACTGAATAAACAGAGAATGGTATCTTGGGCCTATGGAACAGAATGACAAACCTCTCATTGACTCCAAATAGCCAGAAATTTTAGTTTAGGTTTCCAGGATAGCTCAGAAGGTGTGAGCAGTTCTTCCACCACCGAGAAGTTTTTCCTCTTTTACTTTTCTCAGTTTTCTTCCACTAAATTGCTTAGAATCGGATAGGGCAGAAGTATTTCCCTCCATGGCACCAAGATTTATATATGAAAGTATTACACTAAAAGGATCCAAAAAAGACTTCCAATATTTCCAAGCACTGACATATGCAATTCTGTCCTGGAAGTGAATGTGAAAAAGTGTAACCACCCAACTTGTGTCTTGCAGGAAATACGTGTCCATCAGGAACACGTACTTTTCTGAGAAGGGTAATTTTGTGTTTTAAGCAAAGAAGGTGAGCAGAACTGGATCGAGGGACTAACAGCACAGGTAAAATGAAATACTGCTGTCCCCGTGACAAGGAACCAGCCATTCCGAACACGAGGAAGGAAAGCTCATGGGACTATCCGCCTGCAGTCAGATCGCCAAGATGTGTTCCACTTTTTGCCTGTGCCTAAAGGTGGCCCAAGATGCAAGTAGAGCAGAGAGCTGGAAGAGGATCTATCCAGGTCTCTTTCTACCTTTCTACTTTCTTATTCTTAATGATCTCTACCTTTTCCTCAGCTTCCCCACCAGAAAAATGGGGCTAATTCAGTCCAATTCCTGGGAATAGCAAAAGCACAAGCCCAATGAGGTCACAATCTTTATGTGCTAAGAACTATGCTAGCATACAGTGGCCATGATGCTCAGATTAAATATTTTGTAGTTGTAATTAGCAATCTAAAGGTTGACAGGGAGGAGAAATAAGCCCAATTTCCCTGCAGATGGAGAACCGTAGCAGACACTTGTTAAGTAACCTGCAGAACAGAGTTTGTGGAAGAGTCAGGAATTTAACCCAGATCTCCAGGAAATCACTTCAGTTCTTTCACCATTGAGTGTGTTACTATGGAGAAATAACTTTTATCTCTATCGCAGACTTTTGGCATAAGACTGAACAAGCAGCAAAACTCCCATTTATTCTGAAAAAGGACAGAGTGCATAATACTGTCTTTCAAGAGCTGTAAGCTTCCAAGTGAAGAGCAAAAATGCAGAATTAGCATGTGAATTAATACTATCACTGTGCTAAAAAAATTAATCCCATGCCATTCAAAGCTTTTTCTCACAGGCGCATTTTTGTTTCTTACATATGGATCTTGGCAATTAGGGACTGAGTTACTAAGTTCCAAACCAGTGAAATTCAAACTGTGCAAAGCAAGGTATATGAGCTGATGGTAGGAGTTAATAAGCCAAACGACAAGCTAATGCTGCCAGGCGTGACCTTTGACAGGAGGGTGAGAAGTCAGAAGGCAAATCTAGAAGCAGACTGGCTCTTTCAGCCTTCTCACCAGGCTACAGGAGTGAACTCTACCTGCTCTATTCATTTCTGTCTGGAAATGAAAAAATATCTCCAGTTTCACTTAAGCTGTTTCAGCTCCTGCCATAGGCAGTCGTTAGGCTGTGATAAGAAAGCTTTCCTTTATGCTTCAATGTTGGTCATGTCAAAGGAAAAATTAACACAAGGCAGAAGAAATAGACGTTATGTTTTACCAGTTATAAAACTGAGGGTTTCACTCATTCATGCACATTCTTAAATTAGCCAGCTGTCCTTTAAAGGCCATCATCCTTCACTTTCTATAACGGCTTTAGTGAAAGCTTGGGAAGAGAGTAACTCTAAGGTGAAATACCTGATGATGTGTAAATACTTCTACAGCATGTTTTCAAGTATACAGTTAGGCCTTAACAACCTGAATTTAAGAGTCAAACACACAGTTCCAGGATAGCTGGTCAAACACTTGCATCACCAAGAAGGGAACAGAGGTGGCCTCATCTGCCTCCCTGCAGTCCAAATTACAAATATTTTTCATGGAAATGACTGCAAATTAACTCAGAACAAGAATATTCACAGATGTAACTGACAACTAACTTTAAAATAATGAACGCATTTAAGAGTAATTTTAAAATTTAAAAACAGTTTAATTGCAAACTTATGAAGGGAAAAATAATCAACGTGCTGCATAGCTTGTTCGTTCTGAATGATTCATCCAGATCTAATAACTATCTGTCTCTAAAAATATTATCATAAGGTGGAATCAGCCAGTATAAAACACTAGAAAGAAACAAGCCACAGAAAAATGAAGTACTATTACTGCAGTTTCAGTACCGAAGGACGGACTGCCCACACTGCGCAACCCCTCCCTAGCTGCAGATGCCCCTGCAAGAGCAGAGCTGAAACCACGTTTTGCTGCCATGCGTCATGGCTGAGACCACAGACCAATTATATTTTGATGCTAAAGGCAATGTGAGGCGCTTATTCTCCCCTCCTCTCATTTCTCCCCCCTCTTCTCTTCAGAAACCCAGAACCAGAGGCGTAGGGGAAGCCTGTGACCCAAACTGCTGTGTGAGCAAAACCTACAGGCGAAACGCTGCTGCTGCACATGGGCTGGGGGAAAAGATGATGGGCCTGTCTCAGAAGAGCCCCCAACCATCACATCTGAGAGCTCCTCTCAGGCGTCCTCAGCCTAAACATTTTATGGAGCAGGGGATCAGAGGTCACCAACTGTCAAAACACAGCACAAGTCACACTGCGCGCCAGCGAGGAAACTAAGCAGACGGCAAAGGCGGAGTTGGGGGGCTGCACGCCTCCATGCATGCCGCACACGGTAGAGCCGCCCTTAAAAACTAACATGCTTTCCCCCCTAAATCTTTCTGATTTTTACAAGTTGAGCTCAAAGTTAAGGGTGCGTGAGCTTGAAAAGATGAATGCACATGTGGAATTAAACTATGCTAAATGTTTTTTTTTTCCTTCTTCTTCTACTTTGTTTTAATGGAGGGAAACAACCACCAAACTTTGAACTGCCAAATTTAACCAGCAGCAAACTCCAAAGCACCAGGTGGTTTCATAAACCCCAAGGTTCATAAATCTTTTCTTTAAAGTTTCCGATTTCAAAAACGAGCTTGTTTTCTTTGTGGTTATTTTTCAATTTTTCTCCTTCCCCCCCCTTCTTTCCTGCCTTTGGGCAGATGACCTGCCAACCCCTGACAGCCTTTTAAGCTCGCCGTGCTGGCTCCTGCTGACGCTGCCGGAGCCAGGCAGCCCGCGCACGGGGCAGCGGGCATGACTTCATCTGCCGGGAGGAATTGTTGGGAAAGGGACTGCACAGGGGAGCCACAGTTTCTATTTTTAAACACTGCCTGTCGCATAGCTCCAAAGAGTGCAAAGAGTTCAAGCGTTCAGTGAATCTGTTCTCCCCGCTGCTTGGGTCTTTTAAAATATTAATAGTAATGATAATCAAGGTGGAACAGCCATCAGTCTCACCAATCTACAGCCCGTGGGCCACATACCAAAGCAATTCATCTCTCCCGTGGGCTGACTTGGGACACTGCCAAGCACAGGCAGGGAGATTGGGTTCAGATGAATCACTTTTTTTGATTTGTTTGACGTGGGCCAAAGCATCTTCAGGAAAAGATGGCAGCTGGGAATAAAATTCTGCTATAACCAGAGCAAATCACCTGCCCTGCACCTTTGCTTCTGCCGTATGTGAATTACCACTGCAAAAGGCAGCTGCCAGGCATAGCATAGGCTCTTCTTGCAGCCAGAACCTGCTGGTAGTTGTTCTGTTTGCAGGAGCATGTAGGGGTTTACCTGCCTGTGCATCCAGTGGAGCATGCAAGCAGTATGCCTCCAAGAAGCACCAAACCTGCTGTAGCTCCTGTGATGCGAGAAGAGCGGCAGTACCATATGCAATCCTCTAACATTAAAAGAAGTCAGCCCAAAAGGCTGGACAATGCTCATTTCAATGCTACTCTGTAATCAAGACACATGCATACATGGTCCTCTAATCTGAAACTGTCAGAAAACAAAGCAGCAAGGATGGAAGAAACGGTCATAGACTTCTGGATTTTTTGTTTCGTAATTACACCTCTAAATTAAACAGCTCACTTTCACACACGCCTCAAATCATACAAGCACAAAATCATTCTGGTTGGAAGGGCCTCAGAGGTCACCCAGTCAAACCCCTGAGAGCAGTCTGCTCCCTCTGCTCCACACGTCCTCCCACAGAAAGGCAGCATGGAGAGAGGGCTGCCAAAACAGCTGTGGGACTACTAACTCACTTGTTTTACCTAAGCCAGACAGATGGAAATGTTCAGCCCGTTATTAGCATCTCTCTTCTTTAGAAACCCAACACAGAGACCCACACGTGGCTCGGTAGAGACCGAGCACACACAACCGCTCAGCTACATCGCAGGTCCGCGTGAGGGTAGGTTATTAAATCTCCAACCACCTGATGGGTGAGGGTGTTGGCCAGTCAGATTCAGTACAGAATTTGCATTACATCTCCTCAAACATTACTTAGTTAATAATAACACTCCTATGAAACCCCCAGATAAATATCGCCCACTTTAACCGATGAAGCTAATGAGGCAAAAATGCTGTGGAATGTGACCAGGGCCACACAGGAAGCCTAGATGGGTATCAGAGCTGGGATTACAGGGCACAGGCTTCCCCGAGTGCTCTGGCTCCTTCTGTGGTTCTGATTATCCAACTGCCCACCACTGTGGCCTGAGCCGTGCTAGCTGAGGAGGTATGGCACCGGCCCAGATACACGAAACTGGGTTTAGATACCAGCAAGAGTCACCCAAACATTTGTTGCCAGTCCTTCAGCTGGACAACACTCTTTCCTCTGGAATAAGTGTTCCTTACTTTTTGTCGGAGCTTTCTTGTGCCCACTTTCATCCCATGCCTTTATCCACCTCACATGTGCAAACATATACCTGCTTTGCCAGAAAATCAAATCAAATGATCGCTTTGTTTTTTAAAGGGAAACAAGAAGAGCTTTCATGTTTCTCATGTTTTATGCTGTTGTAACTGCATTTGATACAGTCCCATGAGCAGAATCTCCAATAATAATGACTAAATCTTCTTTTCTTTTATTTTGTAGGCTATTTAGGAGCTATTTGGAGCTGTAACCACAGTTATCCAGACAGCTCTCACCACATACATGTGGTATTATTTACTCAACCTCCTGATTCATTAAACGTATTTCCAGCTCCTATTATTATTCCTCTGTGGCATCTTCATATTGATTATAATTTCAAAATTCTTTGCTGGAGATGAATGAGTATCCACTAAATTAGGTGACAGTTGATGGGGTTTAAAGTTGAAACACTGCAACTATTTGCTGTCTACAGCCATCAAAGCAATAAAGAGATTCCATCTCTCCTCACCCACACTCTAGAGCTAGCTCTAATTCGTTGTTAACTGCAGGAAAAGAAACAGGGGAGAAGAAAATGGGTAGAAAACAGGACTAAAGCTAGCTATTTAGCAACGGCAAACATGGCATCTAAAATCTTCCAGCATAGTGGTCAGCATCACAAAGAAGTTATTCTTTTCAACCACAGCTCCTGCAAAACCTGGATCCAGTCTTCCCTTAAGGGTGTTAGAATATTGTTGTCTTCATCCTGTATCTCTGAGAATTATGGACTTTATTGAGAAACAGCTGTCAGGCTAAACAGAAGAGGTGATGTGGGGCTCATTAGCACAAGGCAACACTATCATGAACAAGTTGAAACCGTAGACTCCCCTGCAACAGAATTCATGCTCCAGCTCTCATAGTGGTGCCTGAGCATCAGCTGTCTCTGGATTCATTATTACTCACACAGAGTTAAAAGCAATTGTCAGGTATGATTTTTTCTTTCTCTTTCTTTGACTGGCCAAATTCCGAAGTGACTGCCAGATCTGGATTTGGCAGTAAGGGTCTATGGCTCTGCTAGTATCTTACATACCTCTAGCCCAGATTGTCCTTCAGATTATCTGAAAAATATTCTTGGGTTCCAACTGCAACAAGACAATTCCCAAGCTAGAGTCTCCTCTGAGCAGAATGTCATATCAATATTTTATATTGACTATTTCTTTTAAGTGTATGAAAATATCTAGTCCTTATCTTTTCAGCCTTAAATAGACTCATCTAGTCATATACATATGAAGAGTCCCTTCTCATTCCACCAGGTGCTGTGATAAAAATCTGAGCAGGATCTCAAACCTAGCAGAATGCAGGCTGGATCTTGGTGGGACTAGGCTTGGATATGGGGACTCATCATTTCCAGAGTCATCCAACTACCTAGAGAGCTGCCACCCTGAGGGAATGATGCAGGCCTCTTTTCTTTTTTATGAAGCCCGCTCCAAAACCTACCAGAATAGCTTGTAGCAAACAGTTTCAAGGGAACATGACATGTAATTCTTATCCTGACAAGAAAATATATACATTATTAAAGATCTGTTTGACTGATAGCATTTTTCAGAATTATTAGCAGTGAGATAGATAACTGTTCTCTGTTTTGCTAGATCCCTATGTTGATTATGCCAAGATTAAAACAACAGGATAAGGCAATATAATACTTCCAATAATTAAAATCCTGAACTAAGATCACGAATTAAAATGACTTAAGAAGGCTTGGCGGGAGAAACAAGTATATTTCAGGTTCTCAACGAGAGGATCAAAGTGACAGGTAAATGATTAGCTGCCATGTTCATGCAGGCAACATTCATTAGAACCAAGATTACAAATGTGGCAAAAAATACTTTTCTCCTTGTAATTCTCTCTGTCATTTATTTGCCAAGCCCTATCAGTGTTGTTCAAAACAGAGGTTTCACTACCATTTCCAAGTAAGGATCTGAACATTGGTTCTTTCATAAATCTACAGGAGTACACTTTAGAAGGGGAGCTGTACCAAGCTGCATCCCACCGATTCCACTAATTCTGTATCGTACAAGACTCTCCTAGGAAAGACCATAGCATTTTCCTAACACTGGCCATAGAATCATGTATTGCAATTGTATCATGACCTACTGAAAAACCCAGTCCAAGCTCACATGACAAAGTGCTAAGATTAGCTGGTCTTGCATTAACACAAGCTACAGTATGAAAGCAACAAGAGTCCAAGTGACGGGAAGAAGAGCAGCTAGATGACTCACTTCATTGCTTGCGTAGAAACTCACTCTGTCAAAAGCATTACAAATCAACATGGAGTGGCCTACTAATTTTTTCCTGTACCTTTAACTGAGCCTGACAGCCATTATGTGGAGTAAACCTCTGAACTGGGTGTCCATGCACACACTCGTGTGGGGTGTTTCTAAGCATGCCTATGGCTAGGTGTGCCTGTGCAACGAATTTCTGGACTGATCTAGGCCATGTGTCCAGAGCAAATGAGGTATGTGTGTGAGTTGCATGCAAGTATGTGCATTATTACATCTAGACACATGAACACAGGTGGCAGATTAATGGATTTTGGGAGGGTAAAGAACCTTTGTCTCGTAGCAGTAAGTAGTATGCGTCTCATGTGGTGCCACAGTAGGGGAGGAACAGCAGGTATACAGAGAAAGGAAAACCAAAGCCAGTAAAAATGAAATAGGGTTATAACCTGTGAATGATTCTGCGGTATTTAAAATAGAGACAAAGAATATGTTTTAAGAGCATATTTTATGCACATGACCTATGCCTTTGGATATAGGAAAGTCATACTCTATTAAGGTTACAGAAATAGTCCCATCTTCAAAGGTATTAGAAGATATAACGTTAAAACTCTTCCTGCAGAAATAGCAACATATGCACTATTGGTTTTACCCCAAAACTCTAGAACTAGTTCCACAATCCCTTAGATTTATCAGAAAACAGAAATATTAGGACCATCTCCCTACAGAAAACACAAGAAATAGAAACATTAGTGGCATATTTTTCTGACGGCATTTATACTAACTACAGATTTCCTTCTTCTACTGTCATTTTAAGGCATGTATGTGTAATGCAGGCCTGGAAAATGTGAGAGCAATTCTGTCTGCTTTGATTCAGAGGGTAACAGTCCTTTGTGACCTGACATTCTTAGCAAAAAAAGCTTCAGACTAATCATATGCCTCTACAAAATCTTCAGTGGAGAGCAGTGAACACTGTCATGGCCCTGCCAGATAAGGTAAGTGTATCTCTTGCTGATTGATCCTTTTCCTCTTCTTTTAAAAAAAAAGACGACAACAACAACAAAAAACAAACCCAAACAAAAAAACATGCAAATTTCATTTCGGAAGGCAAAAGGCAATTTGAAATTCTCTCCAGATGTCAAGGATTTTTGTTGGGTTTTTTCCCCCTTCTGAGATTCATGTTCTGAATAGAAGAAAATAGAGACAAAAATAAGGCAGAGAGAAAATAAATAAATAAAAGTCTTTAAAAGATATGAGGGTTCTAAATTAAAAACCTTTGTGAAATGAAAGGTGGCTGGAAGGAATGTGCAAGAACAGTCAGTTACTGCTGGCATGTTTACAGGTTTTGAAGGTTCTTCACATCTAGCTCAGTGAGAATGGTTAACAGCAGCTCTACCTCACACCGAGGTTTTATGGGATTAATGAAGTCTTTATTAAACCAAATACCTGCAGTTTCTATTATTGCAAATGTAGCTACAAAATCTTCACACTTGTCCATACATTGTAGAGAGCAAAACTGGAGTACAGCAAAGCTGATGGGCCACTTTGCCTTTCCATTTTTGTGATCATCACTATTTCTAATAAGAAAATTGATTAATTTCTACTGACACTGCTTAAAATGGAAGTTGTTTGGTTTTTTAACAGCCATAGATTTCTGTCATGCATCAAATCATGCAGGAAAGAAGACTTTGTACAAGATAAACTGACTATGACAGCAAGAATTTTGGAGATGACATTATCTGATTTACCTAAAGATGATTTCTCTCCAGAGCAAGTCTGCTGTAAACTGAAAAAAAACTTCTGCTACCTGGTCACCCTGTTTCAATCATTTGGAATCCTCCTCTCACAGCCACCTGCAAATAATGGATCCAGTTACAGCATCTGTCTACACACAAACTCAAGAGCCATAACAACAAAATGTGCTGCAATCTGATAACACACTCTTTCTCCCACAAAATTTCGCAAGTCAATATGTAATACCTTTTTGCTCCACTCTTATAAAAGATGAGAAAGGAACATCAACAAACTGAGAGCTGATGTTCTACGATCCTCTTTAATTGTAACCTGGCTCTTTTTCTCCCACACACATATGAAAAATATTATTTTTCACATATGAAAAAATATATTTTAAAAATCTATTATAAGTTTTATGGGAATATTAAAGATTCAAAATTTTTAAAATCATGACTGCATCCCTCACAACAAATGTGAAAATCAAAATATATTTCTTTTGATACAGATCTCCCCTCCAATTTCTAAAGACCGATTTAAAGACTGACAAGTTTAAGGAGATAAACAGGATACATGCTCAGAAAAGCAGAATTATTGTAGAAAAATTGTGGCAGGTTGTTGGGTGTTTTTTTAAGGGAAAGAATGTCATAAACTGAGTAAACTTTGGTCCTTTAAGAAAAAATACTTTCAATCTATTATGTTAATACAATTTAACTGCCTCTGTTTAGCATATTCATTTTTATGAAGGATACAAACTAGCTCTTCTATTCGTGAAGAACAATTCCTCTTTCCTGGTGTCTACTAGGTAGGATGGTATTGATACGTATCACAGGAATAAAGCCAAATACCATTGAAATATAGTCCACAGGAATATTAGCCCTAAGCTTTGAAACTGGAGACAAAACAGAAAAGTTTTAAGAAGAAAGTGATACCAAGACTATGCTGCACTCCACTCCTTCCTATTGGTCTGCTGTGGTTTGGTTTTTCTTCCCAAGAAGCACCATAATAATACCAAAGCCTTCATCCCTTGGGAAAAGCTGTGTTTGAAGTAGCTCAAATAATAATTTTATAATCACACTTCAAAAAACTAAAATAAAATATATAGATCACAAAGCATAAAGACATCAGGGATGGGTATGTGTAAACTGCCAAGCAGTGTGGTGTCTCCCATGTCAAGTTTAATGAACACAGTGCCCTGGATGGGGCTAGCGAAGGGTCTGGAGAAAAACAGATGGCCGTTCCTTCACCTCCTCCTGCCTAGGCGAATCCTACGGCTAACACCACAAGTGGCACACTGCGACTGACATTACTGCTCTTGGTCGGTCGTGAAGCTGTACTGTGTCAGCTGTTCGGAATGACTAGGCACTTCCGATAGTGGCAATGTCATGACATTTCCATGATGACTTTGGCCTCAGCTTTGTAAATCCCACAAGATCAGGTTACAGGTTGAGGACTTAGGAAATGAGTAAGAAGGCTCTAAAGGAGAAAAGCTGTGATTACATGCAAATATATTCATTACAGATTGAACAGAAATGCACCTTCCATATTTTTTAATGAATTTTTAAACACACAAATGTGCTGCAGGTGTGCAAGTTAATGTATTTGACCTTTTAAGGAGTGGTTAGCAGTGCTTGCTACCAAAAAGTTTTCTTGACTAATTTTTTTTTTTCTATTTCGGTCTAAAAATGTGTACTTCAAACTCTTTCAGCTATTTCAATTTTCATCAACAATCATTTATTTCTTCTTTTCTTATATTACTGGATAGCCAATACAGCTATCGTTTCTAAGTATTTAAGCTATAAGGGAATCCTACTGGGTACCCTGGGACAGCTGACAACCTCTGCACAGACCGTACCGTGGGCTGTGCCTGCTGTATAGATCTGTATGCATTTCCATGCATTTGCCACCTTGTAACATACATTTCCTCTTACTACCACAGAATATATAGTCAGAGAAGAACTCCTTTAAGCTTTTTTCCCTAAAGAAAACATTTTAGCTTTAGGAAGGAGGTGAATGCATTTTACTAAAGCAATTTCATGTGTCTTGCAAAAAATCTATGTCAATATTAATTTCTAGCCCGGGTTAAAAAAAAATATGACAAGCCTAATTAAAATATCTACAAAATGTGGTAGACTGGAAAAATAGTTCTAATGAGGTGCTAAACATGATTTGAAGATCCAAATTTCCTGTGGGTCAGGAGATTCCCAATACCCACACATCTTATCCCTTTATAAATTATTTTTATTTATGTGTTAGGTTTAGAGACAGTAACAAACAAATGAAAAATAGAAAATTTATTAGGTTTTGGAACTGGTAAGAGAAACAGCTGACACTGAATGCTTCCTTAAAGACAGTTAAGGAAAGGTCACATCGCTTCAGTATTGCTTCTATCCCATTATGAAATGGAGAATTTTGAGCAGCAACATGCACTCCTCCCTCTCATAAATGTACAACCAAAAGCGCGATCCTAGCAAAGACGCAAGAATGTCAGCACTGATCTCTGCCTGCTGTTTGGCTTTCAGCTAATACCACAGCCCAACAAAAATTTTCTACTCACCTTTTCCTCTCCATTCAGTCCGTATATACATATCAGAAATTGTCTGACCAAACAGTATTTCACTGAAGGAAGAAAAATGCATCTTCAGGAAGATGCACTTCTAAAGCACAGGACAAAACCTCCATTTGCCATTTTGGGATACTATCTATCAGGTAAATCAAACACTTCATGCTAAAACAGAAACATATTTACCACAACCCTTGGAAATACCTAGCTATTGAAATGTGCTCAAAACCTCTGCGAGCACTTCAGTGTTCTTTTCAATGTATTTGTAATAAAAATAAAAATTAAAAAAAAATAAATCCTCTTACAGACTCTAGTTCCACAAAGCACTTAAAGAAATGTTTTTCCAGTGATGCATGTATCCACAGAATTAAAAATACACAAATATATAAACCAGGTTCCTATTTTTCTTATTCCCCACTTGTTAGCAGGAAAACTGCAGCCTTCTGATGGCAATTTTATTGTTTATTACCTTTCATTAAAAGTGTGTTACACAAATACAATACTCAAAACAATAGCAATAATTACCCTGTCCACTATTAAGTTCCACTGTGGCATGTTTACCTGAAGTAAATTCTTGACACTCATTCTAGTTCATCCTCAAATCAGGATCTCATGGAGAATAACTTACCAATTGTTGCAGAACATGATCAAGGGAAATAAATCAGACATAAAAGCAAATGTATGGGAAAACAACAAAAAACATACAAACTGTTTAAATCGCTAGGTCTTCAGCCTTTGGAGCTATGATGGTCAATATGCCTCAGAATCAAGCATACTTCTCCCTGTAGCTAAGACAGAGCAATTCAGTGATGTTTTTATAGCAGTAACTGTATCTTACAGGCCAAAGTGCGCAAATACTTACATGCTTGTAATACTTTTCCATTTGGACTGGACTGTAACTTACAGCTTTGGAAATCAGCCCAACTATGACCCAGTATGTAATTCCACTGTCCCGGAAGTAGTGTAAAACCCAAACGGGGCAGACAGAAGAAGCTTTCACAACTGCTCAAATCCTCAATGTGCCGCAGTGCTCCCAGGAATCTATTCTTAAGATTTTTGGAGGGTGGGAATTCCGCATATTTGTCTCCACTTTTAAAATCACTAGTTTTCAAGCTCTGAAAAAGGACAATTGGATTTAAGATATAGGATAAATAATATCGCAGCCACATGACATGAAATGCTGAACCAGCACAGGCTCGCTCTGCCACTTCACATCTATAGAAAAAGTTTTGTGGGATATCTTTTTCCTAGCAGATGTCAGATCATTATCCTCCAACCTCCACCAGTCAAATATCAAGTATCAAGCCGGGATAAGAACCATAACGTGGTCTCTCGATAATTCAGCTGAAGTGCCATAATGCAGTTATGTGTGATCAAGATCAAATTTACACTGCCAGGTTATTTGATAATACACAGATACAGCATTAGTGAGCACAGAGCCACAGGCTTCAAACAACTTCCAGCATCAGGAGCAGTAGACACCAGCTAGCTTTTACTCCATTCTTTGCAAATTCCCCTCAATTTTTTGCTATCGTTAGCTGGATATCTACTTGGGAATGACAATATTTCATGGTGCACTTAGGCGCATGTCATCATAGTGGCAATGTTGATAAATTATTTTTGAAACATGTTCTGCTATTTTATTTTTATGTCTACTTCTGAAATTGTATGAAACTACTCTAGTATTTAAATGAAAAGTAAACTGAAATTCTCCCAAAGATTTCCACCTTTTTTTTCCTCCATATGGAATCATTTTCCCTTATGTTCTTATCTATTTTTTACCAGCCTGCATGCAGGGATCACAGTATGAAAGTACTCAATCCCCATTTTGCTGGTTTTGCTGAGAAAAACATTTGGAGAGAACACTTTTAAATTCTCCTGTTTCCTAGAAGAAGAAGATGGAGAGCAAGAACCCTTGTTTTACAGAATCCTAGAAAATCACTTTAATTTTGCACAAAAGTTACATGGAGGTTATAGGGAGTAATCAGAAAAGACACAATATTTGTCATTTGAAACTATCTAGATTTAAAAAGTATCCTGCTTATGTTCATCCTTAAAATGTATTTTCCACATGTTTGAAAAGTTAAAGTGCTCTGAGGATTTGGTTTTGATCCAGATTAAATATTATTTGTATCTGTCCAAAGCCAACCATTAAATGAAGTTGACTGGACAGCTTTGTAAATTATTACATGAAAGGAAGAAAAGAGCAACTATATTTTTATCATTATGACTCCAGCTTACATATACAAACCAGGAAAACATCAACCCCTCTGCTGCATTGTGTATCGGAAGACTCAGACAATCAGATCACCTATAGGAATAGGTTTCTGCACATTCAGTTTTGCATGCTCAGTCATCTGCATGCATAACTTGGGGATCACCTTTCAAAAACATAGCCAGAAAGCTGGCATTTTCAACTTCCGCATTAACTAAAGTTCTGTTATTAAATACAGATACTTCCAGGTAAGTAAAATTAAAAAGAGAAATACCGATTGATATTACCCAGTCTTTGATTCATCTGCGTGAAATAAGTATTCTGCAAAGAACTATTCCATCAGAAAAGATTATTTTCATTCCTCTGTAGTAGATGACAATCAGACACAACACTTTGCATATCTCAAAAACTTAAAATAAAATAAAATGGAATAGGAATATTTGATCTTCTAGTCCTGACCCAGAGCTCTTAATCAAAATGTGACAGACTAACTCATGGCCTGCAACCTCACATGATACAGAAAGATAAGATTATGGAAAAATGAGCACTAAATGCTGTTATCTGCAATATTGATACGTCACATGTAATGCCTATGAAGCATGAGTAATGAGCTAAAAGCTATATAATAAAGTCTGCATAAATTAAGCCCTTCTTTTGGCATATTGTTTACACTGGGTGGTAACAACCTACTAATATTACTTCCAGAAAAACTCTTGAAGATAAAAGGAATGTGATAATTAAAAAAAAAATAAATTAACTCCATTAAATTCCTAATTCCTAAATTCCTAAGAGTGAAAGACAAAGGGAGATGGAAACGTGCTGCTAATCACAAATGTGCTTTGGAGTTCCTCGAATTGTTCCAGGAGCAATCCCCTCACTTGTGATGACTGTCCAGTTATTTACAGTGCTGTCCTCAGCTACTGTCACAATTAGGAGGCTATTATGGGCTAGGATCAGTTTCCTTTACCAAGGTTCAGGGAACAGTCAGGGAAGATGGGATGCCAAGTTCTATATTACTTCTTTGAAAGATGTAAAACCAAGCCACTTTCAAAAGGCAGAGGGGAGCATTTTCAGCTACTGTTGAGGTTTTTTCCACTTTTAAATAGAACCCAATTCCTAATTAATATAAGAAATTTATTATTTGGACCTATTTATTTATGGTTATTGTAACTTTTCCTCCTCTTTTTCTTCTCTCGCCTTTCTTTTCCTTTTGGTACTAGTAAGAAATTTGAGTCTTCACTTAGAGTGCAGATCTGGGAATCAGGAATTTTTGTTGTTGTTGTTGTTGGTTTTTTTTTCCCAAAAGACTTCCTGTGCAGCTGCAAATAAACATCTTAACTTCTATGTCAGTTCTCATACCTGATAAAAGAACTTTACCTTTATATTTATCTACATTACAAAGAGTTTCTCCTCTCCTTCTGCCTGTTTCTTAATTGCTGACAATTTTAACCTATTCGTGTTAGTAAAGTATTTGAGGATTTCAAGATGAAAGGTGCAAAAGAAAAGCGAAGTATATCATTTTGTGGTAGAATGCTTTCATTAAAACATCACGCAATGGTTTACAAACCCCCACTTTTTCCCATGATCTGCATTTGAGGTGCTTTGGCTACGCTTATATGGCAAGAAACAGGCTCCTCTCGAAGATAAGTCGTATACGGATCCTGACTTTACCTGATGCCGCCAGGCCTGTGAGCAGCTTCCCTCTCCAGTAATGGTAAAGGGAGCCTAGGGAGTTTACCTGCTGCCTTTGTGAATATCTTCCTTTGTTATCTAGTCCCTAATATTAATCAGTTGTGTGCCTTATTTTGGCATCTCTACCAACCCCTCAAAATACCAAGAAAAGCAAAAGAGCAAAAGGTGTGTTGAGAAGTGTTAATTCCTTTTATTCACAGGTCTCTTCTAATGTTATAAGATACCAGGATTTTTCAAGCTCACCTGTAAGCTTATTGGGGAAGATTTTCAAGTTGAATTAAACCAAGATCATAAGCCATGTGGCTGTGGTTTAGAAGACAGCTGGGTTTCTACCATCCATTCCAGAGTTTTGGCTGTGGCCATATTCTAGTTATACTGCCTTCACCAGGCTGCCACTTCTCCCTGCTGCAGGCAACAGCTGCTTCATTTACTCAGCAGGGCCTCAATTTCCAAACAAGATCCAGCCTCTAAGCAGAACAAACTCTTCTAGCAATCATCCTTGAACCTAGCAGAGGTAGACCACTTGTTACTGGTTTTGGTTTACTGCTGAAGCATCTCCTTTTACTGCTTCCAAAGGGATGCCTTCCATGGTTTACCCCCTAAATGCTCTACCTTTCTTCTCGCTTGTTTATCACTGCTTCAAGAATCATGTCCATAGTTATGAAATAATGAAGGACTCAGGGTTACATAAATACCTGTTCCACAAGTACAAAACAAGTTGTCTAAAGGCAGGAAAATTCATTAACGCTGTATACCTTATTCATTATAATCATCTGATTTGGAAAGTCTTTTCACAGGTAAATGGACCTGAGAAACAGGTGAGAGATTACACATTTGCTAACATATTCATACAGATGACCCTTACACAACAAGACAATGGGGCCAGCCTGCTAGGGCTAGTTTGTAGATTTCCACAGGCACATCAGATCTGGAAACAAATCCCAGTGATTATGACAGCATATGTTTTGCGTATGGTGGAAATGCCCATCTTTTACGCAGGGAGTTTCCAAGTACAGAAAGCAATCTCATGGTTTTGTAGAGGGCTTAAATAATGCTGACTTATTCATGAAACATTTGTGCTTAAACAGTAAACATGTAACTTCTTCCTCGTTGACTGTTGCAAATTATTACTTTTTTAATGTAAGAACTTTCTCCAAATATCTCGCAGACTGAGGATCAATTATATCATGATTTGTGCTGTGTAATAACTTTTTTAACTGTATGGATCTATATACCCAGAATGTCACATTGATAATCTTACAGATAGTGACCTGTATTTCCAGGAGCCTCCATTCCCTTTCTCTGGATACATTTCACTACAATTTATGCTGTTTCTCTCACTGTGGACATTGTAAAATATTATTTGCCTTCCACAAATAACCAGAATTTTAACATAAGCAATCTTGGATGGCTGAAGAAACAAGGAAGGATGAGATGACAGTTCTAGGGAGGAGGAACAGCAGGCTAGAAACATTGAGAATATGTCTTAGACTTGACAGCAGGAGGTTTCTAGGACCAATGGCATTTGCACCTCATTCAGGGTAAATTTTTGGCACACTCTTCCTCCAACCGTATTTAGGATCCCACAGCTGAACTTGTTAATGAAATTCCCTCTCACCCTTAAAAATAAAAAAACAAAAAAAATACTGAATATGAATGTGGAAGGAAGGCAATTCGATGTTTGTAATTATCGAGATAAACTCCATGACCTGCTGAATGTATGCAAGATGGACCCTGGATGGTGTATATAAAAGTGGCATGCGCAAAGGATAAAAGCAAGTATTGAGACTTTTTCCAGGTAAAGCAAGTCATCACACAGGATCCCCACCATGAGCAACAAGGGGGCTTCACTGAAAGGTAAGACTTCTGCCATTCACTCGCTGATAACTTGCATATTTCTTTAAATTTGGATTGAATTAGGAAGTAACTGAAATGTAACAGTTGTAGAAACTGAGGTCTTCCAGCCACCTAGTCTTCTGATCGTGGTGAAACCTGCCTGTACCTCAAATGTTTAGTGTCCAAAGCTTGGAATTAGAAGGCAGCTTCATCCCTTTTTTACTCAGTCTTTTGTCTCCTAAGACTACCTTTGCATTGGGCAGTATAACAGAAAATTGGCTTGAGGGATGTGACACCTGCACACAAAAGACTGGAACCAAACTGTTTTGTTATACCACTCAGAAGGCAATGACTAAACTTTATTACCCACAAGTCTCAAAGTGGTGTAGTAATTTTGAACTGAATGCTTTCATAACCATCTTCAACTTTCTAAGCCAACAAGTTTCAGGTTTTCTTATTCGCAGAATTATTTCCCAGAGGACTTTCCTAACTGCAGCATGCATGCACCTTGTTCATGGGTGAGGAGGAAGGCTTCCTTCAATATAGTGTAAATGGACTTTTCTCTACTTTAGAGCTAGAAAGAAACTTATCTCATTATAAAATTAGGGACAACTCTGCTGATTTATGGAGTACACTTTAATTTAGCATCTAAAATAAGTCTAGTGAACCAATACTTGTAGCAAGCCAATTTCCAGAACTGAAAATCGCAGAGCACAGAACAGTGTTCTTTGAGTAAGTACGTTCATTTACCAAATATTTGCTTTAAATTTTCCCCATTGTTTTTCTGTGCATATTTCATTTCACTGAATAGAAAACTTGACTCTGTTAAGTTAATATTAAAAGTTTTAAACAGATGAGGTTTTGTGTTTTAGATAATGAGAAGTTCTCTATATCGGTTTCAGAGCTCAGGGGAAAAGATTAAAGTACTCTCTGTTTTCTTAGCAGTAGACAATTCAGGGTTAAATTCTAAACAGCAAAGCAGCACAGCTGCTGGAAATCTTCTGAAGGAACTCCCAGGACAATCAAAACCTTAAGAGAGTGACCTAACCACCCTCCCACAAAATTAATTTAAACTCCAAATGTTTGCAAAGAAGAAAAGGACCTGTGGGAGGAGGGGGGGAAGGGAAAAAAAAAAAAAGACCAATCTATTTTCCAAATTTATATAGCTGTGCAAATATAATTATGTATCTATATTTACACTGTGAAGAAGTTTGATTCTCTTTCTTCCATTTATCACTGTGTAATAAAGTCAGGCACAACAGTAAGAGAATTCAGAATACAGTGTACACTGCAGCACAGGTTACCTTGTCTCCTTGAATTCTGCAGCAGGCTCTGCTACACAGTCAGGGTGACAGAGGGGAGAAAGGATAATAGAATTACAGTGCTTCCCTCCTCCGCTGATTTTCAGCATCCAGTACAGGGGGTACTCTGAGCCACGTGACAACACAGCCAAATCCATCCAGCATCTGGCTCTGACAGCTACTTCTAAATGCACATACAAGTCAATGTGATTCCATTTTGGGTTGGTTTTAACACAAACAGGTTTATTGCTGGTGGTTCTTCTGGTGTCCAACGTGCTCCTGACAAAGGAAGGAGTGACCTCCTTGCCTATCTGCCCCAATGGATCCGTCAGTTGCCAAGTTTCCCTTGGAGAACTTTTTGACCGAGCAGTTAAACTTTCACACTACATCCACTTCCTCTCTTCGGAAATATTCAATGAATTTGTAAGTACTCTGCCTTTTCCTGCGAGTGAGAAAACATAAAAATGCAATTTAATATTTTTTAAGCACAAGCATATGTTAACATATGGAATCCTTCAATAAGTAAACAAATATGACTGCTGCACAGTGATAGTCCCAACGGTGACCAAATCTGTGTGTAGTGCTGACCATTGCTAAGGTCCCCAACACTTCTATTAAAAGATACCTTTCTCCCATCATTCTTTATCTGTGGGACAAGCCTGTGTTTGCTGGATGCTAGTTTCACTCTAAAGACTCACCCGAAACTTTTGACCTTTGCAGCATAAAAGCAGTGATAAAGGCAATGGAACAACAATTAGTTAATACAGTGTTTAAATGGAAGCTCTTCTTACTTATCTCTTTCAATAATGCCTGTCCTTGCTGATCTGCAGGATGAACGCTATGCTCAGGGCCGGGGTTTTATTACAAAAGCTGTTAATGGCTGCCACACATCCTCCTTAACCACTCCTGAAGATAAGGAGCAAGCTCAGCAGACTCATGTAAGTCCCATTTCTACTGTCATTCAGTGTGAGATAGAGCAGGGGGTACAGAATGGAAAGGCAGCAGACAGATGGAGAGGGAAATCAGCTCAATCGGAATGAAAAAGCCAGGAAGAGGAAGGCACCAAAAAGCCAAGAAAAGCTGATTTGACATTTGCTGATACTAAGTTACAGGCTGTACAGAGTACGTAAGTACCGGTAACTTTCATCTTCCCCTCCTTTTCCTGTATGCTGCTTTCAGTCATTGCATCTTATTTCCATTTACAATACAACCTCATAGAGCAATAGCAGTTACCATGCTTGTACAGCACTGAGAACACTACAGCCTTTGAACATTATCTTAAAGCACCTTATAGACAGGTATTATATTAACAAACATAAAAATACATTGGCAATATAGTGAATACTGCATGCAGGCAGAGGTAAAGTTTTCCAGTAACTGAAAACACTGACATTACTAAACAAATACTACATAGATATTCTTGCTGTTACCAGTAGGCAAAAGTGGTCACATCATCATCCAAATACAAAGACTCTAGTGCGAAATATTGCAAAATACTTGTAAAGAGAAACATGCTACGTATGTCAAGTTAATAATTATAAACTTAAGGGAAGATGACGATATTCTTGTTCAGCCTGTACTCATGGATACAACTTGAAAATACTCTGGAGAAAAAAATAAGCACAGCTGTATGAATGGGGGTGTGTCAGGCAGAAATCTTTATCAGTTGCATGGTGGTGCTATCTTTGCAATTCCAGTATAGTCATCTTCTCAGTATCTCGTTCAGAAACTATTGGAAGCAACAGAATTCACAGCCCTGGCTACACAAGTCTGGTTGTGTGCAGATCCAGTGCATCTAGCAAAGAAAAAAAAGTTGAATACTACCATAACCATACGCTTTATGAATTTTTATCACTCACAGTAAAGGACAATTTTTAAAGCCAGAGAGTTATAGCTGGAAGCACCATTGTTCAAAGGGGAGGATACATGAGTTACATAGAGGCAATAAAAGCTATTTAGTGGTTTACCGTAATATGCACCTTCCATTCTGTACTAAACATTAAAAAAATAAAAAATAAAAAATCATTGGATTTTAAAATATCCATCAAAAATCCGATAAGGAGTTCTGGTTTTCTCACAGTGATGAAGCACAGTTGTGCTTCCTAGTTTTTAATGTGGAGACGTTTTAATGATATTTTCCATTAAAATACTTTAGGAGCTTGTGCTAATAGTGTAAAACATGATGACAACAATAATAAATTTCGGAAATGCAATTGCACAGAGGTGTCTAAGACAGGGTTATAGGGCATATTCAGTAGTAGGTCCTGGAATGAGTTCCCAAAGCACTACGTCTAAGGACATTGCTCTAAATGCTTCCTACTGCTGCCAGCATTTAGCCTTGCTATTTTAACTGTCTTTTCTTAATGTGGGTGAGCAGCATGAAGACCTACTGAATTTAATACTGGGAGTGCTGCGCTCCTGGAATGATCCCCTGATCCATCTTGCCTCTGAAGTACAAAGAATCAAAGAAGCTCCAGAAACCATCCTGTGGAAGGCTGTAGAGATTGAAGAACAAAACAAGCGTCTTCTAGAAGGAATGGAGAAAATAGTTGGGCGGGTAAGTACTGAATCCTTCACAGCCTGCCAGCCTGTTGCTGTAATGAAGACGCATACAGTGACAGGCCCTCCCTACCTGGAATAGGAAACAGTGGATGTGAAGGGAAAAAAGGGAGGCAAAATAGCTGAATCTGAGAATGTTCAGCTTTCTTCTTTCAGTTTTCTCCTCTTCTGCTACCTGCAATTTCTGAAGAGACAATGTGATATGACTGGCACAGCATAACGCAGCATACTCCCAGTGCTGCTTTGAGGGAAGGTGTAATTATCAGGACTGGTGATCATCATTCTATCTTTGAGTATTTTGAATTTGCAATCCTGATTTTTTAAGGATGTGCCTGTGTGTTTCACATGCACATATTTATATGTATGTTTTAGCATATTTATACATATCTGCACACATATAGGTATTGTGTATAGTTTTCAGAAACAGATACTGTGTTGAAAACTGTTCTAGAAGGCTGGGCTATCGTAAAGATGTGGCATACAGCAAAGTAATTGTGGTATCTTTCATTTCGCTTTTTGCACCATACTAGTTACCATGAGCTCTGGCTCTGACTTGGTTCCCCCTACACTTGTAAGGTCAGACAACAAGGCTGTTGTCTGACAAAACCCATACTCGAGTAACTCTTGTTATCAGTAGATGATTGAAAGCTTTCCTGAATAAAATCTGCTCTAGCATGTTTATTTTTAAAGGGGCCTCTGTTAGTCCCTGAATACATCATTCTGTCACTGAGCCAGATGTTAAAAGAGGTTCTGACTTTACTGGCTTTTGCTTAGTTGAACAGCATTAAGTGTGCCACCACCGCTGTATCCACCACTTTCCACTGGATCACTCACTCCTGGTCTCTCTCTCTTTCAGTTAGGTGTCTCTTTACTCAGAAACCTTAGCCCATCCAGGCCACAAATGCATTTATCAGTGTAATCAAATATATCTCTTTCCCATATCCACATGTGAAAAGGGTGCAGGCGAGGATCCAAGATAACAGTGTAAGTCAGGTGCTGCTACAGTTTTACCCTGTCACCACCTTCTCGTTCACATTATTTACAGAAGGAGGTTGAAGACAGGATTGGCAAATTCATTAGTGTCAAACCACGTTTCTGAGTCATAGTAGGTCTATAATTTTTTTGGCTTGTTGCTTAAACTGAGTGACAGAGAGTCCACAGATACTCTCCTGTGTGCTTGCTTGTACGAACTACAGCTGGTGGGAAATAAGGAAAGTGCACAAGCACCAGTAGACTCGGACTTCCTTCCTGCTATGAAAGGTAGATTTCTGTGATACAATTCTCTCTTTCAAACAAGGGAACCTAAACCTCAGATGCTGGCTTACTACATGAGTTCCTACATGTACTACATGTAGCTTTCTAACATTACAGGTTAGTGTATTACTCAGTTTTTGGGGTTTTTTTTGGTTTTGTTGTGTTTGTTTGTTTTTTTTTTTAATGGAACCTGAAGTACAGGACATCTGAAGATGTACTGTTAGGAGATTCGTCTGGTAACATGTTCTTGAATCTGCCTGTATCAGAGATCACTTAAGAGATAAGCCAAGATGAAGCTGGAGATACACACAAAAAAGTTCTAGGAACAAGTGCTAACAAAGATTTTGAGATGGAGGGAACCCGAGATGTCACTGAGGAATCCATGCATAAAGGAAAGGGTCATTTCTCTGCAAAGTCAGATTCCACTGGAATCCACTTAACACAGTAGTTTTCTTAAAACACTACTGACACAGTTAAGGTTTTTTTACATATTTTAGGGAAATAAACTGAAAAATCTGACAAATTCATTCAAATTTCTGCATGAAGATAAAGAACATCGTACAGAATACTGGGAACCATAAGAGGAAACACTTCACAAGCCATACACTAGCAACAAGCATTCCTCAGGGCCAGTCAGATGCACTATCATTTACTACAATATCATTTTGTGTCTTTAGGTTCATTCTGGTGAGATCGGAAATGAAATTTACCCTCAATGGGAAGGCCTTCCATCCCTGCAACTCGCGGATGAGGACTCCAGGCTCTTTGCCTTTTACAACCTGCTGCATTGCCTCCGCCGAGATTCCCACAAAATTGACAACTACCTCAAGCTTCTGAAGTGCCGTCTAATCCACGATGGCAATTGTTAAGTACTCATGGCCTGAATCACTTGCTGAAGTCATTCATCATGGAGTTCTTGTTGCTTTGCCGCTTTTCACTGCAAACTTCATGAATGAAGTCACACTGTACAGTATCAGGTTCATCAGTAACTTTCAGGCATGTTTCTGTGAATTTTGGCTGCAACTATTAGCACCATTTATCTTAGCATTTTAAAACGTTCTCATTTACTTGTATGACAAGAGTAGACTTTTCAGTCTCATCTCCACACTTAGTAGCATTTCAGTGGTAACCAGATCATGCAGATACAAATAAAAATGTTATTAAATCCAAAAGTGCATAACATTGAGTGGTATTAGTGAATGAAAAATAGCTAGTATGGTTTATACGTTTAGCAGTTGCTTCTCTTTTTGGATCTCAGACTCCAGTTACTGGTGACAGGATATCTTACTTCTATTGCTCTCTACCCCCACCCTCCAAAAAGGAGGGGGGGAAAAAAGGAGGGATATCAAAAAGCAGATTAATCACCTATTACACTGAACTACTCTAAACTAAAAATATGGTCTCAAATCCAAGCCTCTTGAACTGATGCTTCTACTCTGTACAAAAACTGAGTAGGGGAGAGAAGAGTAAGAAATCCATCTTGGCTAACTTAGCCATTGGTTCCCCATACAGTCCATGGAGAAAGAAGACACATCCAGAATTTTAAGGACAGAGATCCAAGTATATCTACATCTCTACTCACTATTTGAAGAAGAGGCATTTCCAAAGGAAGGTTCATTACATTTGAGGTGACTGTCTGAGGGCAAAGAAACAAATAGGCTTCACTAGGTCCCAATAGGAAATACTGGGCATCCATATCAAATCCACCTACCTTCACATTCCTCACAAGCGATGTGGTGGCTGCAATTGCTCAGAAAACTTTCAAGCTGTAAAAAGGCACTAGCTGACCCAAGGTATCTGCTGCCCTGAACACAAAGTGTCTCCATAAACTTTGGGTTTAGTCACACTCAAAGTTTTTAGGGCACTCATATCAAAACACTATGGTTAAACATCAGAAAACTGGAGAGACCAAAACAATTGACTATTTTTTTAAAAAGTCTGGCTTACAGTCACACAGCAAGTAAGAAGCCAAATAGCAGCTGGAGCCACTGACCGTATCTATATGCTGTCTTTGTAAGCCATAAACAAACTTGGCCTTGGCTTTATCACACAGCTTCAGCAAAGAGGAGCTTAAGTTCCAATCAGCTCCTCATGGGTTTGGCTTCCACCAGACAAGCCTGCTGCACTGCTCCAGAGTTGAGCCAGCTTGGAGGAAGAGTGAAAGACCAGAGAAGATGGGTTTGAGGGCTTAAGGCCTCCCGCTTATAACCATAACAGAATAAGCATAGCCATTGTAGGTATTTAGGTAAGAGATTAGATATTACCAACGGCTAGAAAGGTTTCATTTTAGCCATCCCTATAAGGATGTAATGATAACTTGCATTTCTAATTTTCTATATATATATACACACACAATGGTCTTTTAATCCCTTCGTATTTTCAATTATTGACTGCCTCAGGCTTTATCTGGATAAGTATATACTAAGCCCATTTTTAATACATATAAAATCACCTGTACAGCAAACAAATTCCTTGTTGGACAGTCATAACTGACATCTTTCATAAGCTCTGAAATGCACAAAACTTAGGGCATATGCAACAGTAGTTTAACAACACACAGCTGTGCACCACCACAGTCAAGGAAGAAAATGGGTAAAATTTGCCAGGCAAAATGCAAGTGCCCAGACTAGAATTTAATCTAATCATAATATTCTATTTTCTGTTATAATGCCAATGGGCAAAAAAACATTTTGAAGGGGAAAAAGAAAAAAATATCCTTTGTAATTATGACAAGTGCTTAGAATTACAGTGTGAGTTCTTATTCAAAAGAAACATGAATAATGGGACTAGTCTGTATTGAGCTGGAAAAATGATTATGTCTTGCTGAGTAAACTCCTACCTCAGAATCTCTTTAGAATTCAAAAGCAACTTGATTAATAGGGCAGACATTCATAATTTTACACTTACATGAGTAGATCTAAAACAATGACTTTCATTAACTGCTTAAAAATCACAGTGCTAAACCCACTTGTTTAAAACTTGCATGCACTGGCTTTATTATAGCCTGGTTTAGTACAATTATGAGGTTTTAATTTCATAAAGAAAGACAGAAGAGAAAGACAAAAAAATTTCTAAAATAACTGAAAAGCTATCTGGTTTGCAGCTGTTTAGCTAAAAGCGTATTTAAAAGTGATCTGGTTAATATTCTGAGTCATCACAGCTGTCACAGACACAGAAAGACGTCGAACCCCATGAGCCATTCAAAGCTACACCTTCATTGTCAAGTGCCCTGGCACGGACAATGCCTTCAGACTTTGAATATTTGAGCCACAACACAGGCCAACTGGCAGTTCTCATTTTTTCAATTGCTAATAGGGACAATACATTCTTATCTCACTAGTATTTTGTAATTAGTGCACGTTCATAAGGCCTGAGTGACTTGGTTTTTGTCCAATAAAAATAGTTACATAGCCAATCTCTTATTTTATACAAATCTGAATTTAAAACAAGCATGTTCTTTCTAAATTAAAGAAACTGGTATTAGTAAGAGTTTTTTTCCAAGTGTATAACTTCTTGCTACTTCAGGTTTCCAGCATTCAAAATAGCTAGTTTTCTAGTTATTCAATACCCAAATTGTCCCTATTTAAATCTCTGCTGGTTTCTTTACTTCTGTTTGTTTAAAATTCCTTATTGGCAGAAATGGGAAGGAAATGTCCACACGGCTGAAATATAGTCTCTGTTCCGTTCCCTTTGAAAATGATATTCAAGCTTCCATAGATGGCACTAAAATTAAGATAAGACCTTGTGACACCAAATCTCAATGGTATGAAGTTTAAACCAATTCATCACTGAGGCCATTTATCATTGAATACAACAGAGCAATAGAGATATGCAAAATGAAAATCTAACTTGCTATTCATGACTTGTGTCTAGACTCTAGGACAATATCCAACCATTGGAGCAAACAGAAATTATTTTGAGAATGATTTTAAAGCCAATAAGGGAAGATTTTTACTGACAGTATGTGTCATTTGGAATCAGCTGTCTAACTAATAATGTGATAATCTCTCTACCATCTTTTTTTCTTTTTTCTTCTGAGATGCTACAAAAAGCCTCCAATGGTTTAACCATCACTTGGCAATTCATTTGTACAATACAGTTTACCATCACAACATTAATTCAAAGGCAATTAACAATTTTAATAACAGGGGATACAGTGTAGAAACCACGTATCTTCTAAGTTTAATTTCTGAAAATCAGAAATACTCTGAGGGCTACATTTTAAACTAAGTCTGCTTATTATAAATGAAACATATACAAACAACAAATTATGTCAGAGATGTAAACTCAGTAATCATACTTATGTATATACCCATACACTATAGAAATCAAATACTACAATCTTACATGGGAATAACATCACAGGCATACACATTCCCGCTGAAATTACTGGGTTTACTGATCTGTAAAGCTATTTACATATATGACTATTTCTATCTCAACCCCTTAACGTCTTGTGCCTGCAAATTACTTTGGTAAATCTTGAAGAATGAAGCTGAGCCTCAATGTTCAACTGAAATTTAAGACTGACTATCCATAGGTTTATATTAAGTGTTAAAAAGAGGTTTAAAACAAGTTTTAAAACATAATACATTTTGATGTTCCTTATGCTCTTATTCATCTTTAGGAATCAAGCTAAATTCAAATAAATATCAGTCTTGAAAATGTCAGCCATGGTTTTCCAACTTTTTTTTCCCCAAACACCTTGGTGACCATCAGATAACATTTCACCAATATCAACTATCATTGTGATTTTAAGGCTATATTTAGATATATTCCCCCATAACAATAATAAAAATGTACATGTTCTGGTAGTGATTTTTCATTTCCTTTCATGTACTCAACTATGAGGAGGAAATGAAAACAGATGAGTAATGGTGTTTAATGTCCTCTTTTTTTTCATACAGGTGAAAGCAGTAAAAACAGTCCTTATCTTTGGTGGAAGAAAGGGTTCAGAGACTTCTCCCATTTTCTTTGATTTTTTGGTTTGGCACTTTTTTAAGGTCCCACAGATAAAGAAAATACAAGGCCATTTTAAAGGAAAATACAGAGCCCACAGTTCAGCCTATCATTTTATTGTGCATTGAGGGGAAAAACCAAACCCTTTTGTTATTTTGTCACTAATTCTCTTTTATATCATTGTGTTTGTGCTCTTTTAATCACCCAAGAAGCACTAGAATCTCATGCTAACATTCTGGTTTTTTGAGAAGGACAAGTTCTTGTGGCACACTGCCTTCTAATTCATGCATCCAAAAGAGAATTGCAGGATATAATAACTTCTTGTTCCTTTGCTCATGAAGGATTTCTGAAGTTTTCATTGAGTGGTAATATTTTATACCATTATTGGCCAGTCCACATCATCTTATTTTTCTTCCTTTGTACATGGTATGAATGGTAACAAACTAAGTGAAAAGAGGTCATAGAAAGAAAGACTTTTAAGGTCACAGAAACACTCGGTCTCTGGCTCAAGAAGTACTGATGTATACACAGATGAATGTTTGTTTCCTGTTTATTGGTGACACTAATCCTCACTAAAAGTGCTAAGGACATGTCTCAGACAGAGTCCTTTACTGGAGATTTCCATATTTCACAACTATTTAAAAAATGATGGCATAGACACTAGTCAAAATTTATTAAAGAACACTTTTACAACAAACACTTCCTTACATCTTAAGCAGTTTGCTACCAGAAAGTGCTTTGCCAAGCATAAAAATTAATAGTATTTACTGACAATATTTAATAGTAGTAGTCCCCCAAAAATTCACTTTTTCTGTCAAACAGCACCACACTAATTATAGAAACACTTTTCCCTTTTTAATAAACGATAAGGTTCATTACACTGAAGAGTTCTGATCGCTTATTAATTCACATGAGTGAAAGTGTGAGTCATCAAAAATCCTAAGAGCATTCACTCTAGCATACCAAAGAAGCTATAAAACTCACACCACTTGTACATATACCACATGCTGAAAATGTGCAGTTTGCAGAATGCAAAAATTGGAGTTTGCAGAATAAAAAATACATAATATGCATATGCACTTAATGAATAGGAATTAGTTTGTACACTAAATGACTAACTATAAATATTCCCATTTACTGATGGAATTTTTTTCACTATCAAACAGACTACCTCCCTCTAGCTTTTAGTGTCAAATAAATTAGAAATTAATAAAGAATATTATATTTTTAACAGTAATATCAGAATCACTACATCCACACTTACCAGCCAAGTCACCATTACTGTACACTAACACAGAACAAAAAAAAGGGCCCCTTCCCAGCAAAGTCATGCTCTATTCACTTATAATTCAAACAAGTAGGAATCAGAAGTATGCAAAGTATGGTATATAACAACTTGTCTCTCTATCATTCTTTTCACTCCATTGCTAAGGTAGAAATAATTCCAGAAATACATGAAGATATGATTATGCTTACCTTTACTGACTTCATGTTTGCAAGCACTTCCATGGTTTGCAGGATTAGGCCAATAATCATACATGACAATAGGCCCTTTTTTTAGCCAGATGAATGAAATAACAATAATCTTCCCCAGGAGCCATTCTTGGGAGATTTCCAGCCTGATTTCATGGACAAAAATAGTTCGTATAGCTCAAAAAAGTTTCCAAGCCTTTTGATGATTATCCAAGCTTAACTAAAGCCTCAGAACCTTTTGGATGTTCCAACATCCTGGACCTACAGCCAATGTACTATAACTCAATATGACAAAAGCTACTTGAATTAATTTGATTTGCATGGTATCTCTATGAGACCCATGTAATAGAGACCATGGGTCTTCATGACAAAGCTAATGCAATAGACAGCTCAGCAATTCTTCAAAGTGGCTTTTGTGTTATTTGCAAAGAATCTGATCTTCTGTGTCCCTGTTGCATCAAAGTGAGAAAATAAAAAAGATTCTGTTCTTTATCATTTTGTACTAGAAAATACTTCATCCTATTAGAAAATTCTCTCATGCTTTCTCCAGGGCCATGTGAAGGAAGAAAGTGCAATGCACAGCCTGAGTTTATTGAAAGATTAGCTTTTGATGGATGGCACCATGAAAAATGTAAAGAAAAAAAAAAAACCCAGAAATGGTTTGCAAGAAGTTTAGGATACCCATTTATTTTTATTTTCACTTGACATTCCATCTAAGTGAAAGTAAGGTTTAGGTAAATATAAGACAGAAAGGGACTCATACAAAAACAAATCTTGAAGCTTTTAATACAGTGGTAGATAGTAGCATTGTTCTGCAAAAAAACATTTTCTGTCCCCTTGACAACCCTCCTTGGGCATACCATAACTCCTCCGCAAAAAAAAAAAGTTCATATTGCTCTGACAGGGAAAAGGTGCTTGTGTAATTAATTATATCATGCACCTCACCTTAGTATCAAAGCATGACATACCTGGTATAGCTTTTTATACAAGGGATTATGAATTCTGGCTTGGCCTAAATTAATAGTAATCTTATATACCTGTTGTCATGGCATAAATCTGACTGGGGACAAAACAGCGGAGTGAAGCTGTACAATGGTAGTGCTACAGTCTTGAACATGCACAACACGTTTCAGAGAGATGGTCAAGAAACACTGCATGGTCTCCTCCAAAGCATGCACCAAATCAACCTCCCTGTCATGGGTAGGGACACCATTCACTAGGTCAGGTTGCTCAAAGCCCCGTCCAACCTGACCTTGAACACTTGTGATGATGGGGCCTCCACAACTTCTCTGGGCAACCTATTCCAGTATCTCATCACCCTTGTAAAAAACTTCTTCCTTTTATACAATTTAAATCTACCCTTTTTCACTTTAAAACCATTGTCCCTTGTCACTGCAGGACAAACTCTCCCTTTACATACTGAAAGGCCGCAATAAGGTCCCCTTGGAGCCTTCTCTTCTCCAGGCTGAACAACCCCAACTCCCTCAGCCTGTCTTCATAGGAGAGGTGCTCCAGCTCTCTGATCATTTTTGTGGTCCTTCTCTGGATCTGCTCCAACAGGTCCAGGTCTTTCTTGTACTGGGCACCCCAGAACTGGACATCCCAGAGCTGGATGCTATACTCCAGGTGGGGTCTCACAAGAGCAGAGTAGAGGGGCAGAATTACTTCCCTTAACCTGCTGGTGACATCTCTTTTGATGCAGCCCAAGATACAGACAGCTATGGTGCTTGTGCAGAGTGTGATTGGCTTTCTGGGCTGCAAGTGCACACTACCAGCTCACGTCCAGTTTTTCAACCACCAGTATTCCCAAGTCCTCCACAGGGCTTCCCTCAACCCATTCATCTCCAAGTCTGTATTGATCTTGGAGACTGTCCTGACCTAGGTGCAGGACCTTGCACTCCATCTTTTTGAGCCTCATGAAGTTTGCATGGGTCCACTCCTCAAGCCTGTCAAGGTCCCTCTGGATGGCATCCTTTAGGAAATCAAAACATGAAAAATGGGTTTTCATGTTTCACAGATGAAAGATGGTTTTGATTGAGTTCTAACCTCTCCCATGTATTGACTGAAGCCAAATCCAGATTCACAATTTTCCGAAAGAAAATTAAAGTTTTCAGTTGAATTGCCATTTTAGTAGATAAGAAGCATGTCATTTCATCATACTCTCTCTCATGAGAAAATATTCCTCGAGCAGGGATTTCCATCAATCCACCATTTTAACAACATTTCAATAAATATTTCTCAGTGGAAAAAGGGACCAAAACAATAGTAAGTATGACAAAGTGCTATGCAAAATCTTTTGAGAAATGCAATGTTGTACAAAGTACATCAATACACATTTCAAGATCAAAACATACATAGCAACCAAACAAGTAGCTTGATGAACATAAGAGGGTTCTTTGTGACAATTTTTGAAAAACAATATTTTTTTTCTTTTCTTTTTTATTTTTTTTGAATGTGAAGATAGCCACAAGTCAGTTAAGTAACACAGACTTTCAAGTAACATGAAAGAAAGATATCTGATCCAGGAACACTGTGGGTAAAAAGGAGACTGTCCTAAAGCTTACACCTGTGGCCAGCACCTACAAAGCAGAAATACACAAGTCTTATATCAAAGGAAAAGGAAACTGGACTCTTTTTTTTTTTTTTTTTTTTAAATCTCTGCATAAGCTCATTCCCTTTAGAAATCGGCAAATACCTCCCTATTCACGATTAGTTATCAGTGGCTGTAAATTATCAAGATTCTCCAGCAAGTCCCTTCAGATAGGTTCTTTCTTTCAAGGGAAACCCGATTTCACTCACATATTCAACATACCCTTTCTACCACACTGGACATTTTTAAAGAGTTTCCTTTTTTATCATTTTTAAAGAGTTTCCTTTATCATCAAACGTATGGAGTTTGAAATCCTGATGGAACTGAACCTGAACTCTGAATTACTTCTTTAAGCAGCTGTTACAAGGTAGCGTGCCAAAAAATGGGAACAGTGAAGATTAAGCCCATTTTACTACACCTCCAAGGCCAGAAGAAAAGTCACCTCTGAAGCTCTGTGCCAGCACCAGCCATTGCTCTCTGAAGAGCACAATGCTCAGCACAGAGGCCTCCAACATGCACAGGGGCCTCCAACACACCCTTGGCACCCTGACTTTCGGGGCCACAATTGTGTAGGCTTGGCCAAGCTAGCAACAGGGGGGACACACCAATGAACTGCCCTGTTTGGGGGGATTTGCAAATAACCCCGACAGTGATGGGGAGAGGCTGGCAGGCAAGACAGGCCTCAGCAGGCCTCGGCGGCCCCACTGCCTGCTGGGGGTTGCTAGGCAACCCGGGCCTACCTCCGCCCCCGGGGTTTCAGGGAGCTGGGGGGGGGGGGTGCGGGGGGCGGGTGTTTCATCAGGCTACATTATTTTCATCCAGCATATACATTATTGTAAATAAGGGGGGGGCGGGGGGGGGGGGAACAACCATGGTGTCAGTCCGCTTTCTAATTCAGAACATTCATTGGGTAGCAGATTTTTTTTGTGGGTTTTGGTGTGTTTTTTTTAAATGTAACTGACAAAATCTGGCAACAATGCGTAGTGTAAAAAGTGACATTTTGACTCTAAGGGAGGAATTATTTGCAATTTGTTTTGAACAGAAGCTTAGTTCATGTCAGATGTGAACCTCCAGACAATCATTAGTTTAAACTGCCTGCTATGTGTTTAAAAATTTCAGTCAATTTAGAACTGATCTGAATTGCAAATGGGATGGTAATAAGCCATTAGGGAACAACATATCTCTCTTTCACACTCACAACCCTCTGCTTTAAGGGGCCTCAACTGCACTGAAATATGAAAATACCATTTTAGTCATGCGTGTTGTCAACAAACATGGAAATGTAGGAGGTCTGGACCCAGAATGGGGCCCTGGAGGAGAAGATGGGAAGCCACCATGGGAGCTAAGGAAAGTGTGTAGGCCCTGCTTTGAACAAGGGGCAGCAGTAAATTTTCTGCAGAATAGTCTGACTTGCTGATGGCACAGTAAAGCATAGGCCTGGCATGTGACTTTGATTATTTTGATTTCTGATTTTCTCATCCTCTGGGAAACCATTTTTGTGAAGATTTTTCTAGGCTGTGCATCACCTACGGTTTTCTGCACAAAGTTACCTGTATTTCCTCAAAATTAGCTAACAACCTTCTGTGTTCAAATAAGTGAAAAGAGGTTTTTCTTCATTCTTTCAGCTCAAGACAGGGCTCTACAATACACAGAACCATTGACTAAGAAGATATCCGCACAACTAAAACAGATCAAATGTCTTTTACTTGACAGCATTAAGCATCATATGTCTGATCTCAAGTATCTTTTCCCACTGAAGAACATTACAAATCACCTACTGATGTTCTGTAGGTGTCTCATAGGTGGAAAGACCTTCTTCTACAGGCCTATAGCCACTGTTGGATAGCTGTCACTGGCATTTTGTGCTGCCTCATGAAATTATACACCTTAAAAAGCTCATCTATTTCATGGTTTCTTGAGTCTGCAGCTGCAGCTGACTCAGTGTTTTACCATACCAGCTAATAACCAACCTACTCTCTACATTCAACACCGACAGCAGACCTCAGAGACTGCAAAGTCTCACCCCATGGGAGGTCCAGCTGACCCAAATGCCACTGTATTAGCACACGTGCTGGACTGGATTTCTGCAAAACATGGTTTCATTCTTAGGAGAGCATTAAAGTGGATATTCCATTAATTCCTTCATGGCATATCCACTCAATCCCTTCTGCTTTTCAGAGATAACACCTTAAAATTGCTGACTGCAGGTGAATTTGGATATTATACCACATCTCAGCTTTCCTAGAAGGTTCATGTCAGCTCCTGTCCAACTGGCGATATGCTAGAAAGGGGATTGCTTGTACAGTATCTTTATTGAACTGCCACGCAGTGGAAAGGAAACGGGCAAGGTCAAATAGGTTAAAGTTAGACTGCTGAGCCAGAGACTTTGCATAAGAAGAGGGGAGCTAAGCAAGGAAAATGCAACTCAGGTAGAACTGTGGGAGCAGATGAGTAGTAGAAGAGCTTGATTAACCAGCTACCCACCCAGGACTGAAAAAAAGCCTTAGTCTGAGCCTCTCTGCCTCAAACTGTACCTGCTAGCCCATATCTAAACCAAACTTAACATGCACTAATTTTATTGACACAGTCTTCAAAATCTTGGTGTATCTATACATATAAATACATACACACATGTAACTTATTCTACTTCAACACTTGAAAGAAATTCTATTGCACGAATATTAAAAACAAAGGGAAAAATATTTTTAATAGTCAACATTTCATGTAAAAAGGCTGTAGCAATACGAATAAGCTTCAAACAGGGAAAACCCGAGTTTTTGCTTTGGATTACTTCTTCAAGGACAGGTACACCTAAAACTACTTGACCATGCAAACTTTGCAGATAATTCTGCACCAGCAAAAGTAAAGAATTCCAAACTCTCTGTTTCCTGGAAATGCAGCAGACTGTGCATCTCCCTCAAGGCCACATGAAGTAAATTAATCCTTTCCAATTATCCTCGCATGGTATAGTTGGGGTAACAATTCCCTACTTTCATATGTACACATGTGGAGCTTCCACTCATTTTAGTGAGATAAAAGACATTTCCAATTTGGATATTTGAAAAGGTCTGACATTCAGTACTTATTATTATACCAAAGATTAAGAACAGTCCTACTGAACTCTAATATTTAAAGACTTAATCTTTTCAGAAGTGATATTATGGCACAGGACAATTAACATATTCCCAGAAGTATATCTTTTGAGCAAAAAAATTTCTGTGATAAATACAGAATTAAAGATGGTATTATATGTTAATTGAGATGGAAATAGAGTAGTTAAATACTTCCAAATCTAAACTTGAGCTACTTACAATTTCCCCAGCAACTGCAAAGTAATAAAAAAAATTTAAAAAGAATATTCAAGCCTTCTTATCATTACATTATGTTTAAACAAGACAGCGCACAGAATAAGATACTCAGAATCTAGCAAAATATTGTAAGCAGAAAAAAAAAGTAGAAATACTTTTCTCTTTGCCACTTTTTCAGTGACTTTAGGCAGTTCTGTATTTTTGTGTCCTTACATGAGGTATTCAATATTCTTTCCATCAATTACTCTGGCAGAGTGTGTACATGCCAAAGTGCTTGCTCTAAACTTATTCTATTTTCCACACACAAACTGTTTAATTGTCATAAATGGGTTCTTGCATGTGCAAGTTACCTCGTGCACATACACCTGCATAATCTGGCAGTTTAAAGATACATATTAGATAGGGAAACTGCTGAGATTTACATATCTGCTTCATTTACATTTGAAAACTTACTTCCATGTAGAGGGTTCTTATCCTTATTTGACATGTGGCACAGGCCAAAGATCTGCAGTTGTATTTACTGAAAGGAAACCAACACAAACAGTGAAAGGGAAAGATATGAGCAACTTGGGAGATGTGATTTCTTGGACTTTTAAGCATGTGTGTGTGTGATAGTCATATACTTTTTGTGTCAGATATTTGGCTATCTAAATATTACTTTTCACATGACATAGTCCTGAAAACATGTAGTATAAATTATCATATATCAGTTATGAAAAGATAGTCATGTGAATGGAATCTGAAAGACAAACAATCATCTCTCAGCTGCAACTGAACACAATCCAAACACAGAGTAATATTTTGGTTTGGTTTAAGAAGAATGCTACAGGAATCAAAGGCTCAGACCTACATTCTTTCCTTGTGTGGATACTCCAATTGACTTCAGTTGGATGGCTAATGTAATAAGGCATAAACAATCAATACTATATTTTAATCCCCCAAAAGTGGCAACATAGGTACATGATATTCATGTGTATAAAAAATACAGAAGAGAATATTATTGGCAGTGACACTGACCTGTCTTATTTGAAAACAGAAACAAGGAAAGTTTTGTTCTTTCCATCCCCAATTGCCTTCTATCAGCTAACCAGGTCGCAGGTTTCAGCAAAAAATAGAGACCAGACCAGTTGGGACCACCATCTGCTAAGTAAAAATTAACATAATAGAGAGTAGATGATTCATGAGAAGAAAGCCATGTACACCTTTGTCAGTGCAGAACTGAGTAAAGTGGGAAGCAGAATTCTCCCCCCAGAATAATTAATGTTTTATTTCTCAATGCACTCTACAGACAACCCAAAGATTGTCTGGCTCCACTGAAAGTTCACAGCAAAGTCACAAAAAAATCTGATGTATATGCTTCACTAGGACTGGATAAATTACCTGCATGAGGTTCTGTGCTAAGATAGTCCTCCATCTTGATACTCAGTCTTTATGCTAACATAGGATTACCCTCAATCATCTTGTGCAACTCCTTTGGATTAGTGGCAATATGATATTAACATGCCAGTGCAGTTATAAAATTATGTATAATATAGCAGTCTATAAAATTGCCAAGAAGCACAGGACTATAGCGCAAAGATACCCATTCTCTCAAGTAAAAGCAAGCATAGACAGGTTTAGGCAATATAAAAATCAAGCCTTGAAAAACACAGTCCTTAAGGGTAGGTCCCTGCAAAGATTTTTTTATATTGAAATAAATTTAAGTCAACGCAATCAAGGCTCAAACTGTGAAAATTCAGCTCTTGACTTTGAATCTGCCTGTATCATTACTAATAAAAATTAAAGAGGTTTCCTAACCAGTAGTTCAAATGGTAAAAACACCTGTTCTAGAAATGTCTTTATGTGAAAACACTGATACGCACTCATTTCATTAGAAGGGTTTAATGGCCTTTTCCAAATAGAGGGCATGCAGAGAAAAGCACTATGCACTGAGATGCGTTCACATTCTTCCAGAAAGCCACAAATTCTCACCATATTACCCCCAAAGGGAAGACGGAGACATTTTGGAGCCAAAGTCCCACCTTTTAGAGTGTTGCTGATTTTGGAGTACCCACTCAAAGTCCATCCAAGCTGCTTCGTGGTGTCCTGTTGCTGAATCCATGCTATGCCTGCCGTGGTAGACAGAACCTGCTCTCATAATGTTGGAGCTAAATTTGGTATTGCTTACAAGAGGTGATGTATAAACACAGATTTGCACAAAGCCCCATATGGTTTCCACAAGCAAAAGCTGGAGAAAGTCAAGGTAGCTGCTTCCCACAATCAGGAAGGGGGAAAGCTGCATGAAGAGTGCCTCCTCCGTGCACACCTACAGAATTCAATCCTGCCCTCCATTTCCCATCTTCCAAACATGGTTTTATTCAGTCAAAAAATGAGACATGACAGAAAGCATGTGGATATGAGGTAACATGTGCCCTAGGCTACTAACAGAGGGAGGTGAAGGTAACAGCCCCAAATGTGAAGGTGAAGACAACGATGCAAAATGCAGTTCATCTCATGCAGACACGAGCCTGTAAGTCCTGTTACTGCGAACATAAGAAGACCTGAACACACACAGGCACGCACAAAAATGAAAGTAATTTTCCTGATGAGTCTGTATAAAATGTTCTATCCTCATTGATACAAAATAGAATATCAATTAAGAAGCGAACAAAAAATATCATAAAAGACCTGCTTTTAAAGCTTAACAGATCATGCTATGGTAATGTACAGAAAGGGATGACTATGTTCCTGGATCACAGTGTCACCAAATGACTGCTCAGGGACAGAATGTGGCATGAAGCCATACCATCTTGCTGGATGTTTTGTGGTCACTACTGTCCTCTCTGCTTCATTCACTTTGCTGCGCTGGTGTGTCAGCTAACAATTATTTTCATTCTATCTCATTAATGCACACTGTTAAACCTTATCCTTGCTAATGTGTCCAAGTCTCCGAACTCTCAGTCACATATACAGTTTTTTCCTCAATGCTATGATGTGATTTAAGAAAGATGGGACTGGACACACAAATAACAGTTTATGTGAGCAAGACCAGACCGCGGTATAGAGAATATAAGAAATATATTATCGTCTTATAAAAATACACTGGAAGGTATGTATCTGTTTCACAGTGAAGCACCAAATTATACTGGGAGCAATTGTTCCTGTAAGTGGGTTTTAACACTCTGCCAAGATACAGACAGATCAATCCTAACATGTTAGTATTTACAGTGAAGTCTTTTTTTCTTTTTTTTTACTTCTAACGTGATGTTATTTTAAAAAATTAAACCAAAATGAAACAAACACAATCACCATTAATATTCCACAGAGATACTTTGCAGTTTTTCTTTTTTTCTTTTTTTTTTTTCATAGTGACTTGGTAAAATTTATCTGTTTCATTCATTAAGAACTTTTACATAGGAAAAAGAGGACTCATTATTCAGAAACTGGCACCTTTCTTCCCTTCCTTTCCCTTACCCTCTAAAAAAGCAACCAGCAAGAAAGAAATCTAAAACCTCTCAGGGAGCAAGAGAAAAGTTTTGGTTTGTTTCTAATACCGAAAAGTGGTGGGAACTGGGAGTGCTAGGGAGCTGGTTGGTTGGTTTGTGGTTTGGGATTTTCTTGGCTTTTTGTTTTTTGGGTTTTTTTGTTTGTTTGGTTTTGTTTGGGTGTTGTGTTTTGTTTGGGTTTTTTTTGTTTGTTTTGTTTTTTGTAATAATGTAGCAAAATATGAACTTTCACAAATGGTGGAAATCTATTTCCCTGCATCTTGAGAGGCCTACAGCATAGCTGAGTGCTTCGAAATTGGCTATTCTGTAGCTGGGCTGTGTCTGAAAAATCGAATGTATCTAGGAGATGGGGAAATATTACCTGAAATATCAAGGACTGTTTCCAAGACAATAGCTCTGAGGACAAGACATCCACTGGAGAGGCAATCCATCTGTCCTTGTATCTATGTGCCTTATATGACTCTATAAAATCTTATTCCCAGATACTAAGGCTTACCTCGTCTTTAATAGCCTCATTAGGACAGGATAAGGATTCATCCACAGAGCAGTAATACAAAAGATGACATATCTCCATGACTCAAGGAGGCAGACAGTGTGATTACGAAGCAGTCAGTTGGCTCACTGCCTGGAGCAGTTGGAGAGGACTGGTGTGAGAAGTACCAAGAAGGATAGAGTTCAGCAAGGCGGTGTGCAAGGAGAAAGGCAACAACAGACTGGATCCTTCCTGTTGGAAAAAATTGTTGTTGGAAAATTTCCTGTTGGAAAAAAGATCAGCAGTTCAGAGGTAGTTATGGAGCATGCACTACCAGAAGAAAAGATTGTGGGAACAGATAAGTGTTCTAAGGGTTAACCTTAAACACAGGTGTGCACTTTGCTGGTGTATAAGCCTAACATAATCAATCAGGTTATTTATGCAATGTAGAATACAGAAGCATAAATATCTATCTTCTGGTACTAAGTCCGTTAACATTAGAATTAGATATGTCACCTATACCTAGCATGCATTATTTTACTCATCATTACACATTTATCCCTTTATCAGATTTTTGCTTAAATGAGCTTCACTGAACACAAAAGACCTGGAAAATTTGATATGAAATAAATGTGTCTTTGTAGCCTTAGTATTTCCTTAAATGGAGAAAAGAATATGGTTAGATTAGCTCAAATGACAATTCACTGTCTGATATTAGGTCCACTAGGTTACAGAGGGAAACATTCATGTGTTCTCAAATGAAAGGGTTCAAAAAAATGGCAGAAGGTATAGTTAATTAGTTGACTGGATTATTCAGTCCTTGCAAAAAGGCATGAGCTCTCCTTTACAGAAGAAGCAAGCACTGGCAGAAGTTAATGCCTTGGAAAGTCTTCTTTAAACATTTTAGACTCTTGTCAAAATTATAATTGCATTCATATGAGATTTCCTGTATTCGGTGTAACAGGGGGTTAATCTTTTTTCACCTGGTAGGAGTTTTTCAGCTAGAAAAGGGAACTGAATAATTGGAACAAACACAAGTAAGTGGATGACATGTATCAGAAGCAATTGTGTAGGTGCTGTACACAACACCTTGCAAAAACATCACTTGTCTCAAAGGCACTTATAGCATGAGTGGGACAAAAAAATGACAAACTAGAAAGACAGACAGATGGAAGAACAAAGAAGCAATGACACAGTTGGTCAGTGTGATAGGCAGCATTCTCAGCACATCCCTAGTCTGACAGCTGTCAAAATTTTAATAAACTCCACAGCAAAAGAGGGTTTTAAAGCAGCAGCTAAGGAAAATCTCTTACGGAAAAGTGAGGTGAGACATGCTAAAAATCTAAAATCTGTGAAACATTTATCTTTTTTGCTCTGAAGCCCTTTACTTCTAAGGGAATAAAAATAAAGAAAATTATTTTTTTTTTCTGATGTCTGGATTCCTATATCCATACCCCAGCATGACACACTTTCTTCTCCTTCATTGATGGTCTCTATTGTCTTAATGCAACTGAAGAAACCCTTATTTTCACTTCAAATTCCCTCGCCTCTAAGAAAATTGACAGGCCATCCCTATAAGAAGAAAGCTCCTTTTGCTCTGAACACATGTTTACCATCTCTAGGCACGCAAGACATTTGCAGGGTGTCAGCTGTGAAGGAAACATGAATATGTTCACATGATCAACAGCTGCACTGTGAAAATGCCTGTGGGGATGGGGAAATATTCTAGACCCCTACCCATCAGCTCTACGTGCTGTGAAGTGATTAAAAGAATAGCCCAAGAGTTACCAGGAAACCAAAAGTTATTTAAGGAAGAAAAAAGACAGGAACTGATTTTCTATGACATTCAGAAAGGCCAAGATTATATTACTTCAGGACTCTAGTACAACAAGTATTCCTAACAACACCCTTTTTTGAAATTTAATCTAAGCAGCAAAAATCAAATGTGGACTTTGAAACAGTGGCATTATGACCCATAATGTTGCCTGAAACCTATCAATAATCCTTCTAGCTATAGACAGAACCATTTACAGTTTTTTCTAAAGCTTGTGAACGCTTTGTGAGCTATTGCTTTGTGTCCTAAGCCAGAATTAAATACAACAGACTTCCGAAAAGAAGGCTCCATCATTTAGCTCTCCACTTTATATCCAGAACTCATTAAAACAATATTTGCAGTCAAATCATAGTCATTTAAAATGCACATTTAAATAGTATGTTATTGTCTTGGCGAAGACTGAATATAAAGAGACTCATGCAAAGCAGAGTTTGATTTACAAATGAAGAAATACTGAAATTAGCATTGCTGTTTGTTTCCTTTTCGTGTCTGCACCCTCCCAACTATTCTGCATGAAAAACAGGACAAAGAACAAACATCTTGGGAAGTCTGCTATTGATCTAAATCAGTAATAGGATGGCCTATAGAATAATAGAAATGCTGGGGGATGGAGACAAGAAATAAATTAAGAGAAGCAGAATTACTCATAATGGAAGCTACTCTTGTCTCACTAGGATTCAGCATCTTAGATTTACATTTGCTTCCTCTCACTGGTCTGCCTCTTTTCTTTTGTTTTGTTTCTGCCATTACCCAGCAGGCTCTTGCAAAAGGGTGTAATTTGCACCCTCTTTTAAAAGATATCATATTAGTGACAGCTTTATTATTTCAAATAATCCAGGTTTACATTCTGCAAATTACTTCTAAGTCAAAAAAGACACCTTTATGTAGCCTTCAGTAAGCATGGATACATTTGGTATTAAAGAGTGTCATTCCCCTTTGCACACCCAGGATGCACAAGAACAAGATTTGTAGCTGCTACACCAAGGATCTATAGAGAGAAAATTAGCTCCCCACATTTGATGATGCTTCTCAGTTACAAAAGAGTGGTAGTTTGGCATGTTGCAAGTCCCTGTGCTACAAGCACAGACGAACTCTGGCACCTTGTCAGCAATTCCTGACCCTGTGTTGCACAGTATTACACTGGCAAGATACCTGCTCAAGCACATAGGTGGCAGAGTAATTTTCCACAAGCCCAACAGGTAAGAACCAGATATTGTCCTCATAAGCTTGAGACAGCTAAATATACTGTATTAATACTGGTAACACCCATCTCCAAAACTTCCCCTGACGTTTAAAGGGCCCCTGTTCAAAGGCTAATTTCAGAAATAGATTTTGTTTTCCCACATGGTTGCCATCCTCTGTATATAAGGTATCCGTTGTTTACTCTGTAGTTTACCAAGTTGTCATTCTCTTTCACCTGGACCCAAAGCCAGCCTTGTACAATGACTTTCAACAACTACAATGAAAACATTTTCAGGTCAGAGAACTGCAGAGGTTTTACTTTCTGATGTCATGCTGATGAGTTCAAAAGGTTCCAGTCACTCTGCAATATTACCCTGCCAGCCTCTAAGGTAACATCCCTGAGTGGTCATATTGAAATGCATACATACTCTAAGATCTGTGCAAACACTTAATAATTAATGTTTGGATAAATTACCACTATATTTGTTTATTAAAAAGTATTTCAGTCAAACAAGGGCTCATCATTCTGTTTTTGCTCTCTACCACTAAGACATTCCCTTATCAATGGAATGCCTTAAAACCCAAAGAATTTTCTGGGTTGCAGTCATTGAGTTTGTTGATGATAGAGACTTTCTTCCCCCTCTATTCTTGAGACATTGTCCGGCAGATACCCATATAAGCACATGTTAAAAGCAAAAACATCACTCAGCTTCCATTTGCTGAGCAAAAGCCACTTCCCATTCAAGGATTAACCATTAGACTTGAAAAAGTCAACTACTAAGAAAAGCATCTCAGACTATCACAAAATGAACCTCCATTTCAGTTTGCCATGAGAATAATTAGAAATCACTATGAAAATATTTATCATAGACAACCACTGACATAAAACATAAAGTCTATGTCAGAGGATGCATCCTGCTTCTCACTTATATGAGAGCAGAACCGGACTTTTCCTTGTATCTAGTATTATGATTATTTATGCCCTCAACCTTACACATAGGGCAGTCATTAAAAGGAAGATATTACCTCTGCCCTAAAAAAATTTCAGTCTAAACTAGACACTGGCAATGCAGCTCCAATATGCATTTGAGCAGGCAAATTTGGGCCCTGAGGGGAGAAGGAATGCTTTACATGGGAACTGAAGTACTGGCTCGCTCTAAAGAACCATCTGGTCCATCGTCATGTTTCTGACAATGGGAAGTGGGAGATGTTCAGCAAGAGACCATTAGGGACGGGCAGCTCTCTTATTCTCAGGTCCTCTGTAAGCAGGAGGTGATGGGCCTTCTGAAGCACTAGGATGGAACCATCACACTGAACATAACTGCTGGCCTGTGGTGCACAAACATTTAAAACACTTAAACTTCTGTTTTCCAACCACAGTGAGTTCCACAACTCGTTGCGTGATGATGATTTCCTTTTGTTCACTTTAGATCCTTCCTTGGTTGGAAGGATCACAAAAAAGGCTGATAAAAAGGGGTTTGTGTTCATAGGAGTTAAAGATGGTGAAGAAGACAGGAGGAAACATCTACCTGATAGAAATCATGAGTGGGGAACAAGGTGCAAAAGCAGTAAAAAATTATTCAGGAAGACAGTCAGAAAGGAATTTATCTCAATGTTACAAAGAGCACAAATTCTCCTATAGGCTTCTACTAATACCAGTAAAATCTTTGCTAGAACCACTAACTTACCTTCACTGCGATATGTGCAAGAACATATTTAATTCCCACCTTTTATTACTGACATGTAGCTTCAAGAAATAAGTATATTTAATTGACCAAAAAGAAGAAAATCACCTAATTTCTCTAAAATCTAGTAATGTTGAAGAAGCTTGGTTTTATATACTAGGTGATTAGACTATGGAAAGAATTGCTTACGTGCATTTCTGCCAACTGACGTTTTTTCTACAACATTAGTAATTTCATCATGAAGTCAACCTGCCTCACAAAGGTCTGTGGGTGGATCTTCACTTTTTCTTCCAAGATCTTCACTTTTTCTTCCAATGAAAAAGAACTTTGACTGAAGAATCACCCTTTAATTTCAAGTCAAAATACTGAATTGAAATTAAAACTCTACTCAAAACTCTTCACAGAACTTACTTGCTTTTTAGAGAGTGGCATTACCCTGTACAAAAGGGAAGATGATACAGAGCAGAAGCCTACAATGCAATACTTTCAGGCTATGCACAGGAGGGGTTTGGGGCGAATGCATGTTGTTCCTGAGCAAACAGTGACGCTCCATCATCCTCATCATTCCTGCTTGTTCTATGCATGGAGATGGGTAAAAGGAAATGAAATTACCAGGTCTGAAGAGAATATTGAATGTAAAATTTTATACTGGAAGTGCAGAGATAAGTTCAGAAAAGAAATTTAATACATTTTATAAATCTAGGCAGATTAAGTTCAAGTACAACTACAAAAGATTATCGTCAGTCTTTGAGAAAAAAAGTGCAGTTTTATGGGATCTGCTGGAAGCACCGTTTTCACCCCCTCAACTTTCCTTCAATGAACTCTCCATAAAAGAGAAAATGCATGATAACGTGCACTTGGAATTTGACCTTAAAATCAAATAATGAACCCTGATACCTTCAGCACTTTAAAATCATTCATCATATTTTTAAACTGGTTTACTTCTTTTCATTGTTACAATGCAGTAGATTTTAATCAGATTCACGTAATTAAATGTTCTCACACAAGCTGCGTATCTACCACAGCCTCATCTAAGCCACATAGCATGGGTTATATCAAGGTAATCAGAAATAACTGGTCAAATTTCATATACATAGGACCCAGTTTTCAAAATTCCCTCTGCTGTTTATATTGGATAAGAATGGATGCATTCTTCTGAATGTTCATTTAGACCCCTTTTTTTCAAGGCTGTAAGCATTTTCCATAGTCCTCTCCATATTTCTGGACCCCTCACTTTATTCCTGTGTATGTTACATCTGCAAATGGTTTTTCACGCCTTCTTCTTTGCAGTGCATTATGTTCCGGATTTTATAGCCTCACTGACACCCAAATGGATGCAGTTCTTCCACCTCCATATCTTGCATCAAAACTGAATTCTTTTGTGGTCAGTGAAGTGTTGAAGGTGTCTTAGCTGTGCTTATTCTGCATTTCTGGCCATGCAATGCCTCACTAAATGCAGGGGAGCTCTCTAGCAGCCAGATTTGTTCCAGTCTAAGCTCCTGAACCAACTTCTAGGACATACAGAGTTAGATAAAGATGCATAGACATGCATGTACATCCACATGTACATGAGCTTTTCCAGTTAGATTACCAATTGCAGTAATTTGTGTTACTTCTAAGGGGAATGTTCCAGTTCTGAATTTCATGAAATCTAATTTCCATTTGTACCTTTTAAACCTCTCTTTTACTGAGCATGAATGATTGAGAACATTCTTTTCAACTTATGAACTTTTATTATGTAATGTCTGGATGACTAATTGGCCCTGGTGGTTTTGGAAAAACTGCTTACACAATTCTGCCTAATTAATATGTATGCCCTGACATACATCCTCCAGAGTGTATGGGGAATGGGTAGTGGTCCATTCAAATATAGGATAGAAGGATCATTAAGATTAACAGCTATTCACGAAGTACTAGAAAGAACAATCAAACATGATGTGAATTACTATCTATATTGGTTTGAGGGTGAGAAAAAAAAGAGAGACCTCCCATAAACTCAGTTTAGAAGGATAAAAGTGAAAAGGAGTCCCCTTGTTTAGCACTCACTGTATCTGAGATAAAAATAAACAGACTTACCTCTGCAAATATGGCCCCTCTACAGACACGAAGGAGACATTAATGATGCTCAAGAGGAAGCAGTGGGAGTGGGGTCTTTTGGTGAGGTTTTGGTTTTTTTTTTTAACCACCTTGGTTTAAGTTTTCTGATACTCCCAAGCCTCACTGAAACCTTACCTAATGATAAAAGGAAGGGCTGTTGAAATAGGGCATGTGCTTTTGGGATGTTTGGAGGTGAGATCTGTTTTTCTGTTTGGAGGCATGGCTCTTACTGTGCCAGTTTTTACTGAGCCACTTACAGGGTGTTGGGGGGGGGGGGGGAGGGGGGAAGGGGAGGCAGGGGGAAAGGAGGGGCAGGCAGGGGAGGTGAAGGAGAGGAGAAAGGTGCTTCAGTAAGAACAACAAAAAGTGCCCTTTCTACAGCAGCATGTATGCTAAGAACCTCTGAGGAGAATTAGGCATTACAACCGAAAAAAGAAAATACCCTCCAGCCCTTTAAATACAGTAATGAAAACAAACCACTTCTAATATTTTAAATATTTGAGTGAAGGAAAAGTTTGAAAGTTGCCCAAATGGAATCCAATTATTCTCACAACCAGAGGCTAATTTCCCCAACTCTCTGAGCCACTGATGCTCAGCAACCGTCTGAGTGGTTTTTCACTCTAAAATCTAGGGCAGCTGACAGTCAACAGATCTACTTTGCTGAGAGGATTTGCTGTTAATTTTGTCCAGCTTCTGTTTTCCAGTGCCAGTCAATGTTTTCCAAGTAAACTCATCCATGAATTCATGTAAAGACTTCACTTTAGGCCCTCGGGCACTGATGGATCTATTTTTAGTGCTTTAGATGCAGTCCTAACTCAGCCAAAAGGTGGGCATTTTTGATGCGGTGCAGTAATAACATATATTATTAAATAAATGCAAATACTTGAGCACCTTAAAATGTTGAGGTGTTATATCTGAATGTCTTTGGCTTAAATGATCAAAGCCTGGCAGCAGCGGTGTTGTTAGAAAAAACTTATAAAAATCTGACCAGTGCACAACAATGCCACATTGAAATTCCCTATTCATCATTATCCCAGTGACAATTTCAAGCCAAAAATCAATATACATTCTTTGGAAAGACATACACAGAGTGGGGAGGGGAAGGGAAGAAAGGAAGGACAAAGGAGAGGAAGGAAAGTCATTTAATCCCTGACCAATCAGTTTTTTGTGGTGCATGTGTCCCTTTAGGAACTTGAATAGCCCACTGAGGTTACACACGCAGTTCAGTGTTTGCTGGCTAAAGCCGGAGCCATCAGGCAATCTCCAGACTCATACTATTAACGTGTTGGCCACAAATACCTTGTGCAAGGGTGCTTTTGTTGCAACAGACACACTTTTCCATCAAAAGAAGCTTGAGATCAAATTCGTAGCATAAGCAGCAATCAGCAGGTGGGTAAAAGTATATGATGCTGGTCAACTAGTTCAAAATGCTATCCTTTTGCCAAAAGAGAGACTGGGTAACATCTCTGTAATGCCCTAGCTGTCTTTTGTTCTATTATAAACATATATCAATTGTTGCTGGAAATAGTCTCATTTCAGTTAAGCCACTGTAAAATCCATAACTTCACCATCTCATCCATACCACTTACTGGTATGCCCTATTTACTCAAAGCTTGAAAAGCTACTGATAATATTTAAACTGTCTCTCTCAAACCATATGTCAATACAGCACAGCACTTCTGACTATTAGGGATCTGCTTGCTATGATATAATCTGTCCGCATACAGTCTCACTCATGCAAAACTGAGGCATTCAAACGTCCCCACTATGACTACTGAGATCATGTCCATTATGGCAAGATCTAGGTCACTGCTGTTAAAGCTGAGTCACGTCGCCAGTCATATTTGCCAGTCATAAAAACACTGATGCTCTTCAGACAAAAGCAGCTGTGATTTCTCCTCTAAATGCGTTCTAAGGATTGTAGAAAGCAAAGGATGATATAAACACGTTGTGCTCTTCCATGAAATGTCTATTGGGCGATGCACATAGTTTGTCGTGAAAGTCACTTAGTCCTTTATCTGGAGGAAACTAGCACATGGACAGGAGCAAAACAATAACTTCAGAATAGATTCTCAGAGTAAATAATACAGCATGTCAATTAAACTCTTGAATACATGTTAGAGTTCAAATAAAAATGACTTAGACTCACTGGTTTGGAAGATTTCTTTGTTCTTTTTAAGCTAGACACCTGTTCATTTGTAGCAAATGATTTCGCTACGCTGTCATAAAGTATGTTTAACCTTTATTTCTTTTTTAAAGATCTGCTCATTCGAATAGCCTCAGCCTGACATGCCACTGAAATATATTTCTGCTATGATTTAGAAAGTGGACAGGACTCACTCAGCCAGTCAATAATTAATTCAAAGTGATGACCAGGATACAGTTCTACACTGAACATAATTTTTTCACCCTACTAGGCAGAAAAAAGCCACAGCCCAGATTTCCAGAATGAGATCTAATAATCTACATTTTTTCCAAAGCAAAATAAATGTCTTTTTTTATCCCTCATTAAGAGGGCCTTCATAATATTATCCGCAGCTCTAAGAGGACCCATGTCACATTGTGGTTATTTTTCTTGGGTTTTCTTATTCATACTAAGAGCATACCCTCTTTTATGAAGAGAACATACTGCTAAGATTGGAAACGCAGACAAGGGAAACAGCCTATTTGTCATGGATAATGCAACCAAATGTCATCCTGAAATAGAACAATTATCCCATGGTGCATACATCAAAATACGTCAAAATTCCGGTATCTTCTGAGTCCAGCAAGTTTGTTTACAACAGCTTGCAATTAAAACATTTTAAAAGTTCAGATGGAAGAGAGGTTTGACCTGACTTTTCAAGACAAAGCCTAAAGGACACCACTCCAAATTACAGTGTGGTTTAATGTTATGTTAAATATTTTCTCAAATTTTCAGGGGCCAGATTCCAAAGTGTTCTTTTAAGAGTATGAAAGTAAGTTGTACCTAGTTTTAAGAGAACCAAGTAACTAGGTTCACAGTTAGAGCTAACCAGATAACTTGGATCCATAACCTAAGTTGATATTTCAAATTCTAAATGATCTACTTGTTTAACACATGTATTAAACATACCAAAACCAAGTAGGAAACTGTAATCCAAGCTTTTTTCTTTTTAGAACCCCTGTCACAGCACAGTCCTCCACACAATGCATGACAGATTGTGTTAATGGTGAAAAGACTATCCAGGGTCCCACAGATAAGATTCTTTTTACCAAGAGAAGTTGAAAAAACATTTCTATCTTCAGCAAAGCTACTCAGTAATTTCTGAAGGTTTTTTTCCTTATAGCTCGCTACAGGTGGTTAATGCATTACTGAATACCTGCACAAACTTCTTCCAGACAATGGTAGGAGGATTACTTCAGTAACCTCTTTATCCGCAATAAACCTCACACATTTTTTTTTTTTAAATATATGTCTTCTTGTAAATTTAAAAAAATCCAAAACTCATTCAGCACTGACCACCAGTCACACACGCTCCTGCAACAGGATACTGGCCACAGTGAGAAACTGGCCACTTGCTCATACATCACATGATTTTTGTTTTTCCTTAATATAATGAAAATGCAAGGATTTATTTTTATCATCATTTCCACAGATATTTTACCTTTGTGAAAATGACCTTGAGTATGCGTACTGAGTAGTCTTAAACTTCTCCTTGAGGGAAAAAAAAATTCAGCAGGCCAGGCATTGCAAAGCAGTCAACATCAGTGAGTCAAATTATGTTCTGGCATAAGCTTGCTGGCTAGGGTTCAGTGGGGAAGCGTGTGTGCAGGGGGAGCAGGGCTGGAGGTGGCACATATAAAAAAGAACTTACAGAAGACTGCTAAGGCAGATCACTCAAGGATCCCTGCAGCAGCAGTCCCAAGAACTGACAAATAAGAGTGTCAAATATAAATGTGCAACTATTTGTCTTGAGCTGCAGAACTGAACCTGAGCAATTAATGTGCTCTGTGGGTACACAAATTTACCTGAAAAACCCATTACACACTCTTAATCCCTTTTTAATCTTTAGCATGACAGCAGTTTTCAGGATAGCACTCCTCAGAATGAGGGGTGATAAACAGGAATGATTCACTTAGGCAGGGAAAAACCCTTGGAACTCTAAAAACCTGTTCTGCTGAGCAAGGCACACTTACTATAGCAAAAGTTTTCAGCAGATACAAGCAACAAAGACTTTTTCTGGAATCACTTTTATTTCCCTTAACCCATATGCTTCAAGTCCCTCTTACATACTCAGTGGCCTGATGCAGAGGAGAGCTAGGAATCAGTCAGTGTTAGTCAGCAGAGTTTCGAGGGAGTTCATGGCTATGTGTCACCCTGTGCTATCTGAGGACCCAACAAGACGCAGCCACAGAAATTCAGGCAAATGACTACTTTCCAGGCGATTTTATCTGAATCACCCTTATGAACTCTGGCTATGGGATTTTTCTTTAACTTAAACTCGAAATCCTGCAACATTAAAGAACAGAATGCATCAACTTAATTGGAAACAGTTTTGCCTCAACATATCCTGCATTTGTTCAAGGACTTAGAGAGAGCAAAAGCCCATGCTTTGAAGCACTGTGACAACTTAAGATAAATTTCAGCATTACTTTTCTAACAGATTATAATTGAAAACATATTTCAACACAGACTCTAATTCTGGGTAGAGATGTGTTTAACCTGCAAGTCTGGATCTCAACATTCCCAGGTCTTGAAGAAATCCTGACTGACCCAAACTCTCCTCTCTGTAACAAGCAAAACCAGTCTTAACACTACAGAGTTGAGTTCATCACTTCTTCAGAATCATTGCTTTTACCATCATTTATGTGTTCCTTTTCATCACACTGATACCTAAAGTCCCCATTTCTTCCAATCCCTCTCAAAGATTAGGGTCAAATCATACTGTAGAAGGCAGCCCCTCCCTCCAAAACCTTGACGCCTAAACAGACAGAAGTGGCAGACAGTAAGATATAAAGGACACATTGTTATCCCCATTTTCAGCTGGGAAACTGTGCCTTAAGATGACTAAGAGTCAGAATCCCAAGAGAGGTCAAGGATCAGATTCTCAAATGCTCAATAACCAGCATCAGAGCCAGACTTTCATAAGAAGAAGAGAAGGGGAGAAAAAAAAAAAAAAAAGGGAGAGGGGGGAGAGAAAAAAGGGGGAAAGAAAATAAATAAGAAAAAAAAAAGGCTCAAGCCCTACTTTTATTGTAGATTTTCAAAGATCTTTTTGCCCATCTTGAAGACCTGGCCACTTAGGCACCCATTTGAGTGGGTGCAGAGTTATCTTACTAGGAAATCCCTCCCCCAGCTTGGGTGCCACCGCCGAGCCGCCCAGGGTCACAGAGGAAGTCTCTTGCAGAGCCAGAAATTTGAACCAACATCTCCTGTGCCCCAACCACAAGTCTATCCTTCCTCTCACTAACAACACAGTGTATTTCTTTGTTAACTTTCTTTCTAGTTAGATATCACATAATGGGCCTTTTTCTTTATTCATCCGCAATGGTAATATGACATTATGAGATTGGCACTTGTCATTCACAGGGAATGCTCTTTTTCCGCTTGCCCCCAAAACACACACTTAGCAGATTGTCGTCTGCGGATGACACTAGAACCTCTGTATTTTAGAATCTTTTTACAGCAGCCTCACACGAGTAAATTGCCCTTTATTAATATTTTTCAGGATACAAGAGGCTGACAACTTATGGATCTCAGCTACAAAGAATTATTCCCCTTTCCCACCTAACTTCCGGGGGAGAAAAAGCCAAACCTTTTTGGTCAAGAAGATCAAGATAGCAGCAGGTTGTTCATGTCATACTCCTTGGCAGCTGCCGCTACCATGTGAAGGCCTAAACACCAGAGTAACAGGTCAGTAGCCACTGGCTACCATCATGCATGCGAACAGCCTTAAGTGTCCCCACAAGACACGTAGAGTAGAACAGCATCAAGTGGAAAACCCAAGCACAGCATCTTGTTTTCTTTTGTCACTTCTCCCACTTTATTTAGAGGGACACGTGTAATTACTCGCCATTTCAAGCTCTGGAGACTACAGGGGGATGTCACTGTACAAACCCGGAGAATTAGAGATATTCACTGTATCTGCACTATCTGCACAGACAAATAAAAGAATGCATATGAGAAATGCTTGCTGCACAGAACTCCATTCATCTCTGAGTTACTATTTTTGCATTTGTCTCATTTGGGCTTTTTTTTTTTTTTTTAATTCAGTTTCTTCAGACCCTGTCCTCTTCTGCATGACCTTTTGATCAATAGCCCATTGTTGTGCTGTGAGGCCTTGGCAGCAGAGGACAGAATGACTACAGCTAACCCTTATCTAATGTTTACCTTTAAACTCTTTGGGTCTTGGCACAGGTTTAAGACATTTGTTTTGTTTAGGTTTTATAACTCTAAATGATGAACACTGCTTGAGAACGTGGTCTCCTCCAGAGATCCTGGAGCTCTCAGCTGCTGTTCCCCTCTGCTCCTGCAGTCACCCCCACCTCCAGCCCACTTGCACTTTTCTGCTTTGCCACCTCAGAAATCAGTGGATTACCTCAGCTCTTCTGATACCTCTTTTGGCAAGTCAATGGAAGTCAGGTTGCCAACTATTTCCATGTGTTTTTTTTTTTAAGTGTGGAAGACATTTTTCGTGGGGAGGGGACTCAAAAAGCCTCTTGGTCAGATTCTGCAGTTGGCTGTCACTGTAAAAAACAACTCCAACTGGTTTTTGTCACTGTACTATCTTCTCACAGGAGCTTCACAGAAAAGAATATGTGGCTGATTTTCAAATAATAAATCAATATGAAAGTTTCTATTCTTCCTGCCCTTAAGAAAGCCTGTTACCTTATGTATTAAGATCTATTATGTTTCCAGACATCGCAGTGTAACACTACATCCCTGGCAGCTCCTAGAACAAAACCATTAGACACACGGGAGTCGACCCCTCCCCAGCAACTTTATCTCCACCAGTACTTCGTTAAGCAAACAGCCTAGAGCATGACTCATACCCCAGTGAGAGACAAATATTTGAAAACTTGAGGGCTGCTATAACTGACCACACCAAGGACAAAGGTATCAAAAATAAGCCTAATGCTACAATTGCAGATGCAAAACAAATTAATACTCCCATAGTGGGAAAGCCAGATCTGCCAGGCTGCTCGAGCCTCCCCAGGGGGTTCAGCTGCTGCTGCGGCAGCACAAGGATGGCTTGGGGCTAGGCATGTCCACAGCCCTCGAGTTAGGCACATATGCGCTTTGGAGGGTTGCACACAGTGGGCAATCCTTGTGCTGAGCTTTTCTGTTACCAACCCAGCCTGTCCCTTCACAAATAGTAACTTACTGTTTTCTCTGTAGCAAGTTTTCACCAGATCTGAAAGGTCCTCTTGGTGTACTTCAGAGCTGTGAAGTTAAGCTGAAAAAAAGGTATTTTGTGTAGTTTTGGTTTTATTAGTTTTTTAGTTGTCTTTTTTTAAGTAGCACACGTACAGTTAAAAAGCCCTCATGCAAAGTTAGAGCTAGTCATTAAAATTACTTCTAAACTTACTGTGAAATCGGTTGGGAACTTAAAAAAAAGTTAAAAATTGTATCAGGTCTTGCCATTTCCCCCTCCCTAAGAGCAACTGCTGAAAAGGTGCAAGTTACCAACTATTGAAATGCTACATAAATGCTTTAAAATAAATCAAGAAATTAAATCCAAGCAGATATAACCAAGTAAAACTCACCTTCAGCTTCACAATGTGCAGTAACATTAGTGACTGACTGATCTATTGCTTATGAAAAGAAAAAAAAATACAAGAAAAAGCCTTTTCACAGTTCAATAGAAAGTTACAATATTTGAGAAATGAATAAGAAGTCATGTAATGGCTTTGCAGCTTTTGAACTTTCACATGTTTCAGATTTTTCTAATGCTTGTGTGGATTAAAGAGATTCACATCTCAATGGCTGGGGCACCTCACATTTTTTCTGAATCAGGTTTAATGATTTCCACACTGTAGAAATTTCACTTTGTATGAACACACCCTGAATTTGAGGAATTTTTCATACTTAGGTGTTTTCCAGTATGTTTCTTTTTATGTTAAGCCTGTCACAGGGTACAGTGTCTGAATCATAAGAACAACCAGCTCCTTCAATTTCACACATCAATACACTGGGCCTTTTCAGCATGCTTGCCTTTCCAGACCCCAAAAACAAAATAAAATAATAAAAGGGGTGGGGAGGTGGGGGCTGCAGTTAGGAGGCAATAAAACAGAATAGATCCATATTTTTTTTTACATCTGTGTATTACCTCAGCCTGGACCCCAGAATAAAGAGAGGAACCGTTTATTTCCGTAATGTGCAGAGTTCATGGTTTTAAAGCTACAATTACACCCTTTTCATCTCTTCAAAAGACATTTCAAAGCTGGGTTGCGGGACCCAAAGAGAGAGAAGAATCTCTGATGTCCATCCAGCTCACAGAGAAAAAAACCCCTGCATTTTCTACCCTTTGACGTAGGATTAAGGAGTTACAAAAAGCCATTTCATGCTTTCTAAAAAAACGTGTATGTATGTGCTTGAGTACCTTACATTCTAGTGGCTATCGGGATGGCATGGGTACCATCTAGAGTCTAGAAATAATCACAGACTTCATAAAAGCCAGCATGTATGTTAAGTCCTTATGGCTCAATGACAATAAGAACCAAATACTTTAAAATATTTGCACACAAGAGGTGTGAAAACCTAAGATGTAAACTCCCTGGGGCCTGTGCAGAACAATCTAGTGTATGAACAAAGTTTTTTTTCTGGTTGTATACCCATGGAGTAAGATAATTTCAGAGTTTTAACTGAATGCATTGGTCTCCATCATCATGCAGCACTGGAGTACAGCCAAAACTTAGCTGCCTTGCATTTCTTCTAAATTTCTGCAAACAGAAATGACCGACCTATCTAGAAATCTTCAACTACAGAACACTGCTGTTCCAAAATCCTGGCTGTCTTCCGATTTTTTTGTATGCTCCACAATCCTATTAAAGTCAACACTAATATGAGGCAGCCAGGACTACCTAAGGCTATGAAGAAGCCTAGGCTTACGGGAGAGAGCTGGTTTAAATAAAGGGTATTACCTCTCCTTACAATCACCAACAAACTGAAAACAGCATCAGTTGGGCTCAGCAAAGGTGGCAACCAACTGTTGGCAGTGCTTGAAATTTTTGGAGAATTCCTTTGGAAGATATGCAAGTGGGCATCACGTCCCCATCAGCCCAGATCTCCAGTGGCTCCACCAGAGCTAGGATCTCACTTGGTCTCACAGCTCTGATTTCAGATGATCTACTGTTTGGAAACACACAACCAAGCTGATCTGCACAGCATTAGTTCCCTGTCTTGCTTCTTAGGAACGTACCATAACACAAATACCTGGTTTGTGAAATCAAACATCATCTGTCCCCTTGGTCTCCTTGGCCTGCCATTCACTTGCTTCTTCTAAAAGAAATGAGATTACTTCCATAAAACAAGGGAAAACATTTTGGAGGGCAGTGCTTAATCTTCATGTCTTAAGTTAAACTCATGAAATCTGAACTGACACTACAAATATAGGAACCAGAGGAGACTATTTTTTCACATTTGCAAGCATCTCTTCACAACCACAGAAAAGTTGGGAAAGGCGAGTATAATGCCAAGAAATCAAAGTCCAATGTGAAGACAAGTGTGCTTGTTAGCAGAAAACACTTGATGGAAACAAGATCAACTGGCTGTGACAGAGCAAATAGGGCACTGAAGTGCACTGGAATTTCTGGTCCTTTATAAAAAGGATTTATCTATAAACTCACGAAGGGACATAATCTTACCATCCATTGCTGGGGGAGCAGGGAATATGGAGAATGGAACCTGTGGTCTCATCTGTAACTTGTAAACAACCGTAGGTTTGAGTTTCAAAGGAGTAATATGAAGACCTGCTGGAGATGACTTCACTAGCAATTTTAGCTCACCTAAAATAGTGCACGTGTGCCTGTGCAGACACACAGGAGTTGCAGGGGAAGTGTACAGCACATTGCCATCGTTGGAGGTCATGGTCAGGAAATTTAAACTAAAATTCATCAGCTGTTTGTTTCAAACATAACCAAACCAAGTACGCAGCACAATGCGCCACCTCCTCCATTCTACAGGTTTGCTGAATGATACAAATACTGCGCAAAATCCATCACCCATGTCCTCTAACTGCCATTATTTCAAAAATCTTGAAATACTAAAAAAGCCTTTGACCTCAGAAAAGCCTAATTACTGTGTATGTATATAATAGAGAAAAATATGACAAACCCCGACACAGCTGTGGTATACCTACCTTCAAATGAACGACTTCACTGAATATTGGTGGGAGTACTATTTGTGCAACACTAAAGCATTAAGAAAAAGAAATCTGCCATTAATCCAATGATGATAACAGCATAAGTTGCCAAAGACACAGCAAGTATTTCTTTTTAAAAGTTACTGTGTTCTGCCTCCCTCTACATTTCTATGAGCCCTAGCTCTGTAGGTCGAGACACAAGCCATCTCATTACCTGAGCCTCTGCAGCCTGTTAGAGACTAGATTCTCCTTGGTGTATTTGCTTTTTTACTGGTCATTCCATTTCATCAAACTAAAGCCATTTTATGATGAAAGCACAAGTATACTAGAAAACATAACTATGGAGACTAACCGCAACTCAACCTTATCTGCTCAGCACTGGAGTGATGATGTTTCCCCACATTTTGTCATACTCAGGAGCAAATTTATAGTATATTGCAAAAAAAAAAAGTAAGCTTTCAAAGCATTTTCAAAGGGGGGAGAAAATAGAAATAGAAACACCACACTTTGGAGCAAGAGGACAGAAAAAGAAAAAGAAAAAAAAAAAAAAAAAAAAAGACATGTTCAGGAGAAAATACCAGAGATGAAAGCCTAGCCTCACTGAATTCCTGGATAAAACAGCCATTGGTTTCAACAGGGTCACGATCTCTGTCAAGATCTGAGTCTGGATTCACTTTTGAAGTAGGTGTGGCCAAAGAGCAGGAGGGAAGAATTAATGCTAATATAAAATATAACTCTCCCTCTTAAACAGCCCATCACACATTTCATTTTACATTGCTATTGACTACAAAAAGGGTGCAAGTGGTTACAAAACCCATCTGTCTGGGTACACCCTACTTTTCACCACAATATCCTTTTCTGTTATCTTTGTATTACACAGCATGATTTTTTTTGTTGTTGCTGGTGGTGAATGGGATGACAGCATTAACACAATTGTTATGCCACATGCCAGAGCTGCATGAATTTTACGACAAGCCACTTTTCACCATACATAAACCAGCACCACACATCTAGGGGCACAGGTTTTGGTACTGCCCTGAGTCAACCGTGATTACATGTTACCTGCTTCAGTGTTGTATTTGTGTGAGTTATGTTTGCACCTTGTATACACATTCACACACACTACATGTATACAGCATTTCTGAACGTATAGGCACACGCATCCATGGATGCAGGAAAAGCACGAATGTTGGAGCCACAATAATGCTGCTCCTGGCTGGTGATAGTATGTTACTGAATTTGTTTCCATGTTAATGGATCACAGAAAAAATCTTGTAAGGATTATTTTAATTTGTAAAACATTTGTATTCCCTACTGTATTGCAATAAAAGGAATGTGCCAACTGCCAGTCTTTTAAGAAATATGATACAATTCCTTGTACTTTTGGTTTGAAATCAGAACTGAAACACATTTGCTGCAGAAGAACTGATCTTTATGGCCCTGGCAGGAGGTGAAGGCTGGTAGTCAACTCCCTCCTTGCGGCTGTAATCCCTTCATGGGAAACTAGATGTGTCACTCTGTATCCTCTATCCGCTGATTGTTTTCAGAAAAACAGAAAGTCTCCATGACATCACAAAACGCACAACAAATCTATGACTGGAGAAGGCTTTGAGGTCATGCATACACCAGGCAGCACAGCCAGCTCACAGCCGCAAATGGAGGCAGGATTCTGGGTCCTTTGCTGGGAAAGAAAAAAAATAAATTACTGCCTGCATATGCTACCAGTAAATCAGCACTCACTTAGCCACACTAGAGCATGAAACTCAGCATAACAGATCTTTCAGAGCTCACAGGAGAGGTCATAGTACAAGAATGTTGAACAATATAAGAATCTTTTGCAGGTAAGCAACTTTAAGGTAGGAGGTGTAAGTTGTTGCAACAATAGAAACCTCAGAGGAGATCATCAGAAAATGATTAACATGTTTTTTTCAAAGGAATGTGCACAATTGACAATATTTTCAACACCAACATGTATTTCAAACTCCTCTGGTGTCCTGTTTCTTATGCTTTATACACACACACACAGAGCTCAGATTTTGGTTTTGTTTCATTAACTCCGTATTTCTCCTACTTATAATTACTCGAAGCATTATGATCAGATTATTCACACATTCATTTATTTGGAATAATTCCCATTAAAGAGACTTTCAGAAAAGTAACCTAATGCTGAACACAATTTCTGGTGCACTGCATTTTTTATATTTAATATGTCACTTGATAGTTTGTTAAACTGCCCGATTTGATGTTTGTTATGAACATTCGTTGCATTGAAATCCCAAACAAACATCAAGGATACAACTCTCTTCACAGAGTATATGCTTTATATCATTTGTTGATTTTCTTTGGACTCTCACTTTCTTAGTGGGATTATACCAAAATAGCATGACACTCAAATAATTTTTTTTATAAAACCAGTTTCTGCTGAAATTAATACAATATTGCACCCTCATTTTGATTTGATGAGTTAGCCAACATCCCAGGTGAACTGGATGATACTAACCTGGCTACAACGAACGAGGGCAAGAACTTAACAGACAGTTGCACACAGCGGCTGGCTGTTACCTAGCATCCTGAAAGCAAAGTTGGCTTTTCCTCGCATGAGGAATGGACTGAATTCCATGCCAGTACTTCCCTTCTGTCAGCAAAGAGGTTGCCCACCTGGGTACCTACCACCGAGGAGGCACAGGGATGGGTCAAACCTGGCCATGCTCCAGCCCTTTTGTCTGATCACTTGAACTAGTTCATCACGGGGAAAGCAACTGGGGAGAAGCTCAGCAGACAGCACAACACAGGGATAAGTTTGGAAGACCGATGTGAAAACCACAGCCCAGGTGGGAAGCCACAGCCACTGACAGCATCCTGCAGGAGAGCAGATCAAGAGATCAGGCTTTGATCAAGAGAATATTGCTGAGAAAAGGGGGACCAAAGCTGCTGTTTCACTTTCTGGAGTCACCTCTAGGGACAACCAAGGAGAACACAATTACTGGGGTCAAATGATGCCTCTCTTCACTTTCACTTCTCCAAAAAACTGTCATTCCATTGGAGCGTCAGGAAGGAGCAGACTAGGAAGTGGTGTGAGTTTCAGTAATGAATCAAGGGCAGGAAAGAGACATAGGAAACTCAAATCTGTAGGAACTGAATGCTTTGCCTTGGCCACAAAAAGACATTCAAATGCCTGTCTCCTTTTCCAGTTGCTTCTTCTTCATACCTTCCCAAGAAACTCCAGGGACCAAGGCAGGGGAGCTCTGCATCCAGCGAGGCTGCTGGCCATCCATCCAGACATCCAGGCTGCTCACACACTTCTAAAAAGTATCTCGTTCATCCCAGTATTTCAAATGAAACCTTTTCAGACACAAGTGAGCTCACTGCTATTTAGCACCGAGACACATTTTTTATTTTGTGATTCCAAAGACATTTGGATCCCTCTCCCCCATCCCCAACTGCCTCTTACTTGGAAAATTCCCAATTCTTCAAGCATGATGTCACGATGTGTTTCCATGAAAAATTAATTTATAATTATAAGCACTATATTGTAACTTCTTTGCATGGTAAAGGATCACACAGAGGGGAATTGCGGTTTAAACAAAGATCTTCTATAATTAGTGATAATAACAAAGGAAATATTCATAATTACATCAAAGGATTCTTCACTGAGTATTGTTTTTATTTGCTTCCTGAGGGAGCACAGAGTTCTCTGAAAGATAACACTATTTTAGGCAGATGTAGATAAATAAAAAAGGTCCATCTAGAGAATCCAACTTCAGACCGAAGCTTGAAAAATACTCCCAAATCCCGAAGAAGGTTTCTAATTGCTCTGATTAGAGGCTGGGCAGCAGTTCTCTGCGAGGTTTGCAGTCCTGGTGGGTCTGCAGTGTGTGAGCACCTTTCCAGATGAACACGACACACGAGGCTGCAGCGTAGCCTGGGCGTCTGTCTCTGTATATAGGAGACATAGTCCGGGGATTAATTTCATCCACCAGCATAAACATCAGACTAATTTTGTGAAGCACAGATAGCTAAAAGTAGCCGAGAGTAATGTTATGCAATAAAACCTGGGATATGTTTCCCCTTTCCAGACCAGGGAATCTGACATAGCTTCAAATAGAAAGAGGCGGCAGTCTGACCAGAACGCAAAACATATTCATTTCATTCCCTTCCAAAGAGACAGCGTCTGAATCTCCCCTACATTAAAGATGCATGCCCACTGTCATATCATTTCAACAGCTTAAATAGTAAATGACGATCAAAATTTCACAACACTTCTGCCCTCCCCTGGAAAAAAAAATAGGTCAAAAATAAATGGAAACAAACTGGCTTCTGCTCCTTTTTATGCATTTGGGGGGTGGGTGGGTGGGTGTGGGGAAGAGGGAGATAAATCTGCATAATACTGAACCAAATCTCTTTAATTCCAGTCAGCTTTTATCATTCAATCACCGAGTCTGTATGTGGAAAAATTCATGCTAATTCCCCCTAGCAACAGCCGCAGCCTATCGGGGGAGCGCGGCACAGGCAGCTGCCAGCCAGCAAGAATAACTCTAAGTAGGTCAGGCCTGCATTTCTAAAAATGCCACGGTCTAGTAACCCCACTGTCCCGTCTGTCTGCCCTGCCCCATAATAACCTCGATTGCTCGGTGACACAATGACATACTACCCTGTTCGGGCGCAATCAAATCACGCTGCATTATTCTGCTGCGAGCATCGCTGCTGGATGAAGGACCCGTCGAGGGGCAGCATTAATCAGGCAGCCATTCATGTCCACTAGCACTTCACTCTGGAGATGGGGCCTGCATTAATGACCAGCTGTTTGAACTAACACAAACAAAATAATGTCTTCCACCCTGCTGGCTGTACAGAATACACTATTCTAATCAGGCAGGTTATGCTCATTGACTAAACCTAAGATGTAAATTAAACAGCCCCAGAAAACACCAGCTTTTGTAACCTTCTATTAATTAAAGTAAGTATATTTAAATTATACTACACACCATTCAAAGAGCTAATGGTTTAATATACAGAGTCATCTCCTCCTACAAATTTGTGTTCACAGTCAAAAAAAAAAAACAAACCAAAAACCCAAACCAAAAATAAAAACCCAACCAACCATCCACCCCCATTTGCATAATGCAATCTACCTATCCTGCTAAATTAAAGAGTGGCATAAACAGAGCTGAACTGCATCCAACTTCTGCTGGGAGCAGGGAACCACACCAGGCTTCCAGCAACGGGGCAGCGTGCACCCTGAGAGGCAGGCACAGGGAACATCGTGGCGGGGTGCTGACCAAAGCCCTGCACGCATCTCCCAGCCCTACCGCCGAGGAAAAGCCAGGCCGAGCAGATTGAGCACCTCCCTGCAATCCCACGGCTTAAACGCTGCCGAGTTGCCTGCACAGACCTAAAAATAATTGCAGAGGTCAGAAAGCTGCTGGCGGGCTCTGGGCATGTGGCTTTAAGAGCAGATCGCCGTGCCCATCCCGCGTCCCCTAGCCGCCCTGGGGACTTCTGTGTGGCTGCAAGATGCTGCACCAAGCCCTTTCCCTCCTCCCCCACGCTCCCCCAACCAGAGAAGCCTTAATATAAACCACACCAGAGCCCAGCCACTCTTCTCTGGGGTGGTATCTCATATCGAATCTGTAATGCCGGAACAGAATTTCGGCATGCCTGCTTTGTGTTTAATTACACCCTTCCTTCTAAACACCTCCTTGCGGCTCGCCCGCCTCTCCCTTTGGAGCATGCCTCGTGTCACGCAGCTGCCTGTGCAGGGGAGCCAGGAAGGGCATTTGCTGGGATAGATGGTTCATCTGCATTTTTTTTGCTGCAGGTTTTACACTTCCACTTGTGAGCGCGTGCCCTCTGGCAAACTGATAATTCAGTCTTCACCGCCGCAGAATTCAGCAAGCCTTGTACATGTAATCCATCCGCAGCTGGTTTAGGAACACAGCAGATTCATTAATCCATTTTGCTCCTTCTTGCTTGAACCAGGCTCGATAACCAGGTTATGACTGTCTTCCTTTGCTCCGTGGCACCCATCACATAGCTATTCTTGGAGAGATACAGTCACTGACGTAACCATGGACTCCTAATTACAAGATGCTGACATCTTGCTTGTCTCTGCAGCTTTGAAGCTGTGAGTTAAGTCTCTCTTCCTCCTCCGCGCTTGCTTTAAAATGCCTTGAGTTAGAAGCACACGACAGTTTCAGAAAGGCATAGGAGTGGCATAAACCCCTTCGCAAAGCCTTCTGTAATGCCAAGGTTATTTTTCTTTAAGCAAACAGAAAACTACAGTTTGGGAGTAATAAGACTCCTTTGCCCCCAGCACAAGAATGTTATCCAACAGCTGGCTAAATATAATCCAACACACAGGGCTGCCTTTGTAGGCTGGGTAACAAATAGTGGAAGGACCAGACAGGCGTCTTGCAGGGCAGCTCACCATGACTATTGGGAAATCCCCTCGTGAACATTTTAGGATGACATTATGGTCTATGGATTTGTATAAAAGGGTAGAAAAAAAAAGGGGGGGAGGAAAAAAACCTCCAACCTCTTTCTCGGTAGGCAGCTGCTAGAAGCTCTGCCAAGCTCTGCAGCTCAGTGCAGCACTTGTTTCCCCTGTTTCTGCATTGTTCCAACGTGGCCGAGCCGAGCTGCCTACCAAACTAAATATAAATATGCCCACGCTGACGAGTCTACCTGCTCTAAAAACACGGTCTCCTCCATGCACGTTCAACAATAAAAAGTACGCTCAGGTACATTTCAGATAAATCTTTTGCCAAATGCGAGCATTGCCTTTTCTCCATAGATGAAGAATACCTTCTAATGAGAGTTTGATGCTGAATAGTTTTTTTTTAAAAAAAAGTAAATATAATGCTGAATATAAATGCTCAGTTGAGCATTTAGCCATCTGATGACTGTGGTAGCCAGCTGGTCTAGAAGTCATCTGGGATGCATTTATTTTGATTAGATTGATCACATTTCTATTTACAGTATAGAATTTTTCACCATACTGAATACAGCTGTGTTTATAAAGATTTTAAAATGGAGAAAACAAAACCCCATAGTTTCTTGCAGCACAGTGCAGAAGATTCAGTGCTTCAAGGTGTTAAGCGGAAAGGATCTGCTTTCACATTTCTTAAAAGAATTCTGCCTACCATCTGTTTTTGCAAAGTGCTGCCTCAGTCAGGAAATGGGTGTAGGGCTATAGCTGAAAATACAAGCTGCAATCAAGTCTGACCCAGCAAAGTAACAAACTTCCTCTGTAAATTGGTCAGAAATGTCTTTCTTTCATGTCTATGCATGCTCACACACACACAAAAGCACATACATACAAATATATATACACAGAGTGCATGGCTGCTGTTTTCCCTGAGGATATCGCGGCAGCCACCTAGCTCATCAGTTCCCTCCCTGACAGCATCAGGAGTGTTCGAGCTAGAATTTACAGTCCCTCTGTCCATACGTTGCTTTGTTAATCAAGCCATCCTCTCTGCAGTGAGAATGCACAGAATCAGACAAACGGCACGTAGCATTTCTTCTTCCTTTGCATTTGCATTCGCTCGCTCTCTCCTGCTCCCATGGCTTTGCCTGAAGAGGCAGGCACAACCGATACCTTATTGCTCCATCTCCAGCACAACGCTGAGGTGAAACCCGACTGCAGCACTGTGGCTTCCCCATGTTAATCCTCTGGAGCAGCAGAGGCTGGATTCTTGCTGCTGATGCCCTTATCGAGCACTGGATTACTTTACATAATATTTCTTTAAGCTTTCACCCACCCCATCCTAGATTAACACCCCTCCTTTCTCCTCCCCTCCTCCCCCCAAAGAAAACCCCAAAATCATCACATATCGCAACCCTTTGCTTCCAGAACCAACAGAAAAAACAGGGCTCCATCGCTCTTCTTTCTTAGCAATGTGCAGACGAGTGAGTTTCGAGTCAGCCAAGCCGGGGTGAAGCACAGGCAGCGAGACTGCAGCAGCCCCAGCAGCAGAAACAGCAGCAGCCGCCCAGGTAAATGGGGGGAAAACCAGGCTGTGTCGAGAGCGGTGCAGCATCGGAGCTGTAAGTAAAGACAATCTCGCTTCTTCCGAACGGTGCAGCTTTATGCCTGCAGGAACAGAGAAAAGGGAAGACCCAGAATTAAAAATACAGTTGAGAAGAAACAATAACTGTAATAAATTACTGTAACTTTATTTTTCTGGGCTTTGAGGGTTTTCTGGGGGTGTGTTTGTGTCTCTTTTCCTCTCCCCCTGCAAAGTCTCCTGTGTTGCTGGATGCTACTGTCCAAGAGTGCGGAGTCACAAAGGCTCACTCTCCAAAGCGCAGTGAGACCAGCATCACATGAGAAACCACATGACGCACCCAAATCGGATGCTGATGTGGTCCACTATCGGGAGGGGCGGGGGGGGAATCTCGACCGAAACATGCCCCTCTCTAGTGCTTAGAAAGAATTTCCTTTTTAAAACATTAAAAAAAAAAAAAAAAAAAAGCCAAACCATAAAATTCTCCCTATCTATCCATCTTCAACACCAGCGCTCCAGGAGGCAGGAGAATGCTGTTCCACAGATACTAGCTGGATGGCAGCAATATTACTTCCAGGCTACGTTATTCAAAGCTGATTCCACTTAAGTGAATTCCTGAAAAGCATACTCCATGTCTTCATAACATGAACAGGCTCAGAAAACCAACTCCATTATCGTTCCCTGCAATCTGTATCCAAACCTGTGTTCTGAATAATTTATTTGAGACTAATAAGCTGTTTGCCAAGACCACTCCTTTTCCCACTCAGCCCCACTCTCGTGAGCAACTACAGCAAGGAACAGAGGGGCATTCACTGTTTTCATAACTGGTAATTTTAATAAATGCACTGTCCCACAAAATAATCAGGAATAAATGAGCAGAAGGGGTTTTTCCTCACATATGGACATGACAGGGCTCTCTCTGGTTTGCAGACGGTGGTAACGTTTTCCTGATATTGCCAACTCAAAAGCTTTCAGTCCAAGTCAAGAAGCAAACACTCTTGTCTGCCAATTCCTGCAGAGGTGTTGTGCCACGCTGTTTAACACAGAAACATCTGGACACCCCTGGCAGTCCCCGAACCAGAGCACGCAGCTTCGCAACGCTGTTCGCTGTCAGGGCACCAAGCAGTTAACATCCTTGGCTGTTTTACCATCTTGCCTATAGGAGCTTGGAACCGAGGGACTGGTTCGCTTGAGAAACAAAAGCAAAAAAGCTGACCTTGATGATCGATGGAATTGCTGCTGCATAAAGTTATCATCCAACAGTTAGCAGTTTGTAGCTTGTTTTACTCCTAACATTTGTTGAAGTGACAGAGCAGGTGGCACAGAGTCCTCCATCCCCTTTGTTTGCAAAAGCCGGGCACCACCTCGCAACGCTGCGCTCCCTGGCTCTTTACACTGGAACCATACGCGGTGTCAGGGAAATGTAAGAAGATAGCTGCTGTCAATCCGCACAGCTGTTTTGCGCAGGATCCCATTGCAAGCTCTGAAGTTATATGATGGAGATCAAGCACAGAATTCCCCAGAAGAGAGAGAGATGCCTAGCACTCACACGGGGAAGTGCAATCGGAGCAAAACCCGAGTGCTCCTTCGTGCCAATTTCAACCTTCCCAACTGTTCACGCAATAGCAGATTGCAAAAATTTGCACAAGGCAGTTGTAGCTTGTTCTCATTGGCTCCTATCAGAAAGGGGGTTTGCAATGGGCTGCACCTAGGAGTTGCCTAAATTCCATGTAAAATCCAGTTGTAGCATTTACCCTCAGCCTGCAATTACAGTTCGGGAGAGCCGCAGGACTGCACGTACAGAAATCGCAAGTTTACCACAGTCATCTGAGGGCATTTTCACCTGCGGGGTTAATAATTTCAGCATCGGCAAGTCTTTGCTGGAAAATGATATTGGTACACCCAAATTCAGCCTGTAGCTAATGGATATAATACTATTTTCAGATGCGGTGTCAGCTCGTATAGAGAATAAAGGCCACGGATGACTTTTTCTCAGTCTAAAAGGTAAATGTTACTGAGGTAGGGACTCAGGGCAGCAAAATAAATATCTTCAGGGCTTTGGATTACAAGAGGAGCTGTCCTGGTGACCAGTCTCTTTGTTCTTAGCATATAGCAGTTATAATACCACTGCTTAGAACAGCTTCTGATCTGTCCTCACTAGTTTCTAAGACAAAGCTGCAGGAGTTACTGACTGTGAGCTGATGATCTTTCCCACTTGATACCAGTAGCTCCTTTATCTGTTCTGACTTAGAATGACAGATATGTTGGTTGGAAGAGTCCTCTGGAGGTCACTTAGTGAACCCCCTGGCTGTCATCAGCATTACATGAGGCCAGCTGCAACTTCCTGAAAGGTCCTGAAAACCCTCAGAGATGGAGGTTCTAGAACTTCTCTGGGTAACCTTTTCTAGTGCTGTGCCTCCCTCCCTGGGGAAATAATGTGCAAGAAATAAATGTTCTTTCTCTACTTCTTACATACACAGCCTTCACTGCATGCTAGTGGGAAACACTGAATTGCACACATTTTCCTAAATCTAACACCGAAACCAAAGAGAAGTGGAGTCAAGGAACAAAGAGACTTTCCTTTTCATACTTATTTAACCAAGTTCAGCTTAAATCAGTAACACCTCCAAATTGCCACTACCTGATGATCATTTGGATATCTAGATGTTTCCAGTTCAACTATTAAGTAAACCACTAAAACCCCAGTGAACACCCTGAGAACAATCCCAGTGTTCTGCCATGCATTACCCCTGAGAAAGGGGAAAACCCCAAGACCAGATACATGCGAAACCTGAAGTACTGTCAGACGTCAGAATTAGGGCTGAACCAGCTCCTTATGAGAGACCGCTCTATGCACATAGGGCTTAAAAATCTAATTCTTACACTCAGATCCCTTCAGATAACCTCCCCACTAAACTCTTTGATAACAGCATGGGTAACTAACTCTTTCTTCTCTCTCCAAATCTCTACCATCGGTACTTTGCTCTGTTAGATACTGTTAACTCTCAAAGTAATTCATTGGCAGACTCTGAAATTGCCTGTCTAAAATGACTTTCTCGGTCGAACTCCACAGGACATTTTCTCCTCCTCCATACAGTGAACAGAGAAATAGGAAGCTGTACAGACAGAAGGGCTGAGGGCACAGGTAGGGATTTCTGGTTGACATCACTGCTGCCTGACTTCACATGAAAGCTTTTAGACTGGAAGACACAGAAAGAACTGGGCTTTTTTTGGATGCTGCCTTAACAGGCCATCAATAGAAGTCTTCCCAACATCAGCTTGGTGCCAGCATTTGAAGATCTGTTCTCAAACATTTGATCATAAACCCTGCTCTGTATTAGTGCAGCTTTGTCTACCTCAGGGATACGTGAGCTGTGCTGGATTTGATGTAACTGCCCACAGGGGACAGGCTTTGGAGCTAAAGATTCAGCAGCAGGCTCTAAATCAACGTAAAGAATGACAGCAATATACAGAGAGGCCAAAACAAGCATAACTCGTGACTGCTTAAAGGCTACTGAATTTTGTGGAGGGGTTTTCAGCTATACTTCTTCATATGGCTAATTAGCTGTTTGGTACAGACCTTCACTACAACATGCATCCCTGCAAGTGTAAGATTCACTGAAGGTCGCTGAAAATGAAACTTTGGATCCCAGCTCCAAGACAGTTGCACTGAGAGAGCAAGACCTAAATTCCTTTCAACACCAGACGAGTGTTGGGGCTTGAAAGAGGAAAGCTACACAGCCGCCTTCAGGGCACCAGCTTTTCTGTTTGGGGAAAGTCCCTTTTGGGTCTTACTCCCTGAAGTCAAAGGAAGCAGAACTTCACACTGGTTAAGCATAGCAGGCACCGCAGAGACCAGACAGAAGGAAGAGAATTTAAACCAAACAAGTATCTGGCAAATAGTTTAACATCCATTTAACTTTTTGCTTACTACAGCCAAAACCTGTCACCCCAGTGTCATGCTAAACATTGCTTCCCCCAAGCAGTAGGGACTGGAAAATAGCAGAAGCTTGGAAAAATGCTATAGTTTCAGTCGAAGGAGAATGCCACTAATACGCTTGTGCATATCAGTAAAAAGCAGAGTTGCTAATTCTGATAGAAACATACAATTGCTAAATTCTGCAAGGAATGGTCCATTTGAATGCTTGATAATTCTCAGCAAGTATCAGGCTTGCGGTTTGTTTTTCAGTGACCTTTCCCTCCATAATCTGCAGATCAAGAAAGCATTATCATTAGGCTTGAGGTTTCAACCCAAAAGCCAGTCAAAACTCAATGTTTCACTGAACTTGAAACCTCAAAGCGAACCTCAAACGTGCAAGTCTTATGGACTCAAACCAGAACAAACATATGTCAGTGAACAAAAACCGCAGAGCTGCACACGGGTCTAAATACTGAGCCATGCTGGCTACTGGCCAAGGCATGAAGTGCCCTGTGCTTCACACAAAATACCAGTAGGCCTTTAGTGACCACAGGCTATGTCTAGACACACATTGCCATAGCTTAGAGACATGCGGGTCAACTTTATCTGAGACTCCAGGTCCCAGAAGCAGTTTCTCTACAGTGTACAGAGCTCTTCAGCAGGGTAAATTATCCTGCAAGGAGTTTTGTGTGACCACAGCTAAACTCCTTTGGTGCTTGATGGGCTTTCTCATAGCCATCTCCTGATACTGCTGAGCTGTGTGGCACCTGGAATGAAGATCTAACTACTGTCTCATACAAAAGGTATGCTTTGGTTGTCCATCAGCTTAAAGAAAGAGCCATGATTCCACCTTTTGGTAATTTTCAATAGAATAGCCCAGAATCTGCCTAGACCACCTTAGTAAGTGCATGTAAAAGTAAAAAAATAGGGAAATTCTGCTTCTGCATGTTCAGAACAGAGACCTTCATCACAAGAAACTGGTGAAGCACGGATCTGTACTTTTCTCTTGCATTCATCTGGAACCAGATCAATTTATTTGAATTAACTGATTATTCAATAGGACTCTATGAAAAATTTCCCACATTAATTCTAGGTTATATGGATGTGTGATGAGCGGTTTATTGCAATTAGCCTCCCAAAGTTCTGGGTATCCCAAATAATAGCACTGGCTACATGCATTTGTATATGCCAGGTCTTTAGTATTTGAGATTCTGTTTCCAGTGTGAGTACCAGTGCTATGTTTAAAATCTGAGTGATGTTTTCTCCATATTCAGCCATGTTTGATCATAGTATGCACTTAAAAGGACTAAGTCTACATAAATTAAGCCCTGTGTTGTTGGATCCCTGCAAACTGTGTGAGAAAGAAGACTTCAGCAGAAGGGGAGCAGAAATACAGGAATTCAACAGAGCAGAACATGATACATTGATGTAAATGCAACCAAATGATAATCAACACTGAAAAAAATATATAATTTTCTTTGCATTTGTGGACGCATCCTAAGGTTAATATTCCCATTATTATGCTGACTTACTAAAAATTGTTTCCTCCAGTTAAGTTAGCCCTGGGGCCAAACTCTTCTCACGGTTCACAAGCAACTGACATGATGTATATGCCAGTGCAAAAGGGGTCAGGCCATAAGTTAATGTAGAGTACTGTAATTATTGTAATGATGTAAAAAGAAAATAAAATTTATACAGAAGATTTGGAAGTGTGCATTAAAGCACACATCACTTGAACACACAATTTGCAGGAAAATAGGAATGCTTCATTAACCCACTCTTTATTTAACTTCCACTTTTCTTATCATTGCCTTCTAATTTCCTGAAAGTGTAGAAAAACACTTTTTTTGGACACAACAGGGGGACATTTAATTGCTGCGAAACACATCACCAAAAGCATAACCACTGAACTGGGCCACAAATCTTCCAGTAGATTTGCATTCATTTTGCCTCATGACCTTATGACTCCAAAACTCAAATGTTGCTTTGCTTAGTAAACCTGCACTTCAAGAAAAGCATCTACTCTGAACACACAGATTCCTCATTTAAATACCCCGGTGTCCTTAAAAGGTCTTACAGCCGTTACTGTTGGGTTGATGAGCACACAACACTAGGAAAAGTGATGCAAATGCCAGAAAACAAGGAAGTTGTGTGAGCTATCAGTTCTTCATACAAACGAATCAACAAATCCTAACACATTTCACCAGCCTGTGAGAAAGCTTTGTGATACAGAGGTTACGTGGAGATCAGAGCTGCACATGCAATAGCTAGAAGTCAAGGAAGGGTTCTGAACTGCTCTGTCAATTAGCAGCCTACCTATATAAAAAATTAAACAACCAATGGTTTAAGGTTGAGGGGTTTTGGAGGTGGGGTGTTGGGGTGTTTCTTTTTTTAGATTATAAATTATGTTACACAAGGAAAAATATACAGAAAGACATTACAACCAACTCCTTAGTGAAACCGCTGACAGAGCAGTTAATATTTGGTCTTGGGCAAAGGGCTGGTTTCCTTTTGTTGGCTGCCCGGTTTCAGGCGGGTATTTTACATGAAACACATTACAAGTTCAAAGTGGAAGAACTATGTTTTTTCACCTGTGAGTGGTTTCAGCTTAGACTTCAGCATTACTGTCAGGAAGTCAGTTTTTCCATGCTTGTTACTGTAAACAAAGATTGTATGGCACATCTCCAAAAGTGATAGAAGGTCAAGGACCAAACTGCCAGAGCAACAGACTGCTTCCAGAAACCAAAGGCACAACACTGAAGTGAGAATAACCACACGTTTAAACCCTGTTTGATGTTCTCATCACCCAGTTCTTTGGGCAGCAAATGAACACATGCAAATACAACCTCACATACTTTTTTTAATACATACACATCTACAGAAATATATATACTTGTATATGTATGCATACTTATATATACTTACACATACTTTATATATGTATGTGTATATATATCTATAAAGTGTACATATCTAGCTGAAATGGTGAGTGAACAGGTAGGGAGAGGAGCCAGTAGCATCACTTATTATTAACATTGCTTCCCACTCACTTCATAACAGATGCTTTTATCTCTATCAAACCTCAATCCTACCTCTACTTAGTTTTATTTTATCTCACTTTGTAAACTTACAGTTAAAACAACATTAGACGTTTCCAAGAAGAGTCCTTCTCCCCAAACAATAACATTTCTATTGATATCTTCTTTGTAAAGCATTAACACTTAAAAAAGCTATAGCCAGAATTTCTGATTTTCTAAGCATGTATCTTGTTCATCATGGCTTTACTTTTTGCTGCTCCTCAGATATGAACGCAAATTTCTTCGTGAACGGAATTCACTCCCTTCTGCCCTCGTGTGAGGCTTGTAACATTACCTAACTATACACGAGTTCTATATGTGCATTTTCCTCCCCAGGCCCCCAAGCTGAGGTTCTGCAGTGAGTATTTACAACCACAACTGAAGCCAGTAGTTGTGTCACAGTAGTATGGCACAGCGCATCCCCAGCCGAATACCCTAAACTGGCGGGGACTCCACACTACTGCATCTATCCTTCAGCTTTATGTCTGTAAAACAGGGATAATATCAGCCCATCATCTCTTGTGTGACAAAGATTAATCGGATTGTGGATCAGTAAGAAAATGCACACATTAGCTGATGACAAAACACATCTCTCTGGAGCAGAGATCTCAGAGCACAGTAAACAGAAAGACTAAAAACAAAGGGGCACATGTACATCAACTCACTATATCCATCCTGCTCCAAGAAAAAAATGGGAACTTCTAGGAAAAGAAAGCATATATGATCAGGCACACAGAGAGCAAATGGTCATGTACAAGCCTACACATTACCGAGGGACAATTTTACTGCTGGTGCTTCCTCAGGTCTAAGTATTAGTGCCTGAAACCTTATAACGTTCTTCTAACTCACCTGTGTGTGCAATATTATGAACGGTGTACTTGGGATCATTATTCATGCCACGGGAAGTAACAGGCTGCATATTTCTGTTGAACTATGAACCTTAATCTTTCCATTACTTTAACAAACACTTCCTAATGGCAGTCCACCTCACCTGCTACTGTACTAACCAAGCAGTATCCATCACAACACTACAGCCTCTCGGGGAAAAAAAAAAAAAAAAAGGGGGTGGTGGTGGAAAGATTAAAAGCAAAGTAACAGCAGAGCTTAGGAAGGATGGTTAGATGACTGAGTATTATCAGGAATGAAAATGAAGTCAGAAGAACAAACCAAAAATGAAAAGCAACATCTCAAATTTATTCAAAAGCCATGAAATCCTATCAGTTTAGGCTTATGTACTAAGCACGCACTTAACATTCTCCCACCTTCAATATGACATCGAAACACATACTTAACTGGTCTTCTCTGGTAAAGGCCATTTTCTGAACCAGAACTACATCACCCACAGTGCAGATGTTATACTGGCTGAGCGACATAAAAGCCTCAGGCACATGTTATTAATTTGTGAACTGCAGATATGTTGAATTGTAAACAAATTGTGAAAAACTTTCGGGAGCTCTAAAAATAATTTTGGCCAACAGGATGAATGCTTCCTGGTCTTACATCCAACATCAAGAAGTCATTTGAAAATGTCTTCTGCACTCGGTTGCCATTTAAAAGTTGATTCAGTTCCTCTGACTCTGGCATGTGTAACTAGATTCAGATTTGGAATATTTGGTTTTGCTCATCATTAGCATCTCGTCCTGTGTTTTTAAGCATTTCAAAATATCTCAAAACAAAACCTTCCAAATTATGACAGTGAAATATGATAAATGAAAACATAACCCTCCACTCTGTAAACCAGACTAGAAAAATGTGCTGTTCGTCGTATTTGGACCCAACAAACAGTCTGTGCTCCACTGATACTGTTAGTTACTTACAATGTTAAATATTACAAGACATTATTAAAAGGCATTTTGACCAAGCCAACCTTTACTGTAGGTTTAACAATAAATGAAGCTGGTACCCAGCCGTGCTATCAGCCCACATACCTTTTTTATTGCTAATGAAGGCCAACCATCCAGATTCAGGGCAGAGGAGTTCCTACCGTAAACACAAACTCTCTTCACCTCTGCGTACAACAAAATAACCTTCACCTGTAAGCTTCCAGTCGCAATAATGAAGCCTGTGACCACTGCTAATGAACCTTCTATTGATAAGCCTGAACAAGCCTTGCAAATACGCTATATAAACAACAGTGCAGGTCAGAACGCTTTCAGCAGCCCCTTTGTGCCTGGCCACACTGAGCAGCGGGGGCTTCTGCTACACATCGGTCACCCCCAACAACACACGTCCTGCAACCTAAACCTGTTTATAACTAGGATTGAAAACAAACATAAAAAGTAAATTCCTGTAAGAATGAAATGAGAACAATACAAAGTGCCTGTAGCATGCCTTTTGTTTTATACATTGTAGTAGGAATAATTATCTAATTGGCACAAGTCCTAAATTACATCTTTCTACCCCCAAACTATAAAGGATGATCTCCATGAAAGCAGGGTTGTTGTTTTTTTTCTATAAGCTGTGTCTTCCTAATCCAACTGTCTCCATCCCATTACCTAAATAAAAAGCACACCTTATTTATGGATGTACTTTTCCAGCAAAGCACACTCAAGTTCCTTACTGCTTTTGCTCTCCTTAAACCAACAAAAAACTTCTTCAGACTTAAAGGATTTGAATTTCACGTATGGTGTCAAAACATCTGGATACGTGTAATGCAAGAGCCTTTTTGCTTTTACTGAAAGCAACCGCCCAGCTGCTGTTGCACTGTGTCCAGACTTGATTTCTTTCAAGAGAAAAATATCACCCTCTTTCCCAGCTTTTGGGAAATGAAGGGGTGTTTACCTGCAATATGAAAATAATTTCCAAACATGAAACTCTTGTCAGAGATACCAGTCTGACAGGAGACAGACTCATCTCAAAATGAGTAACAATTTGATGAGATACATTCTTCTCTTTTCAAGAATTATTTTTAAGCACTTTTACAAAAAAACCCAAACAAACAATGACAAAACAAAGAAAACCAAACAAAAAACAACCCACCACACACAAACACACCCCAAAATAAAAAATCTCACATTTTTTTAATACAAATGGAGAGAATGAGAGACACACATTTGCTGTGCCTGCAGCAGGCCAACCTATAGATCAGCTCTCAGCTGGACCACAGCATCCTAATGCCAATTTCTTTTGTTAGGATAACCAATTTAAAGCCAGCACTTCAGTTACAGAGGATCTGGGCATAAGTTGCAACCACTAACTGTCAAATATATACATATATGCATATGCATGCAGGCAACACAGATGTTTACCTATAGCATTTCAGTGTCCTTTGGTTGACCAGAGGCACCTTTGCAGTCCCAGAGAACTCTGTCTATCTTCCTGCCCCAGCCTTCCGTGCTAGCAAATTGATAGCAAAGGTTGTCCTTGTAAAACAAGTAGCAACACCATATACCTCGTTCTCCAGCACAAGCTGGAGCTTCTTCAGCCAACAGAAAGAGTGGCCTGCATGCACAGAAACACTCACTGTTGCTCTCTTAATATCACATGCTGTGCTGGTTTTGGCTGGGATGATTTCCTTTATAGTGGCTGGTGTGGGGCTACGGTGTGGATTTGTGCTGGAGACAGTGTTGGTAACACAGGGGTGGTTCTGTTATGGGTGAGCAGCACTTACACAGTGCCAAGGGCTCCCCTGCTCCTCACCTCCCCCACCGCGAGCAGCTGGGGGGCACCAGGCGCTGGGAGGGGGCACAGCTGGGACAGATGTGGGTCCCAGCTGACCGAAGGGATATTCCATACCATATGGCATCATGCTCGGCATATAAAGCTGGGGGGGAAAGGGGAAGAAGGAAGGGGGGACATACGGAGTGATGGCATTTGCCTCCCCAAGCCCCCATCAGGCATGATGGAGCCCGGCTGTCCTGGGATGGCTGAGCCCCTCCTGCCCGCCCGGGGGAGTGGGGAATGGGTGCCTCCTGCTGCTTTGCTTGTGTGCACAGCTTTTGCTTTACTGATCAAACTGTCTTCATCTCAACCCACCAGTTTTCTCACTTTTAACCCTTCTGATCCTCTCCCCCCCCCACTGCAGGAGGTGTGAGCGAGTGGCTGCCTGGGGCTTAGTTGGCGGCTGGGGTTAAACCCTGACACAAGCCAATAATCAAATTAACTGCAAAAACATGGCAACCAGTTTTTTCATGCAGTAGTCCTTCAAGCCTAACAGGATTCCTGATTAAATAGCAATTTTTATTCCTCTGGATTATACATGCACATTGAAAGGAAAACCAGCCCCAGAAGAGAAGAGTGCCAGCTTCATTACCCTCACTAAAATGCAGTCCAGCAATACCTTACCTCAGGGTCAGTGGGGCTGGTCAGCACAGCCCAGATAATAAGAAAAATGTAGATAACAGAGGCTCTGTACTGTGACTCAGATAAACACAGATAGCTGAACACATTTCCTATTGGCCCACTTACTGAATATTTCAGCAAAGAGTTAATTAGACACTACTCTTTTAAGATGGACAGCCTGGTGAAGAAATACCAGAGGTGGAAGTTAGAGGCTTTCATTTCCCACCCTGTAGAAGACTCTAAAATTCCCACTGAAACACTTCCAGTATGTGTTTAAATAGGAACAAAGTGCCAAATGCTAAGAAAAAATCTCTTTTATAAAAAAGACATCTAAAATAGGAAAATAAAGCATCTCAACGTCTCTTTGAAAAAAAGGTAAAGCAAGAAATAATCTAATGCATTTTTATAAATCATTTTCTTCTAATCTGTATTTACAGGCAATTTTGTTCATTGATCACCAAGTTGTTACATCAGAGAATTAAAAGTTGGTGGGGCATGTTTTCACCCACATTTCACATGTTTTGTTTCCTTTTAGATAAAGCTTTTCTTCTGAATTTGCTGTGTTTTTAACCACAGTTGAGGAATAGTCATTGGTTTAATGTTTCATCTTTTAAATTATTGATTAAGCCCTCGCACGCACTCAAGATTAACTGCAGTTTAAAGCCATCCACTTTTAAGAACATAGGAAGGTGCATCTGCAAAACCTGGGTATAACTCAAGGAATACAAGTTTGCACAGCTCCAAAAGAAAGAGGCGACCAGAGCAAGATAACACAAAGTGATTATGTTAAAGACAACTACTCCAGGAAAACCTAAAGGACAAGCATTCTCTGCTTGGGAAAAAGAGCCAGGACACTAGGCAGACATAAAAATACCACATTGTATATGCATAAGACTGTGAAACCCTTCCACGACAGCATACTCCTGCAGTTTGCCTGTCTATGGCACACACTGTGTCTCAGAAACGGGCATATCTTAATGAATAAAGAAACAAATGTGTAAGTGGATAAATATAGTTCTTCCACTAACACACAATCTTTTTTATTTCCCCCCTGTTTTGAGGTTTGGCCAGAGTTCAAAGATACGGAAACTCTCAGCCTGTTCGGTGGACAGAGCCTGGTGGGAGTAGAGCCCACTCGGCTTTCTTCACTTACCTAAACAGGGGCTGAATTTGATCCCGTCTACAGTATCTGCAGAAAACACATCCATCTACAAGCTACACAGATCCTGAATTGGCATCTGACATCAACTCGTACCCATTTGTACATGTGAAATTTATATTATTTGGTAAGCAGGCCAAATACTTCTCTACATTCATTTCTGGTTTTACAGTACATCCATTTAAATGGCTCTTTTTCAAGAACAAAAATCAATTGAAACTGTACATTGAACAGGAGAGGAAAAAAAAACCCAAATGCTTGAATTAATCCTACCTAAGAAAAGATTTTGAAAAGGGATGCATGGATTCCTGCTGAATGAGTGGCAGCACAGCATTTGGCTGTAATTTAAATCTATATTATATTTAATAAAACCACAGTGTGTTCTGTTGTCCTATTAAAACTGCATTCTACCTTACCAGGTCTGAATAATTTGTATAAAATCGATTGCTACAGTTCTTAGTAAGAACTCTAATTGCATTCCTGATATAACTTAAAATGATAACCTTATCTTAATTAGTATTATGCTACAGAAATGCTTCTGAAAGCCACAAGGATTAACCTGCATTTTTAAAGAGAAGCCTTCGGGCTGGGTTTTTTTGTGGGTTTTTTTGTTTGTCTTTTCTTTTTTCATTCCATCTCCATCACATGAGCTAATGCTAGTTTATCATAAACAAAAAAGAGCAATAATCAAATTGAGAGAGAATAAACCACCCTGCTGCCACCTTCTCCGGTCAGCATGAGTTTCGGTGCGTAGGCTGATCTCTGTGCACAAGCACATGTGCTACTTGCAGGGCTTCTCCACTTGGAGAGCAAAGAATGTACTTGTATGAAGCATATGCGTCTGGTAACTCCCCAGCACACGGCGCGTTTGTCTCGACTCTCAGAGAATCACCAAGTGCTGTGACTGAGCTGGGTGTGGGACAGGAGCAGGGTGAAGAGCAGGGGCTGGGACAAAGGGAACTCTGCCCTTCGAGGGCCTGGGGGAAAGCACCACGTGGATGCACAGCCAGCACACACAGCAGAAGAAAACAATCTGCTCAATTAAAGATGAAATTAAAAACCAACACAAAAAAACCCCCAAACTCCAACAAACAAAACCAAAAAATCCCACCAACCCCAAAAAACACTAACCCAGAAAACCCCACACCTGCCACACACACAAAAAAAACAACCCAAAGAAACTCAAACATGCCAGCACCCCAAAACAAAATCAACCTGAAACATTCACATGGGCGATGTGCTCCAGACACCCCATCAACGGGGCCCTCTGATGACAGAACCAGATTTAATTCCGAATCTGTAAGTACAGCTGCCCACCGAGCTCATCAGCCAGTCAGATGCTGTCCAGCTGATGTGACTTCTGGAAGCATAGGAATACTGGCTGCTTTGTCAGAGTCAGAAAAATTAGTATTAGTAAAATTCAGTAGCAAGTCACTAAAAGCCCTTTATGCAAATCCCGCCTTGCCTTGGGTTTGGGGGAATTTCTTTCATGTGTTGGTTTGGGGGCATTTTTTTCATTTGTTGGCATTCTTGCTACATTTAACTTATCCATATTGTTTTTCTGTGAAAAAGTGACACAGCTTTCTAGCTTAATAAGCAAACCCTAATTGGGTTTATTTAGAAAGTAACTGGTCTAGCAGTAGCTGAATAAGATGTCCATTCACAGAAAGCAGTATGGGAACCGGCAGTCTGCAAAGGGATCCAAATGCTTCAAAAGCTTTTGTGATATATTTCACAATTGTTTGTGCTCCAGTTCTGCTCAGAATTAACTTTAGGAGTCCCACCTTACTCCATCAAAAATAATAAAACCAAACAAAACAACGCCCATGTCCCAGTAGTAATTTCCTTGGACTTCATGGCTGTCCATCGCACACCAGAGTAAAACTACAGTGAGCGACCCAGCAGTAAAGGCCACGATTAAGGTGCCAAGAAATGACCTTTCGTAACTGCATCTTTTCCAAATTAACTTCTTTTCCTAACTTTTTAGCGCTAAAGGAAACATCCTGCTTTTTAGTCCTGCTCACCAGGCCCTGTAGGGCACAGGCTGCTCTGAAAGCATCTGTGTGCACCTGCCCATATGCACACGGAGTTACAGAATCTCCATCCTGAGCTGGAGCTCCATGGTGCCAGTTATGAACACAGAAGCCATAATGGGGGGGGTGGGGGGTGGGGTGGGGGGGTGTGGGTGTGGGTGTGTCAGAATCACTGTGGTGATTCTACTTAAAAACGGACATGTGTAACTTGGTACACATCCATACATATGCGGGCATCCCTGCGTGGTCCCCTGAAATTTCACTTTCACATCTATGTAAAATGATTAAGCTCTCCCAGAAATGTAAGACCTGTCAGAGCTGTAGCATTTTCCTCACGGTAGCAATGCACTTTTGTAAGGTGAACACACGTTCATCGACCGTTTGTCACGTGCTTTCACAAGAATGCCCACAGAGCAAGACTCCACATTGCAAGATGCCTATGGAAGATGCTTACATCTTAGTAAGTAGTTAGCCTTCTGACAGGAGACTTTGCTTCGCACCTCAGCATTTCCTTTAACTTTTACTAAGGGTACGGAGTGGAAAGAGAGGGACTGAATGAAAATCAAGACTGCCTGTTTAATGTTTCTGCTCAGGGCAATGCGCAAGCAGATCAGCCTCGCCTCTGGTGTGATCCCAGCCAGTCTGTTAGCTAGTCCTTATAAATCCATCCATCACCTCTATGAAAGTCACTGCCTTCCTCTTACCGAAGATAATGTACGTTATTGGGATTATACCACTGCATGCAGAGTCATTAAAGAAAGATAGACCACAATTTATGACTGAGCCTGCGGACAGCAGGGCATTATTTTAACCATAAAATCGCAATCTGCAAGGAGAGTGGCCAAACCAGAGGAGCCCTTAAAGACTTATAATTAGCATCAATCAATGTGACACTACTGTTGACATCTTTATTACTTTAAATATACTAATCAAATACTTCTGCATTCAGATAGAAAGACTGATAGGTAGACAGGCACAGGGAACATCCCTACAGAGATCAATTTTAAATTACCTATTCCAAAGGTAACAAAAAAATAAGCACACCAGCATAATCACATGGAAACACAATGCACTGATGGAAATGGTTTTCAGGTGTGATACCGGACTTGAGATGGTCAGGCTTCTGTATGAGACACACCAGCTACACCCTGAAAGAATACACACCTGCATGCCTCAGCCATGCAGTCAACTGCCGACTGTCCTAAACTGAGAGAAGAAACATCCCACAGACAATTTGCTATAGGGCATTTTGCATTAGAAAAATAAAATGGCTCAGTAACTCTTCACAGCACCACTCCATTTGCCATCTCTACTTTTCCTGGCACAAGAAAGTTAGATGGAAGGATATCATGGGATTATTTGCATACTCAGCATTGCGACTATGTTATCTAATTGCGCCCGCATACAATTTCATACTGCAGACACTAAAATACACCTTTCCTGTTGCTGCTGATACAAACATTTCAGTACTAATGAGCACAAAGCTGTTTCACTACACCACTTCTCAGGCCACGTGCTCTTGTACTGAAAATACTTTTGAGGAGCAGCTCCTTTCTCCATAGGGCATCCACTCTGACATTCATGAAAAGCGAATCCTTGAACAAGCACTGGGAAGAAGATAAATGCATGCCAGTTCTTTTCAGAAAACATGGTTTGGAAGGAAACAAATTATGCTGTTCCCAACAGCAATAAGGTTTTAAGAATCCCTGCTTATTTCCCGATTCTATGAGGAATAGTAATACTTAAAAAAAAACAAACACCAACATGTAACAACCACATATTTATTTAGATCTTATTTAGCTGTAATTAATAGCTTGTTGGAATACAGAAGTTGCCTTTGAAAGGATACACACTGTTTCCTGTCCCCCTTCACTGGAAACAAGCATTGCTTTTGCTTATTTAAAAAAATAAAAATAAAAATAAAAAAAGGCTTCCCTATATATAACATGAGAGGCTTTACGTGGTGCTTATCCTGGTGAGTGCCTTCTTTCGGAAAGGTCAGTGGCAGCTTGCCGATCATCTCACCCATGCAATGAGCATGAGGATTAGCAAACCTGTGCGCTGGAAAATGGCAACACGCCTTCGATAGCAAGGCAAGTGGCCCAGAGGGCTGAGCCGCACAGCATCCCTGAGCTGCACAGCATCCCTGAGCCACCTGGCCTCCTCGGCAGCCACAGCCTCAGAAAGCATCTCCAGTAAGCGATTTCACTCATCCTGCTCAGCTCCATGCAGGGACAGTACTCTCCCATACAACGTGAAAGCCTTACAGAGCACTAAGTAATGAGAAAAATGCAGTAATTTGTCTATTGAAAATCCAATTAGTTTAAGCCAATATTTATCAGATCACTCTCCTTAAAACATTTTACTTCAATTTTAAGTGAGTTACACTAATTTGGATTGGACTGTCCTCCTCTAATGAAACTGCCAAGCCTTTCAGACGCTTTAATTCATTTCCAAGCACAGTGGAGCCCCATAAAACAAGCAGAAAGAGGCCGCTAAATGTACACGGGGTTCCAGTGCATTAAAACAAACCATGTATCAAGTGACAAAATGTAATGAAAGCTTTTACAGGGGGAGGAATTCAGACTGAGGCCTGAGAGGACACACTGCAAACCGGGCAGCCAGCCACCCATCTGCCAGGATCTCCTCCGCATCCTGCTGGAGAAGCTGCTTCTGCACCAGAGCTCTGCCCGGCTCCCCACCATCCACTTGAGACATTCCCAGCCCTTGTCGTTTACTGACTCAGTGGGAACACGCGTACTCTAATCCAAGTAAAGGATTGTGAAAGATCCTATGATTATTTTTTTTAATATTTTTTTCCCCCTCAGTCTGACCTTATTGTATGTGAAGAACAGCACAAACGAGCAGATAGCCACGGAAAGTTCACTAGCCCTGAGTCAGCGACGGGTCCAGTCGTATCAAAGCCTGGGCAATGTGTCTGTAAAAAGGCAGCTGGCAGTAAACAGGAGTTGCACGCGGGGGAAATGACAGCCATCAGGGTGCAGCCGCTTCCTGCTCCCAGCCTTCGGCCTCTGCCAAAACAAAAACAATACTTAAATCTGAGCAAACATCCTCAGTTACAAAGGGGAAGGGTACAACTCATAATAGTATTATTCACAAATATCCAGCTCACTCAGCATCCCAGTCCAAAAGAGGCTGACGTTGTATTTTCCGCAGATACATTTACATATTAAATACTATCAGCACCAGGTATCACACACCCACCAATATACACCATGCTGCACACTGGTGTGTGTACATGGTCTCCAAACTAATTTTCATGTGCATTTGGACAATCATCTCTGCACTAAAACTTTGTGAAGGTTTTTTGCTTACTTTTGAGGGAAGGGCCTGAATAGCCAGGTGAGAGGCACTGGGCCTGAGAGAAAAGGGAACTTGGGAAGGGATGGTTGGATGGTACGGCAGAACAGAAAATACTGAAAGGAGAGGTGAATACATGGAGAGCAGGTGAAGATGGGAGAAAGAAAAGATAGCCAGAGCAGTCTTAGAAAACAGAATGAGCAATATCAGAGACCCCATAAAATCTTTGTTAATTTCTCATTCGTTTTATATTCGTCATTACATTCATGTACCTTGAGCAGCTTTGCAGATTTAACTTTGCCACTGCCACAAAGCGTACCTGCTGCCTTCCCTCTAAGCGTGTGTGACCCTACACAGTCAGCCCAGGGACACTCTTTTCTGGGTAAAGGTACAGTGTTCCAGCAAAACCTGGATGAAATTCTGCACCTTGTCCACTCTTCCCTTTTCCCTGAGGACACCGAATGGCCTTTATCCATGAATCTGAGGGTCTTGATCTGCTCACAGGAGGCTTTAGGATGCTTGTAAGTAAAAAGTGCTGCAGAAACGCAAGGCATTCATGTGATGTGCTTTCTAGTCAAACCTGAGTGCTGACCTGACAAATAGGGAAAACATATGGAAAAAATTATTCCTTGCTTGACACCCTTTTTTTTCCTCTCTCTCGGCTCCATTCCACCCTCCATGCCCCTCCACATTGCGATGCACATCAGTAATGCCAGAATGGTGTGAAAACGTATGCAGCTACAGCACTGGCCTTTTACAATTGTCTGAGCTAAAGGTATTAATCATCAACTGGGATTTGAAAATCATAACCAGGAGACAGCAGTCGCGACAGCTCTGCAGCATAATGACAAAATACGCAAAGCAATGTGGAAGAGGAGAAGGCGCTCTCTGTCTTTTAGTCTCTGTGCAATTGAGAGGCATGTTAATAAGCATGTTCATTTGAATGGCTTTTATTGTAACAATAATTTTCTTGCTCTGCTGGATTTTTTTATTATATTCCTTAGAGTAATAATATTAATCAAGGCACTGCTACATGGCACTGTAAAAGAAAAAGCACATCCTGAGTGAGCCTACCTATAATGGAACCACTAGTGAATGCTTCAAGGTTTAATATGGACCATGAGGTCGTATACCTGCACACGGATGCACACACACACACTCATTTTTACATACATGACCAAATACCGCAGATGCAGTAGAGGAGACTAACTACTTCTTTTACTTAAAGATATATCAACATTTAAAGCAATCAGCTGAATAATAGGACTCTCTATTAGATAAGCTTCCTTTGAATAATACATGGGGCAAGAAAGGTTATATCCAACTGAAAAAGTATGTGTTGGGTTTTTGTCACCTTGTGCGACTGCAGCAAAGGTAAATTTTCAGGAGGGCTTCTTTTGGGCCTGGGTGTGCGCACAGAGCATGTGCCTGAGCTTTCACTTCAAATGCAGGTACAAGACCTTGCAAAAATGGTATTACAATTTCAGGTCCCTGCGCCTGCATGTGCAAGTGCTCTTGGGCCAGCAGCAGTTCTGCAGGCTTGCCTTGCCCGTGCACCCCAACGCTCACACGCATGCTTGACATTTTCAAAGTTCAGATGAAATACGCATACAAGAGAAGCTGGCCTTTGAAAATACAAGCCACAGCTGGCAGCACACAAGCCCAAAAGGCTGGCACTGTCCTGAGCCCACCAGCCAGGGCCACAGGTGGCTACCAGGCGCTCACTCCCACTGCTGCCTGCGCTGGAGCGAGCCCGGAGGAGTGACCTGGGAGAGTTCAGCCCGGGGAACTGCTCTGGCAGCCTCGCCCTGTCCTCGCTTTACCCCTCGGGCTTGCCAGCGATGATGACAGCTTTGCTATGAACTGTCTGACGGAGCACGAGGGCTGATTTCAGCTGGCTCCTGCGCAAGGCAGAGCGCGCCGTGCCTGCACCACAAAAATCTATGGGAGCTCAGCAACTGACTTCAAGGGCTGCAGGACCAAGTCCCTTGGAGAGACTCCTTGTATAACCAGCTCAAGCAACACTTTGTGGTTTCCTTTAAGAGCCATTAGAGAGCTTTACATAGTTTTATGTCTAGAACTTAAAATACTCGTATCTAAGACAAACCCAGAGCTTAGTCACAGAATACATTTGATATTTGTCCATGGTTAAAACTTGCTAAATTAAACTTTCCTAACAAACAGGACAAATATTATGCAGCACGATAACAGTCAGCTGAAGACAGCACATATGCCTCTGAGCAGAGCAAAACATACAACTTATAAATAGCCTTTTGAGAGATGCAAATACCTTATTTCCATGTAGTTTTCCGTACAGTTGTTTCAACATGAGCTCTTTATGGGTTATTTCAGGCTTACAGGGGTCACTACTGCTTACTGATTAAAGGCAGGGAGTCAACTTTTGGTTTTTTTAATTTCTATTTCACTCCAGCTCTGCTTATTCCAGTCCAGTGCACTTGGCATTAGGAGCTGTGACAATAACTTCTCGTATGAACTGCAGTTCACACAGTTGCAGTTCTTCTCTATCATACTCTTATAGCTACCTTGAAAAAAAGAAAGTGTAGCTTATTGATTGAATGTCACTTGTCCAAGGCCACCACTGCTGGATAACAATAAATACCCCAAACCTTAAGCATCTTCATTTTAGCATCTGGAAAACATGTGCATCATGGAGTTTTGACATATCCCAGAAACAATTAACAAACACTGCCAAGGACTTTCGCTGGCCTACAGTAAAAGCCAGCAAAGATGAAAAAAACCCTCCCTGCTTTATATCCCAACTATCCCACATAATTCAAGCTTTGAACATACAATAGTAAACAAAACTGTATCTCTACATCCGTATCTTTGCACAGTAACAAACTCCTGTAACTATCACCAGTAAAGCAACTCCTATATATCATATATATTTCTAAAATACCATTTACATGTACAATAGCTTGAAGCTTGAAACTGAAGCTGCCCGTGATGCATACAAAACAGTGCTCCGGAGTAACAGGATAGTTTGCAAAACTCTGCCTGCCGCTCTGGTCCCCTCTACTGGGAAGGAGACCTATGTGGGGAAAAAGGGCCTTAGCTCTACCTAGAGATATTTTTGCAAGGGAATAATAAGCCTGAGGATTTGTTTTTCACCTTTTAAAAAGCTATTTTATACTTCACACTATTTTTTCCTTCTTCTATGAGCAGTTTGTTTGGACTGTTTGTTTTGGTTTTCCTCCTGTTTGGTTTGGTTTTCCTCCTCCCTGAAATGGTAAAATTGCAATTTCTTGAAACTCTTCTTGAGTAACTGCAACAGCCAACTGGAAAAGCACCACTGTAAGCTTTTGCTACCTCACTGTTAAAAACCAAAGTGCTATGTTGTCTTGGTTGGGCTTTTAAAATTGTTATTTTATTTCTTTTTCTATTACTGTGTTCAAGATACAATGCCTGATTGGCACAGGAAGAACTTGTGTTACATGCTGCTAAATCCATCTAGGCAACAGCAGCTGGGTAGACTCAGAGCATCTGGTACTGGTAGCGATGGTGGTAGTGGTGCTGCTGACATAGTTCCTAGCTGCTGGCTGCTCCCCTTCTATGTAGTTAATGCCATGCAAACTATTTAGTGATCTTCCAAGTTTTATTACATGCACATTGCCGTGATATTGAAATGCTGCATGACAAAAGGGAGCACAATAAAGATGGTACGTGGTCATGAGTTTGGGGCAGAAGTTATCTCTGGTAAGAGAAAGGCAGCTGTACAAACCACCCCTTGTGAGGACTGTGATAGCACGTCAGCCCAGGGACTCCCACTCTTTAGGAAGCCTCTCACAGGTATTAGGGAGAAGAAAGCAATATTGGAGATTCTCTGTGGAAGCTGTTGGGATACAAACATCATCCTGCACTGCAAAAGGCATGTCAGCCCGCTGCTGTGGTGGCCTGTCCATGCAGCTCCTCCATAGAGGATTTCAGAGTAATTCTGTTAATTGTACAGATTCAGCTTTGCTCCCAACATCACACCCAGAACAGTAAGAATTACAAATACAAGCAAAGCTTCAATATTTCTTTTTTCTTTAGCACTTTATATATCTAGTGTCCACAAAGACATGCTAGTTACACAGCAGACACATGCACCTACATCTTCAGATATACCGTACCTCTTCTATGTTGGACTTAAAGCAGAATAAAACAACATCGCAGTGGAAAAAAATACTGGAATAAATTAAACCACGTATAAACGTTACCTATATGCTGACTATACTTAACCAAGGCGTGCAAGCTTACCATTTCAGCCACTCCCCATCGGCCGAGGGCACCCTTGTAACAGCCCGACCCTACAACATGCCGAACACACCTTGGCACGAGCCCAGATCGCAGGTCAACATTTCTTGGCTGGCTGAAGTTCAACGCACACTGACATTAAGAGGACAGAGAGGACCTAAGCGGCAGGGTTAAATGGCTGCAGAGTTCGGGTACATAACTGAACACACGGTTGACCTAGTCCCAGGCAGTGGTACAACAATTTCTAAACAGTGGCAGCAGTGTGTTGGCCATGCCTGCTGCCAGCTGCTGCCTGTGGGCATACCACGAGGACCAGCTCAGCCCTACGGCTCCTCTTGGGGAAAACAGACAACAGGTAATTAAGCACGGTAACGACAGGTTTCAAAATGCAAGCCCCCACCTCGTTACACTCATGCAGCGCAGGCATGGTCTTGTCTCGATATGCCGTTTATACATTGCAATAATTGGCTGATGACATTTCCATTCCTTTCAAAAGCAGTTGGTCACAGGCTGTGTTAAGTGGCCTCGTGACTATGGCAGTAAGTGGCTGCAAGTAGAAGGCTTTGTACAATCTACTTCAGAAAAAGAAGTACCATTTTGCACCCAGAGACATTAGCCCAAACAATCTAGGAGAACAAATGTCCTCTTTTCATCACCAACTATAGTTCCCAGACAAGGAGGGTAGGGAAAGAAAGATATCTTGAAAAAGTGATGTTGTGAGAAAGCAATTTAAAAAAAAACAACAATGCAAACTCAAGAGCTATGGTCTAGCTCTGGCAAAAATTATCTTCCACTTTTTTGCCTCAGCTCTAAAAATTACTTTACAAACACAAATGTTTGTTGAAAGTGCCTTGCCTCAGCAAATGTCTTTTACAGTTATTCACAAGCAGGTTTTATGGCACCATTTATACCATTGACCTTGGCCTGAGAAAAAATATAGACCCTACCCTTCCAGGTAGGCTATCAACTGTGCTCACCAACTTTACAGCTTTTAAATCCTATTAGGCTCCCTTATATAGTTTAAAGCCCCTCTAAGGAATTTATTCCCACGAATACCCCTGTGCAATGCACAGAAGATAGAAAGATTTGTCTCCAGAACCATTTGGTTCTTTAGTCACCTTGCAAGTTCCCTACATGTCAGTTTAGTCATGTGACATTCAAAGAAGAGTAAAATCAAAATCCTGGTATTTTAGCAATAATGAATTTAGGAATTATACTGACCAATATATTGTTTCTGAGGCTTATCAATTAATAACACATGAACCCCACCATAATCTGATATGTTCACAGATTCCTTAGACATACCGAATGCTACATTGGTAGGGATGTAAGTTTTCAACTGAATTTAATGTGATGGGTTCTGCTTTCACATCACATACCTACAAAAAACACTATTCAAGGTCTGTTGTTCCACAAGCACATGAAGTAAATGTGATTTTAAAAACAATCTGTTGGGGGGGCCTTTCTAAAGAGAGATAACTTACCCTGATTTTTCTGGGGAGAGGAGGGGAGAAGGAAGCTTCCATGAAAGCAGGCTCATGATGCCTCACTAAAGACAGTAAAGTTAAGCTTAATAAACTATCTTAATTTGATGCTCTTTTTTCAAGAGCTAATAACTCCAAACCTAATCGAAAAATAACTCAGTCCACCTCTGAATTAAACAGTTGCAATACGAATGCACATAAGTTAAGTGCAAGTCGTGCTTTAATTATGCCCAGTTGGAACTTAGTTTTAACATTTGACAACTAAACCTTTTCTGATGGGAGCACTCTTATAGCAGCTACTCCTTTTTCTATTTTCTAAACATCCTAATATATACACTTAAACATTAAATTAATGTCAATTACATAACCATAAGTAGCAGAAAGGAAAAAAGGTCAGTGATGGGATAAACGTACCCAAGAGCAAAAATCCAGCCAGCTCTGTAAGTTAAGGCTAGTAAAGTAATCTAGTAAAGCCTTCGACACTGTCTCCCACAGCATCTCCTGGAGAACCTGGCTGCTCCTGGCTGGGATGGGAGTGTTCTATGCTGCGTAAAAATCTGGCTGGATGGCCGAGCCCAGAGTGCGGTGGAAGACGGGTCAAATCCCACCGGCATTGGGCACACTGGGGGTTACTGGGCATTCACTGCTGGGGCCTGTTCTGTTTAATCAATTATGAGGGGACCGAGTGCACCCTCCATGAGCCGCAGGTGGCCCCAGCTGGGGCAGTGTTGATGTGTTGGGGGCAGGGGGCTCTGCGGGGGCTGGGCAGGCCGGGCCCAGGGGCCGAGGCCAGCGGTACGGGGTCCCCAGGAGCCCTGGGCTCAGCTCTGGGCCCCTCGCTGCCAGAGGGACGCTGAGGGGCTGGAGCGTGTCCAGAGCCGGGCAGGGGCTGGGGAAGGGGCTGGGGCACAGGCTGAGGGGGGAGGCAGCCTGGAGAGGAGGGGGCTCGGGGGGGCCCTGATGGCTCCCTACAGCTGCCTGACAGGGGGCTGTGGGCAGGGGGTCGGTCTCTGCTCCCAGGGAAGGAGCGACAGGAGCAGAGGGAACGGCCTCGAGCTGCGCCAGGGCAGGGTTAGGGTGGGGGTGAGGGGACATTTCTTCCCTGGAAGGGTGGTCAGGCACCGGCACAGGCTGCCCGGGGAGGGGGCACCCGCACTGGGGGTGTTTCAGAAACTTGTAGATGCTCAGGGACAGGGTTTAGTGGTGGTTTTGCTAGTGCTGGGTTAAGGGTTGGGCTTGTGATCTTAAAGATCTTTTCCAACCTAAACAATTCCATGATTCTACACTTCAAATGTAAATAGGCAGTGAAGTGATTATTCAAGTAGCTGTAAGTATAAAGCTTTCTATTATTGGTCTCATGCTACAGTTAACAGAGTTACAGTTACTGGAATTATATTGCGTATAATGGAATTCATATCCATAGATATATTTATCATTCCTTGATGAAACTCCCACAGAAGCCAAATAGAAAATAACAGTGGTTTGTAACACATCAACAACTCATAAAGAGAAAATGGTGCGTTAAGTTCCCATACCAATTCATCTAAGAAAGTAACAAACTTCTTAACACAAAACATAGCTTGAAAAGAATATGCTAAGCGCCTCATGTTGTACTGATTTTTACAGCCAGTGTTGCTGGGGAAAATAACTGAGGTAGTTTTCCAGAGTTACCTGGATACTTACTGGAGCAGGGACTTTTTTTTTTTTTTTTTGCAAACTTTTTCCCAAGAGAAGCCACAGACTAAGGGAAAAAGTGTCCTGGCCTGCTCGCATGAGCTTCCAAGTAGCTGGGAATTCATGTAGAGTTCACCTTCTTGTAGAGTTGGTCACAAGTTTACTATGAATTACTACACTTCTTTCGCAGTAATTGGCTTAACACTTACCACTTCAGTGAGGACATTTAAGTCTACTGACAAACACAAAGAATCATATTGAAATGCATATGTATATATATATATTAATTTTGACCTAAAGTAAGTAGTCTCCTTTGTGGTAAGTGAAAAAGTGGTAAGTGGTCTGTCTTTGAACAAGAGGAGTCTGTGGTTTGCAGACTGCTCTAGTGGAGGTGGATTGCTGTACCAGGCGACACATCAACAGAGCATTACTTTATGCAAGGAATAACAAAATTTCACATCAAAACAAAAATTCTGGCCTGCCAAATATATCATTAGCCCAATAGCAAGAGTCAGGGTGACAGGTTACTGTATCCCAGTCCCAGGGAGGAGGAGCCCTGTATTAAGGGCAACTATAATTTTTCAGGAAAAGGCATAGTAAGAAGTAACAAGAAGAAACTTTGCTAAAGACACTGAAACTGCAAGTAAAGCATGACTTCTTAACATAAAATGCAACTATTAAATTGCCAGAAAAGCCTATCAACAGTTTCCAGATCACTTTGATAAACGAACTTAAAATAAAAACTGGGGGATTTAATTTAATGCGGGAATTATTTACTTACAGTTTCTTGTATCAGCCTTTTCAAAATTATCTTCCTTAGCTTAAAACACATGTAAAACAACATGCAATGCAAAATTTCCAATCTGTAGCTTTGATCAAAGATGAAGTAGTGGGGCTGCTGCTGGGAGTGCTACACCTTTAAATCTGCAGTGCTGATGTAGAAGTCTGTGCTTACCGGCCTGATATTTCTAATTGTCAGCACAGTGTCATTGGACTCATATACATCTTAATGAGGAATTACTAAAACAGGAACTCTGCTTCTACTTGTTAATCTGTTGTACTTGCATCAAAGCCAGACCCTGTACAAACAGGAAACTGGAATCAGTCCGATAATGTCTTACCCACAGGACTGAAGATTTAAAGGAGACTGGACAGACCAGCAGAACTGCAGCCACTTTTGTCTTTTCATGTATAAAACAGTTATTCCCCAGCAGATCATCATCCTTCATGCAGCCAAGAACTATAAAGTTCCCCAGGATAGCCTGATAAAGTTAAATAACTTTATGTGAAACCAAGTCTCAGCCATACTAAGCTATATCCAAGTTTCCAGCCTTCCTAAAAGATTAAAGGTAAAACTGTCAAAAGAACCTAAATTCCCATTTCTAAAGCTATACAATTCCACTGACTTTAATTTTGATACCTGTTGTCCAATATAATGTATTTGCTTTCGAAAATGTAATCCCTAGCCTTCTAGCTGTCCTAGAAGTTGCAAAACTGAGTGGCTGCAAACAACTGATCAGTAGACCAAGACAGGAATCTTTTAAGCACTTGTCTCTCACTTTTTTTTTTTTTTTTTTTTAATTTCCTAATATGAACAGTTGCAAATTGTTTTTCGAAACACTAAACACTTCAGTTGCGGCTTGAAAAAGGCCTACAGGAAAATACCATATAAGACAGAGCACCATGCCCTCAATTTTAGGCTATGTGTTATTTGGTCTGTTGGACTGTCGATGGAGTGTAATGTGGACCTGCCATCAATATTTAAAATAATCTTCCAGAATACCGAGGGAATTCACTTGAAGGTGCCAGTTAAAGTATTGCGGATTTATTATTATAACAAATAGGGCAAATACTGGAAAGGAGAGTAAGTTCTGCAAACCCCATGGTGGGGACCATCAGGGCAGAGATACAACAGGGAAACACATGCTGGATGTCCAGTCCCGAGGTCTTCCCCCCTGGTCACAGGGTCTTGACTTCCAAGGACACCAACATCCAATTCAAAGTAGGGAGGGGGAAAAAAACTGAACCACCACAACCTAAAACATAACACTTTCCTTGTATAAGATAAATTTTATGGTATAAACAAATAATAAAACATAGCGCTGCTAGTAGGGCACTGCAGTTAGCAGCAGGTGAATTTCAAAAGATTAAAGATGTTTTGCTGTTGGTGACTGAGATTAACTGAGTACCTAATCAGGCAGTAATATCTTTCACCAACAAAGTTCAGAGTAAAAAAACGAAAACAAAGGAGCTTAGGGGCAGCACAAAACCTTTTCCCAAAGTATCAAACACCGAACCCTACAGGTATGGTGTGCAGGTTGTTGGGAAGTGAGATTTTCTTGGTTTTACGTCACGGTGAGGTTTTCAGTTGCTCTGCAACTGTTTCTCCCTGTTTCAGCTCATCAATCTGCTGTTTAAAAATAATGAAGAGTGAGGCAAGGTCTCTAATTTTAACTAAAAATTGAGAATCTAACATTGGTTAGATATTTATCTTACAGTTGCTAGGTATCTACATAGGAGTACCACGTTCAGTTTAAGATTACTTTAAAGTTAATATTATTTTTCCACTCTTCATTTACTACAGTGTATTTTAACCTATTTATAAATTTTGTATTTTACCAGCAACTTCACATATTGCTCAAGTTATATTTTCTTGATGAACTCATATATATATATATATGTAAATAAAATTTTAAATTACATGCTTCATTCAGCTGTGCACCTTGACACACACTTAAGCATGTGTTAAAATCCATCCTTATTCAAAGCACTGCTTGAACTCAACAAAACCCAAGCTTACCTCTCCTGCTTACAATACCAACATGGGCTACAAGTAGAAAAATAATGCTGCCAACAGAGGGTGAAATCTTTTCTTTTATGCTAGTTTTAGAAAGGCGTAATGATCCAGGAGTTTTACACCCACTTTTACTTATAGCACAGGTGGAACAGATACAAATCAAAGAGCCACGATCCCCAGCACAAACCTTGGGCTACAGCTCCAGTCAGCATGATACTAAAGGGTGTTCCTTCCAACCAATAAAACACACTTTAGCGATAACGGTTTCCTACTAAATTTTATCTTCCCTACCTCTACTCAGATTAAGTGAAGGCTACTACTAATACATTTTTTTGCCATTTGGTCAGAGTTCTGCTCACAAACAGCTCCAGCTGTAAGCTGTAGCACACATCACAGGCTGGAGAGAAAGAAAACCAAGGAAGGCAAGGGTTCCTCCGAGCATCTCCCACAACCTCCAGCTACCTTTATCAGAATGCTGATTCGTCTTTTTCTTTCTTTTCACAGTAAGACCTGTTGGTCCAGCCTTAATTCCAGTATCCTGAGACTTCCATGGGTTGCATTGCTCAAAAGTTTTAGGGTGAGGCCCCGTAATGGAAGATGAAATAATCTCAGGGCATGTTCACTTGTGTGACAGAGGAGCGTGGGAATAAACAATTTTGTGTCTAAACTGCATAGAAAGTGTTTCCTTGGAATTTTATGTAACTTTTTTTAAATCATACTTGTTTCAAAATGCATGTAAAAAACAAGTAGAAATTTCTTTCTTAATCTTGTAAATACAATAATAAAAGTAAAGAAATCAGCCAAGCCTCGTTATGGACAACAGAATGTGAGGGAAAGGAGTATTTGATGCAAAATTTATCTAAAGGCTTTAGAATATTATAGAGGTTTACTGCCTTGTTTTCTCTTGCTGTGACACACACATCTGTATCCAGCATTATCTCAGAGCACTGACCAGCCACTTAAAACATAATTTTATCAGGTACTTGGGCTCAGCTCAAATTACTGAATCTCCTCCAGGGACAGGACAGTATCTCAGATATCACAGAATCCTAGAATGGTTTGGGTTGGAAAGAACCTTCAAGATCAGCAAGTTCCACCCACCTGTCACCATCAGGGACACCTTGCACTACACCAGGCTGCTCCCAGCCCCGTCCAACCTGGCCTTGAGCCCTGCCAGGGATGGGGCACCCACAGCTGCTCTGGGCAGCCTGTGCCAGCACCTCACCACTCTCATAGCAAAGAATTTCTTCCTAATATCTAATCTAAACCTGCCCTCTTTTGGTTTAAAGCCATTCCCCCTTGTTCTGTCACTACAGGCCCTTGTCAGAAGCCCCTCTCCAGCTTCCTTTAGGTGCTGGAAGGTGCTCTAAGGCCTCCCTATAAGGTCTTCTCCAGGCTGAACAACCCCAACTCTCTCAGCCTCTCTTCACAGCAGAGGGGCTCCAGCCCTTTGATCATCTTCATGGCCTCCTCTGTGCTCGCTCCAACAGGTATATATCCTCCTGATGTTGGTGGCCCCAGAGCTGGATGCAGCGCTGCAGGGGGGTCTCACCAGAGCGGAGCAGAGGGGCAGAATCCCCTCCCTCGCCCTGCTGGCCACACTGCTGGGGATGCAGCCCAGGGCACGGGGGGCTTTCTGGGCTGGGAGCGCACACTGCCGGGTCATGTTGAGCTTCTCATCAACCAACACCCCCGAGACCTTCTCCTGAGGGCTGTTCTCAATCCATTCCCCTTCCAGACTGTATTTGTGCTTGGGATTGCCCTGACCCATTTGCAGGACCTTGCACTTGGCCTTATTGAAATTCCTGAGGTCCGTACGGGCCCACATCTCAAGCCTGTCAAGGTCCCCCTGGAAGGCCATGGTTACCTTTACAGGTAATCGTATGGTTTAGCATTAGCTCATACATACTTTGGTTTTGCTTCTGTAAGATTTTAAGTATCATTAAGTTCCTTTCAACAGAAAACCCTAAGTGCTTCCACTTCACAATTTCTATACAATCCTCCAGTCACAGCAAACTAATTCTTTTACTTTCTTGCTGCTTGCTACATTTGTATCTCATTCCTCTCCTGATATCAACTAATTAACTTAGCATGATGGAAAACTCAAAAGTAATTCAACAGATCAAAATCTCTTTACCCAGGCTATCTGCCTGTAAAAGAGCTCTTCTTCAGTGCTAGAAATCAGAACTTTTCCAGTGTCCGTCTATTGCCTATGAATCCCTTCCTACTTCAGGAACCTGGGAAGGGAGATAGCTATTAAAAACATGGTCTTCTAGGACCAGAGCAGGATGTGATTTTCCCTGTTAATAAAAGTCATGTCAATAATGCAGTATGAGCAGCAAGTGTATTCAAATAGTGTTCTTTGCGGGGGGAAAGACACAATTTTTTCTTCATCTGCTCTTGCTCTTGTTTTGTTGGTTATTACTGCTATTCAATAACAATGCATTTGCACTAGTATTGATCAAAATATCCCAATTCTCAGATCTTAACATACATTATATTTCGATTTGTAAAGGGCTATCAGCATGACATACATTATCCTAGGCAGGATTCCTTCTTTTCAGTATATCAAATATTATAAATCAACAACATTTATGAAACTCCCCTCAGGGCTTAAGGTATTTTACTTCCAAGATCTCTCAGAAGCATAATCATCCCTTGGTAAGAACCAGTGTCATCTCCTTCTTCATTTTCTCTTCTAACGTCTGTTTTATATCCCCACATAATTATAGAGGAACTTTAAGTATCATTCAAAGGAACAGGGAGGGGGACAGAAATATCCTCTGTAAGAAATGAATTCCAGGTTGAAGTGAATGTAAAAGTGCCACAAAATACTGAAGAATACATCATTACCATGCCAATTTTGGTAAGAATACAAAATCTGTGTGTAGTATGTATAGTAGTATGCTGCTCCACAATAAATATAATGCACATGCTAGGTATGTATAATTAATGAAAAGAGACTGTGCATTGTGAATAGCACAATTACCAAGACACAACAAGCGCAGAGCAATTTTCCAGGAAAATTTTGTAACAGTGTCTTTTGCAAGCAAGCAAATTCATTTTTTGATTTAAGCCTCAGTCAGTACATTTACAGTGGTAATTCACCTGCATAAGTCTCAGTTTTATGATTTTCCACTTACCAACACAGCTCTGAAAGAACAGACTCAGTTCTTTTGGTTGATGCATGGGGAAAGAAATATTCATTAGACTATGAATCATAAAAAAAGACATGTTGATGTGCCAATGGCAGGTTGAGCACCCAAGGACAGAGTTAAAGGTCTTCCCTTATTTGTACGCAACTCTATGTGGAATAATGCCATAAGTTTTGTCTAGACTAAAATTTAAAAGTGAGCTGTTAACCTGCCTTAGCTAACAAGTATGCTAAAAGTCTTTTATGGTTGTACACATATACTTCAACACATCTTAAGCTGATCAAAATGTAGCATGGTGGGAAATGAACCTTGATCAAGTACACTAGGTAATGCCAGCCAGAATTCGAAAATTTGTTAGTAAGAAGTTGACAGCTGAAGGTCTTTCTTGAGTCCACCTTGAAGTCAGTAACTAGAAAAAGCTATCGAAGAGAAAGTTAAATTAAGTACTACTTATGCAAATGATTTTCTAGAATCCCCAATTTTATTTACATCAATGTTGAAGCAATAAGGCATCACCCATGCCATGTTAACTTAAGCTACAATGCTCCAATTATCTCTCTAAAGCAATCCTATCCAGAAAATAACTGAGGAAAAAACCCAAAACACCCTCAATTCTATATTTGAATTTAAAGTATACTAAGTCAAGAAAACCAACAAAACTCTTTCCACAGTTTGATAACTATTTTAAAAATCAAATATGAAGTATTAAAACTGAAGTAACTTCTTTGGCCCAGAAGAGTGAACTGTGTGCTTTGAAAACCAAAGGAATCATTTAAAAACACTAAAAAATCCCATATTAACCATATTTAATTTTCCTGTGTTAAAGCCACAACAATGAGCTTCTTTGGATAACAATGTTCTGTGCTCTATACATTTCCTGTCCAATAGTGGTACAAGGATGGGTAGGTACTACCTGCATGACAGTTAAGCAGTAATGAGCAAAATAATATGGTGTACATGTAAGAATGCAGAGCAGAGTTGAATCTCAGTACAACAAAAAGCCAGGCTAAAATGGTATGGCAAAGAATGGGTTTATGTTCGTTACTGTTGTTTTCTGTAGAGAATTAGTTATCAAACCAATCAAAAAGAATTATTTTCTGTTACACATGCATACAGATACATGTATAGGTACCTGTATATGCATATATCTCAAAACACTGCCTTTAAAAACAATAAAAATGGTACCAGGAGCGAGACTAATACATCTTTAAAATTGTGGGTGAATTTTCAGCCCTTATTGATGCAGCTGTGCTATTTACTTATAGTCTGCAAGTCTATTAAACAAGCTATCCGTTGCATTTCTAGTATATACCCTTAGAGAGAGATGTTCATTCACAGAGACTCAGGCAGTAGTGGGACAATTAAGAAGTGGAGGACTTCTATAAAGAAAAGAGCCTTTTTGGTGGCACATGAATTGCAAGAAATGCTGATGTGTTCCTTCAGTGCTGACACAGCAAACAAACACGCACAAATAATTCTTCATGCCTGGAAGTGGAAAGGAATGCAATGTCATTCTTTGGGTGGGAAGGCATATTTATTATTTCAGTACAGAATTTATTCTGGTTGATGGATGTTGACCAAGAGGAGAAAAATCAATAGTCTTAACACGTATTCAGTTTGAGCCATGTGGATTTCACTCTGAGCAATGACAGAAAAGTGAGAAAATTGGGATTTAAAAAAAATATTTTAAATAACAGTAACAGATTATTATGAGTTTTACTCACTGAAGTTAACCAGTTAACTAAAGGGTATCATCAACCAGAATTGGGATGGGAAAACATATAGTAAGACAACTTTCCTTCTCAAAATAGCCTTTACTTATTCATCTTATAACACAACGTGCAGTCAGTACAAGTTTACTAGCAGGATGCATTAAGGAAAAGCAAAACACATTCTGTTTCCCAGCCGTTGTCCATAAATTTACCTTTTCCCTACAAAGAATGAGATGATGAAAACTCATAAGGTTTATGAGATCAGAACAGTACAAATCTGCCTTTCTTATTGGCTTATATGTAGTGTAATTTCTTTTTGCTAAGGCTCTGGTCAACAAATATTGCGCTTCTTCCAGGGGAACACCAGTGCAACCAGTCTCCTTGAGAGCTACTGCTGTGTTTCCTGGAAGACTCAGAACATGGGTAGAAAAAATGTCAGGGGGGAAACCTTGCCTCAACCTAGACCAGGCAGTAAAACTCCCCAAGGGAAAATCATGTTTATTAAGTCACTCTTCTTGTTCAGTAAAGGTTAGCAAGCGTTTCAACGAATTTCCTCTTGGGTCAAATAAAGCTGGAAAGGGAGTGGATGTGATACCACCTGACAGGCCTTGATTTTTAGCTGGAAGCTACAGTACTATTTTGGACTCTCAGGTTCTGGATCTTGGTTTACAATAATAAAACAAAATTTCCATGCTTATTTTGCCAAGCACACTAAGAACGGTCATTTTGTTTCCAGAGTACCACAGAAGTTTTTTATTCAATGTCCCATCGCTATGCATGAATCTAGAGCGGGCTGGCAGTAACAGCTGTTCAATCACGACACCTGCAGCTGTGGGGTATTGCAGAAAATTGCTGCTGCTGAAGCTTTAAAAAGAACCAAAACCTCTGCTTATTTTCTTTCAGCCTTATGAAGGTGCATTCCTGTGAGAGGCTCACTGTGTTCCTCTTAAGGAAAATAAATCCACTTGTATTTACTGAGAGATGCATTCTGCAGATGATGTAGCATCTCATGAAGATGATTTTACCCTATATTTTTCTGGCACACAGGCTCTCACAAACAACATTTTCAATAGTCTGCTCTTCAGATGTCATCACAATCCTAAACTAGGTCACTTGGAATGATGGTATGGTACATGAACAAATAGACCAGATCCAACTTCTCCCTTTCTTAAGTACCTGATATTTAGAGGCACTTTCCCTGCAAAGGAAAGTTTAAGAACAAACACATGTTTTAGATGACCTTTACTGTAGTGGAATGAAGCTGGGTTAATTAGCATTGATAATATACAACTGTGGGCTGGCTTCAGGGGCAGTGGGTTGGCCGATGTAGACAAGGTGCAGCTGTGGCCGGTTCTGTTGAGTGGTTGAGAGCCAATGAAGAGAGAGTGGCCAAGGAAGAGATATGAGGAAGAAGCAGAGAGAGGGAGAGCAAGCGTGGGATGGGGAGAGACTAAGACTAGGAGAAGGCAGTAGAGGGACTGGCATGAAGAGAATGTTGGTATGAGATGGTAAAAGGCCTTGTTGCAGTTTGGAGAGTGCTGTGACACTTTACCAATAGCTGGTTCCTCAAATCAAGCTCAGGTTGATAATAAGTTACAGTGACTTGTCAGTCAAGGGCTGTTTGATGGGGTTTGCAACACCAGGCAGCTTGTTTCTAGCAGACTGGGGCATGGGTTTGCACCTTGAGGGGCTGAGGCTGGAACAGCTCTGGCACACGAGCCACCTCTGCACCCCGAGACAGGGAAGCTCCAGGTCAGGGCTGAGGTCGTTCCTGTCAGGGCGACAGGCAGCAAGACCTGTCTTAGTGCATATTAGCTGACATTTGGTAAAACCATAACCAAGACAAGGGAGTTTGCGAATACTTTGCCAAGAGCCACATCATCCCGATAACTCATATTACAACTACAGCTTGCCTCATGGTAGTTACTGCACGTTAGCCAAGATGTGGAGAAAAATACATTCATTGTCCAGTGAAGACAAGGCAGCTGAAAATTAATAAGATGAACTTGCTATGACATTGGCCAGATTTAATTAATTTTATGAATAAACAGAGGGACCAGCTTAGCATTTCAAGGGACATCAAACTAATGTTAATGTTGAACTTCTGATCCATCCATAAAAATGCAAACTCTTAACAGTTTGCATCTTGGAAAAAAATAAGGAGTTTGATATTGCTTTGGTATTTTGTTTTCTAGAACACACCCAAAAATTTACTTTAAATGGACAGCTGTTATCCCCAAAGTTATTTATGTTAGCCATCTCACTCCTGCTACTCAGGCAAACCTTCAGGGAAGGGAAGTGGGACAGGAAGAAAAAGGCCAGAGGAAAAAACAACTAGAAGCAAAGCAAACAGTAAAATATTGAACCTCCAATACAAGACTACAGAAGAAAATTGCCAAATATGAAATTAAACCATTGCCAGACACTGCTGGAATCATCAACACAACTTACTTCTAAGTTCAGGTTCTCGTACGTGGTCCTCAAATGAAAAAATAACCGATTCGAGTTCCCTGGTCTCCACTTGTTGTAAATAGTTGCAAAATGCAAACCATTTTCTTTACACCTATAACTTCTGCTGAGTTCAGTAGTTCAAAAAGTCTCATTATTGCAGTTGATAAGACAGAATTACAACTCTGGGCTTGACATTGTGGAGTGCCTCATTACACACTGTCACAGACATCACAGGACGCACCACAGATTTCTTCGTCAGGGAGAAATAATGAGCTGTCCTGGGTCCACAGTGTCTTTTACAGCCTCCCAGATGTTTGCATGCATTTCTTTCATTTTTTTTTGTTTTGCACTTAAAACACCCCCAAACCTGTATCAACTAAGTAATGAAAAATAAACCTTTATTAGCATAAACCTGATAAAGATCAAAATGCCAAGACTGCTGACAAGGCACAGTAATGGAAATAATCTGTTTATTCAGCATTCTGTTTTGATAATATGGGATGCACTCGGATTCCTTCCACAATTCCCTCCTCATTAACATCCTGTCCATTTTGCCGCAGGCCATGACGTAGTCTCCGATAATAGTTTTGGCATATGTTTCCTAAGGAAAGGCCCCGGCCACCCTTCTGTTGGGCGGATGTCGATTGTGTTAATGTTGAAGATGCACATGCACCGCCTCCTGCTGGGTCTGCGCCTCAGCAGTCACCTGACCTGTCACTATCACTTAATACCAACCATCAAACATCATACACAGACACTACACATCTCTGTAAATTGGCAATGCATGTATGTGCATGCTATTCATATATATATATACATACACACACACTAGGCATGCACTTGAAGCACACAGCTGAAATGCACTATATATTGTGGTGACAAGAAATCACTATCACTCCCTGAAATCTTAAGGAAAGGGCAAAAAACACCTCAGGGAAAAGGCAAGCTCTTTCAGTCCCATCATCACAGAGCCTCATGTACAGCGGCCAGTGTTACACTTGCTTAAGGCTGCTGCTTCCATATTCTTTTTTTTTTCTCCCAAGAGAGATGCAGTAGTAGCACGCGTGTCATTTTAATGCAAAACCATAACAAAGTCTTCAGCAGTGATAAGACAAAATGAGTTCCCAAATGCATCGGTTGGAGTGCTGATCCTCAATAAACAGGATAACCAGAGATAAAAAGCCAAACATTCCTCCTTGGCTACTTCTACATCAGCAAATTAAACAGTACCAAGGAGCAATCCCGGACAGCAGCCTTGCATTGTCTCTGCAGTTCAGTTATTAGACAAGTCCTTGGTACAGGTTTGGCACAGGCTTGCCAGCACTATCCCCAGCGCCACAGGGGAAAAACACAGCCCAGGGGTAAATCCTGTAACCCAGTTTGGATGGGGACACCTCTCAGAGAGCAAGTGTTGTATGATAAGTTCATGGGCTGTCCCTGCCCTCAGTGCCAGACGATGCTCCCAAGTGCATTTAACTTAGTACAGACACAGCCTTTCTGTCCACCGCCAAGCAGACCTCTGGTTTAATACAGGTACCAGATCTCTCTTAAACATGGAATAACGTCATAGTATCATTATTTCCGACTAGAATTTCACAACATTCCCTACCAGGTGAAACAAACTATGTCTTAGCTCCATCATACAGCCCTGTGAAGAACATCCAACTGGACAATATATAGAAAAGCAAGAATCTGCCATATCCAAGTGCATTCCTTACCCAGCATTCCAAAACAAGAGGTATTAACAGCAAAACTGACACTGGAACAACATGTAGAGGAATACAAAGCTGCCAAATGCAAAGTACCATGTCTATGTCCTTAATTAAAAATAATTATGGATAACCCTAACCCTGGGCTCAGCTCTGGGCCCCTTGCTGCCAGAGGGACGCTGAGGGGCTGGAGCGTGTCCAGAGCCGGGCAGGGGCTGGGGAAGGGGCTGGGGCACAGGCTGAGGGGGGAGGCAGCCTGGAGAGGAGGGGGCTCGGGGGGGCCCTGATGGCTCCCTACAGCTGCCTGACAGGGGGCTGTGGGCAGGGGGTCGGTCTCTGCTCCCAGGGAAGGAGCGACAGGAGCAGAGGGAGCGGCCTCGAGCTGCGCCAGGGCAGGGTTAGGGTGGGGGTGAGGGGACATTTCTTCCCTGGAAGGGTGGTCAGGCACCGGCACAGGCTGCCCGGGGAGGGGGCACCCGCACTGGGGGCGTTTCAGAAACTTGTAGATGCTCAGGGACAGGGTTTAGTGGTGGCCTTGGCAGTGCTGGGTTAAGCGTTGGGCTTGTGATCTTGAAGGTCTTTTCCAACTGAAATGTTTCTATGATTTTATGCTTCTATGTACACATACATGCAATTTAAACACCTTAGCACTCACAACATTGTAGAAATCTCTGAGTTGTTTTTCATGCCTACCTAGGGACAGGTAATAGACTTCTGCAGGACCTAAAATCCTACCGGGGGAAAGGAAGACTAATTGTTAAGGTCCTAAAGCAGTGTCCAGAGGATGGAATTCACAGCTGCTTTCATGCTGGATTGGGATTTCTGGAACCTGCTCACCCACAGTTCATTTCCCTTGATGACACCCAGATGAGAAGCTGCGAGTTTCACTGTGCTACCATGTCCCCCTTGTGCTGCTGAACCAGAAGATGCAGCAAGCTGGAGTTAGAAATTACAGAAAGCTGACAAAGAGCAGCCTAGACTTTATTTTCTGGAGGTAAGCAAAAGGAGTGAAAAATGGGCAGTGAAGTTTGCTTCAGGATTTTACATTTTTCCAAGTAGGAAAAAAACGCAGTAGAATTTCTCACAGAAATCCAACTCTAACTACTCCATGCCTGTGTGCCTTCAAATCCATAACTTTGTATTCTCATCTTCAATAAATACATGGGTATCGGTTTGAACAAACCAAAAAATGAGGCAACTTGATGATCTCCTTCCCAAATTCTTTCTACAGAGTTGCATATCTTCACATTCTCTCATTAAAGCAATTAAGCAACTCAATAGGGCAACAGATACTAGTAAAGGTGCCAATACTGATATTGCTTCTCAATCTACAACCCTAACCTGTGTTTACAATGCTTTAGTGTAGCATCAATACTAAATCACAGCCAAAGTACAAATTCTCTCGCTGCTGCTCCTTTCCACACTCACCCTCCTTTCCTCACCTCACCCTTTACGAGTGGGTGAATTTGCGTCGCAAAACTTATTTTGACAGAGACAGGGCAAGGGCTATAATCTGGCACAAAACTTCCTTAAAAAACAAGCAGGATGGGTAATTCTTCCTAGTACTATCCATCTCAAGATTCCAGGTGCTGAGCTGCTGTTTTGTGTTGTTTTTCCTAAAGCCGCATCTCATTTAATCCCATGTTCGGCAACACCCCTGTGAACTGCTGACCTTTCTTTAAACAGCCATAGATTATCCCCAAAAGTGAAGCCCTTTTCAATGAAAATGGTTGCTCCGTCATATCTATAATTTAGAGAGGAAATAAGACAACACAGACAGGAAGGAAAGTATGGCAAGATACAGAAGCAAACATGAGAAAACTGTAAGTAGAGAGCCTATGTATAAATTCTAGACCAAAGCAAAACTCCCTATTTCAAAATATACCACTTGCAAAACTACCTGTATTTCAAAGGACAATATTCACCTGCTCTTTACAGTACAGGGCTATAAGAAATAACAGTTGAGAGATATATTTTAGATACAATAAAAAAATATGCTTTGAAGCCAACAGTGTAAAACATTACAGCGAGTCAGCTGCAAAGCAAGCTGAAGGTCTGGCCTCCTTCCCTCTTCATGCGTATTGCAACTCCTCTAAGGTGGTACAGAAAACCCAATGCAGAAAGCCAGGCATGAGAAATGTCGCTCACCAACGCCTGTTTTGGTTACATTTCCCACCACCAAGCAGACAGGAAATGTTCTCAGGCTCACAAAGAGGCAAACAGAAGCCGGAGCTAAAAGTAGACTTTTTTTCTTGCCCCCCCAACGCCTGCACACTATTACTCTGAAAGAACGGAAGCCATATGGGGATCAGGTTATTATTCAGCTACTTATCGCCTTCAGGTGGCTCCAAATTAAAAAGAAAGATTGCCAGCAGATGTACCCTTCTACTCTATCTCTTCTTCATATGGCACGTTACATTATTACATCGACACCCATCTGCATGCTCTACGCAAAGGTATGCCAGCATTTCATTAGCCAACCTTTTTTTTTTTACCCCCCTTTAGGAACTCACAGGTCAATAGCAGAGCTGAAAAAAAAATATCACTCTGGGCTTCACGACCACAGTCTTTTTTTTTTTAAAGGAACAATCCAAAGGAGTTTCAGATTTATTTTTTGAAGCTGCTGCACCTGGAACATGGCGATTGTGGCACGGGTATCTCCCCAAGAGCTCCGTCATCTCCTGCATCACCTGTCTCTGCTGTAACCACCGCAGTGCCTTGCCTGTCTTTGCTTGTCCCTGGAGTCATCAGATGCATTTGCGCTTCTGTGGGTCCTTAACATCCCACCAATCTTAAAGGAAATTTCAAAGGAAGCACTCACTGAAATGAACCACTGATCCAGATTTTGAAGTTTAATTACATCCAGTCCAGTATCTTCTTGTTCACACTTAAGGCTATCGGTGCAATTACTGCTCAGAGAGCAGGTTTCCGTTGGCAGTGAATTGATAATGTGAACAAATGGGTACATGCAGTAAACATGCTCAATTTAATAAGTAACAATGATTAGCACTCTCTCCCATTTTGCTTTTGTTTTGTGGCTAGCTAGACAATAAGAGAAAGCCGCTGTTTGCAAACAAATTTTTGTATCAGATAAGTGCACAGAAAACTAACACAGACCTCTCCAATTATATGTATATATACACTAAATATATGTGATGTTCAAAACATCTCAAAGACACAAAATAATTGATGATGCAAACTTGACCTACTGTGGTGCTCACTGGCAATTCATATCCGCTTTAAGGCATGAAAAAAAATAATGAAGAAAACTATGGGTATAATACATCAAACTCACGAACTCATTGGCTTACTTATGTCTTCGTAACCTTGCAGGCTGATTTGCAACTACTGCAGATTTGCAGGAGTAGAAAAATACATGTATGAACAACCAGGCAAAATACATCCAGAACACTAACCTCAGGGCATCTTAGTGTAAGCATTCCTCTGTTCACTCACACAAACAAAAAGATTCATTGCCAGTAATGGGTACGGCTGAAAAACAGAAGCACAGCTGAAGTTTCAGAATACAATTTCCCCATGTGTATATATGAATTATTTGATGTTTTCTTAGTACAAAGAACAAAAAGTAGTAAACATTTTATCTGATGCTGTTCATTACACACTATAATCAGAACTATGCTACGGCTCCATGGAAGTGAAGCTGAAGGTTAAATTTGGGAATGCAGCAGGAGAACCTTTCAGCTGTGAATACTGAGGCAGGTTCCTCTTGAATTCCTGTTTTTCTTTTAGTTCTGCAGCTGCTCATGAACTTTCCAGAATTTGCTGCTGAACACTAGCTACAGAAGACTTTAGAAATACTAATATACTATTTTTAACTACACGAAAAACAACTTATATGAAAAAAAAAATCATGTCAATATTATTTCCAAGGTGGACTGGTTGTTCTCATCCATTGAAATCAACTTTGAAACATTCTCCTCCAGGCTCTATTATCCAGTCCCCAATGTTGAAGCATCCTTAAAAATCACTCGGTGCAATTGAGGAAGGTCCACATTCTCCAGCACAAGTGTCCTTATAGTATAAAGAGCTCTGAATAGATTTGGAAGGCACTATGCAAGTCAACACACACTTTACAGTAACACAGGCTTACATCATGGCAGTATTACATGAACTTGGATTTTTGGTGCAGAACAGCATCCCAAATCAAACACGCAGAGAATTGTTTGAGCTGGCAGGGACCTTCAAGACAATCTGGTTCCAACCCCCCTGCCCTGGGCAGGGACACCTTCCACCAGACCAGGCTGCTCCCAGCCCCGTCCAGCCTGGCCTTGGACACTGCCAGGGATGGGGCACCCACAGCTGCTCTGGGCAGCCTGTGCCAGCACCTCACCACTCTCATAGCAAAGAATTTCTTCCTAATATCTAATCTAAACCTGCCCTCTTTCAGTTTAAAGCCATTCCCCCTTGTTCTGTCACTACAGGCCCCTGTCAGAAGCCCCTCTCCAGCTTCCTGGTACCAGTACTTTAGGTACCTGCAGGTCCTGTAAGGTCTCCCTTGAGCCTTCTCTTCTCCAGGCTTAACAACCCCAACTGTCAGCCTCTCTTCACAGCAGAGGGGCTCTAGCCCTCTGATCATCTTCATGGCTTCCTCTGGACCTGCTCCAACAGGTCCATGTACTTCCCATGTTGGTGGCCCCAGAGCTGGATGCAGCGCTGCAGGGGGGTCTCACCAGAGCGGAGCAGAGGGGCAGAATCCCCTCCCTCGCCCTGCTGGCCACGCTGCTGGGGATGCAGCCCAGGGCACGGGGGGCTTTCTGGGCTGCGAGCATACATTGCTAGGCCATGTTGAGCTTTTTGTCCACCAGCACTGCCAAGTTGTCCTCCTCAAGACAGTCCTCAATCAATTCTCCATGCAGACTGTATTTGTGCTTGGGATTGCCCCAACCCTGGTGCAGGACCTTGCACTTGTCCTTGTTGAACTTCATGAGGTTCACTCAGGTCCACCTCTCAAGCCTGTCAAGGTCCCTCTGAATAGCATTGCTTCCCTCCACTATGTCAGCTGTACCACACAGTTTGGTGCTGTTGGCAAACTGGCTGAGGGTGCACTCAATCCTGGTGTCTGTGCTGACAAAAAAGATGTTGAACAGCACTGGTCCCAGTACAGACCCCTGAGAAACACCACTCACCACTGGTCTCCACTTGGACATTGGGCTGTTGATTGAAACTCTGTGAGTGTAACCATCCAGCTGATTCCTTATCTACCAAGTGGTCTATCTGTCAAATCCATGGTCTCTCCAGTTTAGAGACCAGGATGATGTGTGGGACAGTGTCAAATGCTTTGCACAAGTCCAGGTAGATGACGTCAGTTCCTCTTCCTTTATCCACCAACACTGTAATCCTTTCAAAGGCCATCAGGTTTGTCAGGCAGGTTTTGCCCGTAGTGAAGCCTTGTTGGCTGCCACCAATCACCTCCTTATTTTCCATGTGCCTTAGAATGGTTTCCAGGAGGATCCACTCCATGAATTTGCCAGGAACAGAGGTGATACTGACTTGCCTGTAGATCCTCAGGTTTCTCTTCTGTTTTTTTCTTTTTAAAAATAGGGCTTATTTTTCCCCTTTTCCAATCAGTGGAAACTTCACCAGACTGCCACAGCTTCTCAAATACGATGGAAAATGGCTTAGCAACTTCATCTGTCAGTTCCCTCAGGACCCACAAATGCATCTCATCAGAGCCCATGGATCTGTGCACCTTCAGGTTCCTTAGACGATCTCAGAGCTGATGGTCTCCTGCAGTGGGCAGTTCATTCTCCCCGTCCCTGCCTTTACCTTCTACAGCTTGGGCGGTGTGGCTGGAACATTTGCCAGTGAAGACTGAGGCAAATAAGTTGTTGAGTACCTCAGCCTTCTCCATATCCCGGGTAGCCAGGTCTCTGTTTCCTTCTGGAAAGGACCCACACTTTCCTTAATCTTCCTTTTATCATCAACATACCTATGGAACCTTTTCTTGTTGCCTTTGATATCCCTGGCCGCATTTAATTCTCTCAGGGCTTCAGCTTTCCTAACCTCACCCCTGGCTGCTCAGACAATTTCTTTGTGTTCCTACCAGGCCGCCCATCCTTGCTTCCACACTCTGTAGGCTTCCTTTTTGTGTTTGAGTTTGTCCAGGAGCTCCTTGTCCATCCATGCAGCCTGCTGGCATTTTTGCGTGACTCCCTCTTTGTTGGGATGCATCACTCCTGAGCTTGAAGGAGTGATCCTTGAATACCAATCAAATTTCTTTGCCCCCGCCTTCCTCCAGGGCTTTATCCCATGGAGGGATGGGATAGCCTACCAAGCACATCCCTGAAGAGGCTGAAGTCTGCTCCCCTGAAGTCCAAGGTAGCGAGCTTGCTGTGCACTGTCCTCACTGCACTAAGGATCTTGAACTCCACCATTTCATGGTCATTGCAGCCAAGGGTGCCCTTGAGCTTCACATTCCCCACTAGTCCCTCCTTGTTGGTGAGAACAAGGTCCAACATAGCACTTCTCATTGGCTCCTCTATTGGGGAAGGAAGTTACAATCAACGCATTCCAGGAGCCTCCTGGATTGCTTATGCCCTGCTGTGTTGTCCCTCCAACAGATACTGGGGTGGTTGAAATCCCCCATGAGGACCAGGGCTTGTGAACATGAGGCTCTGTCTATTGAGGACTTCATCTGCTCAGTCTTCTGAGCAAACCCCCAGTGTAATGTCACCTGTCCCTGCCCTCCCTTTAATTCTGACCCACAGGCTCTCAGTTGGCTCCTCATCCATCCACAGGCAGAGCTCCACGCACTCCAGCTGGTCACTGACATAGAGAGTGACAGCCCCTCATCTCCTTTTCCTAAAGAGCCTGTATCCTTCCATTCCAACACTCCAGTCGCAGGAGCCATCCCACCACATCTCCATGATGCCAATAAAATCATAGCCCTGCACATGTGCATGTCTCTAACTCTTACGTATTCCCCATGCTATGTGCGCTTGCATAGGGGCATTTAAGTTGGGCCCCTGATGGAGCTGACTTACTGGCTGGAATTCCTTTGTGCTGCTCTTCAGGTGCTCTCCTGCTGCTCTGCCATCCCTCTCCAGGCTCTGGACATCTATTGATGGCACTGGTGTCGAACTGGTAGGAATGGGAAGGATTGAGGTGCCCCTCCCCGAGCAACTGTAGTTTAAAGCCCTCTTCACCAGCTTGGAAAGCCTATGAATGAAGATGCTTTTTTCTCCTGTCAGATGGGCCTCATCAGCCCCCAGGAAACCAGGTTTCGCCGAGTCCCACAGCCTTAGCAGCCAAACCCCTGGCTGTGGCACCAATTGTTTAACCATTTGATTCACCAGATTCAACTGGCCCTTTCAAACCCCTTCCCTTCCCAATCCCTTGTTGAAATTGCTCTGATCCTACACTTGTAAATTACTGGACTGTAGAACAGATAATTGGTTGCAGAAGGTGACCATAGAACAGAAAATTGGGTGCAGGAGGTGGCCATACTGACAAGGAGAAGGAGCAGTCATCATGTGGCACTTCTGGACACATGAGGTCCTACAGTACAACTAGAGGTGTTAAAGATACTATTGTAATCATTCTGTTCCTACGGCACCCATTTTGCAACAGCGCTGAGGCTGAGAGAACCACAGACACTGCAATTGTTATTGGATGCATCTTGCCCGCCCCGCTACTCTGGTGCCCAGCACTTCAATAGTTTTGAGCTGGTGCTTGGCTAGACCTAGGTTCCCCACCCCCTGCAAAAATATCTTCTGTCAAGGACATGCTGCCTACCCTGTCTTCCTCCCCGCTGCCACACAGCCTCTGCGCCAGGGGGTTGGGTGAGCTGCTTGTATCTCCTGAGCCTCGTAGCAGCAGGGGAATTCACCCAGGAACGGTCAGCTCTCAGGCCTCCCGGAGGAAAAATGAGAGAGCTGGGGGAGAGCAAAGACTCCACCAATCAGTCGGTCATTTCCTCTGGCTGACAATATGCAATATTCCTATAAATCCGTCTTCTGCAGGACAAGACAATCACCTGAAGAGCTGAAACCTATATGTGACACTCAGGGCACAAGCAAGGCTGAGACATCCAGGTAATATCAGAGGTACAATTACCCACGGAGGGGAAGCAGCCAGGAGGATGATAAGTATCAACAATTTGCCTATATAACAACAGGAGACAAAGAGCCATATATCTTGAGCAAAATAATGTCTCACTTCCTCCAAGAAATTGAACTATAATCTCAGCTGACAAAGTATGAACTTTAAAGTATAATTTTAGCATGAGGAATAATCTTACTGCCAGCATTTCTTCTGAGCTGCATCTGCCTGGCTTTCCGGTCGTGCCGGCCGGCTGTTCAGAGATGCTCGGGCAGAGCCGGTTTGAGCAGGGACAGGGGAAAGGGTCCTGTGGCAAAACCCACATGAAGTCCAGGTCTGTGTTCATCGACTCCTGTGGAAGTAACAGAATTAATTATCGAGCTGCTTGTCCTTTGAACCTCAAGGGTTATGATCTGAACAAGAATACACCCTGTCACTGAAGCACAGATGCTGAAACTTTAAGGCTGATTCCCTTCCTTAAAGGGAATCAAAACACCCTGATGGCACCTGGTGAACATTAAAGCCAGATTTGATTTCAAAGTCAGAAGCCCTTGGGAAAAACAGAGGTCACATTTGTCAGGTCACTCTTCGCTCTCCAAACATTGCTTTCTTCCCTTCTTTCTTTGTGTTTTCATTAACACTATCAAGCCTGACAAATATTTATCTTCTTTTTTTTCCGTTTCTTCTCCCTCTCTCCCTGCCCCCCTTCATTCCCTGCCATCTGTACCAGCCTGCACCACCCTCACTGTGTGAAAACCTGATTAGGAGAGTGAGCTCATTTGTACGATAAAGTAGCAAACCAGAGCTGGTACGGCCAAGCATGTGTGACCCCTCCGTGCCCATTGCACGGCCACTCTCCTGTGCTTCAGCCTGCAGGTCAGCACCCACACAACGTTAGCCACATGCATGGAAAGCCTTCCTGCACCTTCAGGTGGGGCCACCACTGCCCAATGGCTCCCAAGTGCGAAACAAGCAGGGACCAGCTTCTGTAGGAAAGGCAAAAACCCTGACACTGAGGCAGTTGGTCCAGGAGTTTGTTTGCAGGAGAGGCTGTTGGCAGAAAAAAACCCAAAGGGATGGGGTGGGGAAAGAAGAAGCTTCTCCCTGTGGGAAGATTCTTCCCAACTGTTTGGCGGTGGTGAGTTCACATCCTAAAACCAGAAAGACTCAGATCCCTTTCACAGAAGTCACACCAACAAAGAGTCCTGTAATATATATGTAATATTTATGTAATATGCAATATCTGGCAATATTCAATTATACACTTGCTAAGTCATTACCTTCCATCACCAAGCAAAACTGTTTCAAAGCTGGAAATACCCTGTAGGAGTTTGAATTGCTCTGCCGTATCTAAGGACTGTGCACAGAACTGAAGCCACCTCCTCTCCTGTGTCTGGGCGCCTATGTCTATTATTATCTGTAGGTGAAATGGAGCAGCATGAACACTGT